>NW_016810765.1:3028381-3057127 GCF_001698545.2 Rhinopithecus bieti | reverse complement strand
CTTCATTTCATTCATTTGATCTTCAATCGCTGATACTCTTTCTTCCAGTTGATCAAGTCGGTTACTGAAGCTTGTGCATTTGTCACGTAGTTCTCGTGTCATGGTTTTCATCTCTGTTAGTTCTTTTAAGGTCTTCTCTGCATTGATTATTCTAGTTATCCATTCCTCCTTTCTTTTTTCAAGGTTTTTAGTTTCTTTGCGCTGGTTAAGTAGTTCCTCCTTTAGCTCTGAGACATTTGATCGACTGAAGCCTTCTTCTTTCAACTCGTCAAAGTTATTCCTCGTCCAGTTTTGTTCCATTGCTGGCGATGAGCTGCATTCCTTTGGAGGGGGAGATGCACTCTGACTTTTTGAATTTCCAGCTTTTCTGCACTGCTTTTTCCCCATCTTTGTGGTTTTATCTGCCTTTGGTCTTTGATGATGGTGACATGCTGATGGGGTTTTGGTGTGGGTGTCCTTTCTGTTTGTTAGTTTTCCTTCTAACAGTCAAGACCCTCAGCTGCAGGTCTGTTGGAGTTTGTTTGAGGTCCACTCCAGACCCTGTTTGCCTGGGTATCAGCAGCAGAGGCTGCAGAAGATAGAAGATTGCTGAACAGTGAGTGTTGCCATCTGATTCTTGCTCTGAGAACTTCGTCTCTGGGGTGTACCCAGCCATGTGAGGTGTGAGGTGTCAGTCTGCACCTAGTGGGAGATGTCTGCCAGTTAGACTACTCAGGGGTCAGGGACCCACTTGAGCGGGCAGTCTGTCCGTTCTCAGATCTCAACCTCCATGCTGGGAGAACCACTGCTCTCTTCAAAGCTGTCAGACAGGGACATTTACATCTGCAGAGATTTCTGCTGCTTTTTGTTTAGCTGTGTCCTGTCCCCAGAGGTGGAGTCTACAGAGGCAGGCAGGCATCCTTGAGCTGTGGTGGGCTCCGCCAAATTCGAGCTTCCCAGCGGCTTTGTTTACCTACTTAAGCCTCAGCAGTGGCGGACACCCTTCCTCTAGCCTCGCTGCCGCCTTGCAGTTATATCTCAGACTCCTGTGCTAGCAATGAGGGAGGCTCCGTGGGTGTGGGACCCTCCGGGCCAGGTGTGGGGTATAATCTGGTGTGCCATTTGCTAAGACCCTTGGTAAAGCGCAGTATTAGGGTGGGAGTTACCCGATTTTCCAGGTGTTGTGTGTCTCAATTTCCCTTGGCTAGGAAAAGGAATTCCCTTCCCCTTGCGCTTCCCAGGTGAGGCGATGCCTCGCCCTGCTTCAGCTCTCGCTGGTTGGGCTGCACCTATGGACCAGCACTGACTCCGACGTGCCCCAGTGAGATGAACCTGGTACCTCAGTTGAAAATGCAGAAATCACCCATCTTCTGTGTCGCTCACGCTGGGAGATGGAGGCTGGAGCTGTTCCTATTCCCATTTTTCATTTTTAAAATTAGCAATTTAGTTTAGAAATTAGTAACCACTAAAACACAGGTATGTCAAATGGCATTTGTGCCATTTAAATATACATCTAGTTTTTCTTATTAATACTGTGTCAATGTATTATTTGAGGTTGTTTTAGAATATTTGTGATGTTGTACAAGGCTTTCAATTTAGTTGTTGTTTCAGCCCTTATATGTTGATGCCCGTGTTGAGTAACCTTGAGGAAAATCATGTCAAAAACACATACAGCCTGTATTCAAAGGTTACTTTGAGGAAAAACTAATTTGAAAATGGGTAAAAATAAAACAGAAAGCAAATGTAGGACAAATGTCTTTGCATGGCACAGCACACAGAGAGTTAAAGATGGCCCCACCGCTGGAGAAAGCAATCCTTTGTACTTGAGGTTTCCAGATAAACTTTTTTCTGATTTAAACTTTGCTTAAATTCATATAATATTTTTAGACTTTAGTGTTTAATCAAGAAGCATTATATTAATCGTTGGGATGATTGATGTACCTGCTAGAATTTTCTTTTTGCTTTCAGGAGCATATCTGGATTAGCAGGCTTTAAAATTTCAAAGCAGTTAAAATGTGCATGATATTCGTATGTTGGGGAGGAGTTAAATTCTCTCAATTGGGAGAAACTAAAGAAGGACTTTTCGTGTTGCTAGAACTGGTATTGGACTGCTGAAAATTGAAAGACCAATCGATATACCAATGGGAGGTTTGTGTGCAGTCAGTGAAATTGGAGAAATTTATGTTATTAATGGACTTACACAGCTATTGGAAGCCAGAAAGTTATGGTAGATGTGGTTCTTACAGAGTTGATAGGCAAGACATACTGGGAGCACTATCGTGATAGCTGATGGTTTGGTAACATTAATAATAGTAAAAACATGTTATAGTGGGTGTTTTTTATGTTAGCACGAATTGGAGACCGGAGCCAGTAAAAGCAGATACCGGGCTCTAAGAGATACCGATGTGAAAGACATATTCGTAGTTTTCTTTCTAACAGGAAGCATTAATAAGCTAGGAGGACGAAGGAGGGAGAGGGAGAATGACTTAGTCAATTTGAGCATAATGGTGGAAATATAGGTGGAGATTTTTAAGCTAGTACAAAGTTAATGATTATTTGCAGATCTGGTGAAGGTTAGATATGAGGCTAGCTGAAAGTGAGATAAATGAGTATAGTCATCATAGGTTTTTAAGGATGGTTGCCTTGCTGGTTTAGAAAAAAGAAAAAAGTTTGGGTCTTGTTTGTAGTGCTTATGGGGATAGATTCTTATCTATTTGGAAGACAGTTATAACAAATTTTCAGCAGTTTGTGTTTTAATACAAGCAGGACTTAACTTGAAAGTTCTAGTTCGCAGGAATAATTTCATGAGATGTCTTTTCCTTTCCAGAATTTCAACAACTGAGGTAGGCACCTGAACTTTCAAATATGAACTCAATCCTTTAATTTAAGGATTTGATCCCTAGTAAATGCCAAAAGCTCCAAGTAGAGATAACAAGCTGTTATCAGTGTAAATGAAAGCTGTGGAAGGCACAATGAAAGCAAACCTGAAGGAACAGAGTGCTGATTAGGGTGGGGTTGGAAAGGTCTCATGGGAACAAGAATAACAATGAGTCATAGCATTTTAGAGCCAGAAAGGATTTTAGTTACCCTTCTCATTTTACAGATAAGGAAACCTGAAGTTCAGAAACATGGAGAAATGAGGCTACCATATCCTTCTAAGTAAAATGTTTGCTTAAAGAATGTAGTAGTCAGGGGACAACTCAGCTGCTATAACAAAGAGTCCTGAAAATACAGTGGTTTCAAGAATGCAGATGTCCATTTCTCTGTTAAGGAAGCAATTCAGTTCAGCAGAGCAACTCTGCCTCTCGTGGCCAGTCAGGAACCCAGGTTCTCTCAAGTCATTATGCTACCATTCCCTAGGCCATGGTTATCACCTTGCTCATATTCTATTTGTAAGAACTTACTAACCTGCCCACCTGTAACTTCAAAGAATGCTTCCACGTGGCATCTGGCTGGGAAGTCATTTCTCTGGCTGTAATTCTACTAGAGGACAAAGGAGAAATACATCTGGATGGACAGTGAATAGTGTGTGCCATAGGGGCAGACCAGACTTTCAGTCAGGTTGCTGTCTGCAGTTAAGGCTTTTCAGAAATCCACGACCATACCACATGGTTCCCACCCAGCTTGTAATTATGTTGTATTAGGGTTCTCTAGAGGGACAGAATTAATAGGATAGATGTATACATAAAGGGGAATTTATTAAGGAGTATTAACTCACACAGTCACAAGGTGAGGCCCCACAATAGGCCTCCTGCAAGCTGAGGAGCAAGGAAGCCAGTCCGAGTCCCAAAAGCTGAAGAATTTGGAGTCTGATGTTCGAGGGCAGGAAGCATCCAGCACAGGAGAAAGATGTAGGCTCAGAGGCTAAGCCAGTCTAGTCTTCCATGTTCTTCTGCCTGCTTTTATTCTGGCTGCACTGGCGGCTAATTAGACTGTGCCTCAGCCACCCAGACTGAGGATGGGTCTGCCTTCCATCCTGCTGACTCAAATGTTAATCTCCTTTGGCAACACCATCACAGACACACCCAAGAACAGTACTTTGCATCCTTCAATCCACTCAATATTAACTGTCACAAATCCACCCCTTGTCAATTTGAACCCACACACATCTGAAATCATACATAATCTTCAAATAAAGATAATAATAAGGTCATAATAATAAAGTCATAAAGACAGCTCTTCTTCATACAACTGTAAATGCACCAATCCTCAACCCAAATGCTGTCACATAAAGTTAACAATACTTAAATGCTGATATGAAGTCAATAAATCTTATGTCACATAATAAAGGAAAAAGGAAATAAAATAATTTCTTAGTACAGGTGTATACATGCACAAACATGTTCTTACCAAAATAAGGAGGAAATACTCATGACATATGTCCTTGAAGTTTGTTTTTTTAAAAAAAATATGAGTACATAGTAGGTATATATATGTATAGGCCACATGACACATGTTGATATAGGCATGCAGTGTGTAATAATCACATCAGGGTAAGTGAGATATCCACTTCAAGCATTTAATGTATTTAAGTAAAATACCTTTAGTTATCTTAAAATGTACAATAAACTGTTGACTGTAATTCCCCTGATGTGCTGTCAAATACTAGATCTTATTCATTTTATCTAACTATATTTTTGTACCCATTAACCACTTCCCCCAACCCCACTACCCTTTCCAGCCTCTAATGGCCATCATTTTGCTATCTCCATGAATTTAATTTTTAGCTCTTACAAATGTATGAGAATATGCAAAGTTTGTCTTTCTATGCCTGCTTATTTAATATAAAGTCCTCCAGTTCCATCCATGTTGTTGCAAATGACAGGATCTCATTCTTTTTTAAGGCACAGTAGTACTCCATTGTGTATATGTACCACATTTTCTTCATCCATTTGTCTGTTAAGAGACACTTAAGTTACTTCCACATCTTGGCTATTGCGAATAGTGCTGCAATAAACATGGAAGTGAAGATATCTTTTTGATATACTGATTTTCCTTCTTTTGGGTATATACCTAGGAGTTGCATTGCTGGATCATATGGTAGCTCTATTTTTAGTTGTTTGAGGAACCTCCATACTGGTTATATCTCCATAGTGGCTGTGCTAATTTACATTCCTACCAATAGTACACGAGGGTTCTCCACAACCTCACCAGCATTTGTTATTGCCTATGTTTATGGGCCTCTTAAGGTAATGTACTTGGCAGGTCTTGAAACCACCTTTCCTATTAATGACTCCTCTTGATGCCCAACTCCTAGTGTAGAACACTTATATAACAAAATATTACCTGGTCATGACAGGATCACATGATAACTGCTCAGGACCACATTATATCTGTCATGAGGTTCTGTTAATACACCTAGGGCTGAGAGTGTGATTATGACAGAACAAGGGAATCTGCAGGTCATAAATGCCTTTTTGCTCTGTTTACTGGAATCATTAAAAGAAACATAGCTGTTATGATGTGGGAACTTGCTATGAGTGTTAAATGAGATAATACATATAAAACACCTACTTATTTTGTCAAGAAGTACAGATGGAGTGTCCCAGGAACTATGTTAGATGCTTGGGATGCTAGTGAACAGGGTATTTCCCCTGTTCTTAAGAAGCCCCTGGCCCACTCAGGGAGACACTAAAGTGGCAGTCAGAATTCAGTGTGACAGGAAAGCATTTTCATAGCAGTAAGTACAGGTGCTGTGGGGACAGAAACAAAAGGCACCAAACCTGTCTTGGGAGAGAACCAGTCTTGAGGAAGGCCTGCCTATGTGATGCCTACAGTAGCAGCAAAGAGACTCCAAGGTGCCATCCACGCTGAGGCTAACTCAGAGGGGCCTTGAGTGCTCCTTTTAATTTGGTTTCTTTACACTTCTCCAGCATCACTTTCAACAGTCCCGTCATCAAAGCTTACAGGGAAAAGACTCAGATTTTGCTTTCAAAAGAAGTTTTTTCCCTCAACTTTATCCCAACACACAAACAAGAGAAAGTGATTTTAAAGATGCCATCCTGACAGGCAAGCAAGTACACAGAGTAATTTAATACCGTTAAATATTCCACTGTCTTATGAGCTTTTTAATTAATTCAAGTATATGGGTTTTTCAAGGGAGACTAGCCAGTGTCTTTTGTGTTGTTCATATTGTGCAATAATGGGCTTAGGTGGCGTGCTGGAGAATAACACTCATGATCCACAGGTAGATACCAAATTAGTATTTCCAGACCTTTCTAGGGAAAATGGAGGAATGTTTTTTACATCGTGAGTGTTATTTATCATGCTATACTTCCTCTGTCACCCTCAATCATATCAACACATGCCTGAGGATTCTTAGGAATATGTTTATGGGCCTAATTTCAGACATCCTTGACTCTGAAAGGTTATTTGTTCACTAACTAAAAAGAAGCTCTTAGTCTTACTCTTCATCATTCCAAAGGCAGTGGTATCCATAGAGCTGTCTGGAAGGAAAGCAAGCATGACTGACTACTTCACAAAAGGACTGTTTATCATCTTAAACCTCAGAAAACATGTTAGATGCTGATAGACGTAAATGCTAAGATGTGCCTTCTGTAACTATTTCATATCTTATCCTGAACCTTTTTCTTCAGGGTGTGTGTGTGCGTGCACGCGCATGTGCATGTGTATGTGTGTTTGTGAATGAGTATACCACCTCCCGATGATCATACTGAAGAACATGTGCCTCAGGTATGTGTCTGAGCCATGTGTCTTCAAAATTGAACTTATATCCCTTTTAAGAAAAAAATCCATGGAGCCAACTAAATCTTTTTTTTTTTTTTTTTTTGAAATGGAGTCTAGCTCTGTCACCCAGGCTGGAGTGCCGTGGCGTGATCTCGGCTGGCTGCAAGCTCCGCTTCCTAGGTTCATGCCATTCTCCTGCCTCAGCTTCCCCAGTAGCTGGAACTACAGGTGCCCTCCACCACACTTGGCTACTTTTTTTCTATTTTTAGTAGAAACGGGGTTTCACCGTGTTAGCCAGGATGGTCTCAATCTCCTGACCTCGCGATCTGCCCGCCTTGGCCTCCCAAAGTGNAAATGGAGTCTAGCTCTGTCACCCAGGCTGGAGTGCCGTGGCGTGATCTCGGCTGGCTGCAAGCTCCGCTTCCTAGGTTCATGCCATTCTCCTGCCTCAGCTTCCCCAGTAGCTGGAACTACAGGTGCCCTCCACCACACTTGGCTACTTTTTTTCTATTTTAGTAGAAACGGGGTTTCACCGTGTTAGCCAGGATGGTCTCAATCTCCTGACCTCGCGATCTGCCCGCCTTGGCCTCCCAAAGTGCTGGGATTGAAGCCAACTAAATCTTTATCAAAAAGAATGTTAATTTTGAAATTGCTCCAAATTTAAAGTCACTTGGGGAGAAATAAAATTCACAGGCAGAATAACGTCTGTAGAAACCTAGTGACTTTGCACAAATACTTCAGTGTTAAGAGGTGTAATAACAGACACAGGCATTTCCATCTAAGAACACAGGGAAACAAAAGAGCCTTGGAATGAAGGTTGAGAAAACCAGGTTCTAGTCTTGGCTTCACCAGAAATACTTTGTGGGTTTGGGAGCAAGTTACTTAACCTGTGCAGGTTGCAGTTAGATCAGCTGTAAAAAGAGGAGATTGGATTTGAATGAACTCCACATTCCCTTCTAGCTTCATTCCTGAGTGCTTGAGGGGGGAGTGTGAGGCACGCATTCAGTATCTACTCTACCTCCCAGTGCAAGTTACTGCAGCACATGAATGAGACACTTTTTAGTCAGTATAGACTCAAATAGAGTAGTCACTTCCTAATAAGGATCTAAATGAAACATTAGAACTCATCTTAACCTTTACAGATTTTCAAGTTTTCAAATTTCTGTAATACTTTGAAATACTCCTGCCATTTTTACTGAGGTACATTAACTGCAGTTTCACCTAGAGACCTCTCTACACAATGTTTATTTTGTTTTATTATCTGTTTGACAATTCAACTGCAAACAAATACTTGTCAGAGTGATTAACTTAAAGTGACTACAGGTTTTAAAAAATGAAGTTTTCCTTCCCACTGCGTGCTTACTGAGATAAAGTTGTTTTGTCATCCAGTTCCAAGGGAAGCATTTTGATAGATGAGTCTATCACACAGCCTGAACATGAGCACTGTGTACCTGCAACCATCATTTTTCAGGACAATGGCACCTCATTTTAGATGCATTTTTACATTTCCCTTGGCAGGGCCACAGTTCTTGTGTTCCTATTAGAAGTTAGAATTAATAACTTCACTTCAGTGACCTGTTTTTTTTCTATTTTTTTTTGTTTTGTTTTGTTTTTGTTTTTTTGGAGGTCTCTCTGTTCCTTGCCTCATTTCCTAGTTGTCCTAGCAACAGCCATCAAATTGAAATTATGGGAAGTGGAAGGTCTTACTACTAATGAGAAGGAAGAGCTGTTGACTCAGATACGGATTCTAATTTTTGGTATCCACATGGGGGCAGCATTGCTTTAAGTGAGGTTGTAGCTCTTTCCATGTCTCTGTCCCTGTCTGTCCCCAGCCCACCTGCCCACCCCGTTATAAAATTTCTATCTGCTTCTAGACTAACCACACTTATTCATGTCTTTTCTCTATTGGGCTTCCTGAAGTACACTCAACTATCTTAAGAGATTGCGTATGAATTTATTACATGAAAATTACAGCATCTGCTTTTCATTTTACTGGTTACATGCCAGATGTATGTAGAGTTACTTTCAATACAGGAGTATTTCAGGCCCATGTATTCAATTAAGGAACCCACCCAGCCCATTCTAGGATATTTTTATTATTTTAGCAGTACTTTCAGAGAAAATGTGAAATTCTTGCAGATCTTAGCAAGGCAAGACCACAAAGCAAGTTCAGCAAAATCTTCCAAAAATCAAGGCATTAGGCAGTGGTTTGAGGGAAAAGGCAGGCCATTACTAATTTCCCATGCCTGGAATAATATTGAAAGCAGATGCCTAACAGCCCTTGTAATCACCTTTATTGCTAAAATGGGATTCACTGACTTAACATGATGGATGCTATTTACTCTACAAAGCAGGGGAGGATTTGTGAAGAAATACACCAAAAGGGAAAAACTTGAAAAGGCAAAACAATGCAGGGTCTCCACTTAGTAGACTCATGGGTATGTATTTAAAGCACTGTACAGTAGCACCGTCTTCACAGGTTAGATAAATGCCTATTTTCACTGTTGTTCAAAATGTTCATTTCAACCACCAAAAATTTATTGATCACCTGCCACAGCAAGCTGATGTTTGGGCGTTGGGAGAGAGTATAGAAATAAGTAAGACACAGCCTTGAGCTCCAGGAAGCTCAAAGTCAGTCAGGGTCGGTATAATATTTACATGAACAACTACAAAGAAAAGCCCAGAGAGGTTAATGGAGCAAGTGTTCTTAACAAGCCATACGTGATTTCGGGGGGTGGGGGGAGGGATTCTTTTCCAGCTTGATGACTGGGAAGACTTCAAGAAAGAGTTAGAAATAAAAGTAATAAAACAAAAAATATATAAGCATATTCAGGAAGGTTGAGCCGCGCCATTTGGCTGGAGTAGGAGTTATGAGGTCAGCTTCTGTATACCATCTTGAAAATGACTTTCACTGACTCATAAATTTTCTAAATTACATAATGATGATAACATGATCATTACTAGTGGGATTATATTATCACAAAAACCTCTTACATTTAAAATGTTCTTATTAAGGCCCCATCTGTATTTGCTAATTAAGTAAAACTGTATTATGATTAAAACTGCAGGGAAGAGGCAGAATGCTTTGTTTGCTTTGTTTTCATATTTGACATTTAAGAAAGATTGAATTCAAAACATCTGTTTCTGATAATCCTATAACAAAGTTTTAGTCCATGCATTAGAAATCTTTTGGTATTGGTAGAAAGGAATTGTAAGATTTCTTCTTTAATATTAATTTGGTATTTATCAAAGAAAATACGTTTATAGCTGATTTTCAGTGGAAATAATATTTTTTAAAGATGTACCTTATGTGACTAATGAAATGTTCTTTGCCAATCAGCACATCTGCAACCAGATTTCAAAACTATATATTCATTGGCTACAGAGACTTTTTAGCCCAATCTTGCAAAATATTTGCTATCGTAGTGTAATTGAGAATACAACAGTCTAAATTAGTGAAGAAATACAGAATATGAACAATTACAATGTATGAAAAAATATACACTTTTTTATATCACATCAAAACCCATTTACTGGGTCATAAAATCAATGTAATAGGTCTTGTTAGCATATTTTTTATAGGGAGGATGGGATGGAATTGAGAATAGCGTACATTGCATATTGTAAGGAAAAGTATGGTTTCACGAAATTATCTATGCTTCTGTGTGTGAATATACTGAATTACTGTGTAAACTGTATTTCTTACTGTGGGTTGTTATCATTAGTTTGAAAACATTATTTTAGAGACATGCCAATTTGTGCATAGTACGTGGAATTAACCCAGCACCTACGGGCCTGGAAGACCCATCCAAGTCCCAGTATTAGCAACTAGAGAAAAATTATATACATTTAGTATATTATTTATGGAAATAAATGTTTCTGAAATCCTCAGTTCTCAGCAAAATCTTGTTCCTGTACAAGACATTCCTGGGAAACCTAAACAAAGAGAAAAGAATGGATAGAAGGATCTCCTGACATATTCAAAGCCTTCTACCTGTTTTCCTGAATAACGTTCTACCACCAGGTTAAGGGTGTTTATTTATAGCAAGGTGTACATGGGGGTGAAATGCCCAAGACCCCTCACTTTATAAGGTCTTAACTGGCATCAGCTCATTGCTTCTGTATAGTGGAGCCTCATTCCTTACAAGGTATTGGTTTGAGTGTGACGTTTTGACTTAGACCCAAAGCAAGAATGGGGCCATGGCAGTCAGGGAGAGAGAGAAAATGCCAAAACTATGGAAAGGA
This sequence comes from Rhinopithecus bieti, assembly GCF_001698545.2. Lineage (NCBI taxonomy): Eukaryota > Metazoa > Chordata > Mammalia > Primates > Cercopithecidae > Rhinopithecus > Rhinopithecus bieti. The sequence continues at coordinate 3,046,216 of NW_016810765.1, read as the reverse complement.
TAGAGAACCTGGCAACAGTGAAGAGGGAACTGCAGCCTTCCCAAATGCTGAGGTCAAGAACATGGAGCAGGGAGATAGGTCTAGAGCCAAAGCTTGAAGCCAGAAGTGTTGGAGATAGCCAACCACTGGAAATCTGTCAGAAGCCAGGATCCCAGCCAGAAATATGACCTTCCTTCAGAACTCCCCCTTTCCCTTTCCTACCCTGAGGAGTCATTCCATCCCTGTGTTCAGCTTTTTTATACTGGTGGAATCTGGCTTATAATAACAGGACCAGTCTGATACAACATCTGGACTGGCTCCAGTACCTGGGTCATACCTCACTGGGCCAAAATCCACTTATTAAACACTTGTCATTCATATTTACTTTATAATTTATTAAACATTTGTCATATTCATGCTGTGCTACCTATTTTCATATTCTATCTGACAATAACAGTTGACATTTTCTCTCAAGAAGTAGGGAGAGCTGGCCGGGCGTGGTGGCTCACGTCTGTAATCCCAGCACTTCCGGAGGCCAAGACGGGCAGATCACGAGGTCAGGAGATCGAGACCATCCTGGCTAACACGGTGAAACCCCATCTCTACTAAAAATATAAAAAATTAGCCAGCGTGGTGGCGGGCGCCTGTAGTCCCAGCTACACGGGAGGCCGAGGCAGGAGAATGGCGTGAACCCGGGAAGTGGAGCTTGCAGAGAGCCGAGATCACACAACTGCATTCCAGCCTGGGTGACAGAGTGAGACTCCGTCTCAAAAAAAAAAAAAGTAGGGAGAGCTGGAAAATTCAGCAAAGAAGGGTTAAATAACTTTTCCTATTAGCCAGTGCTTTCAAAGATGCCCCAACCCTAGAATTACAGATTTTATCACTTAGTCTACTAAGCTAGGCTGTTGTTTGAAACTGACTTGTCACCCAGGCTGGACAAGTGTTTAATAAGTTACATTTAAAATATAAAATAAATGTATTACTAATGTCTTAGAATATATTTATTATTTTAATAACTAAGGTAATATATATTCGTTATTTAAAATTCCACATACGTAGAAGGCTACAGAAGAGAGTGAAAACTCTCCCGTATTTCCACTCTGCCTCCCCCATTTTTAAATTTGGGTAACTACCACCAGCAGTTTCATATGCATCTTCCCAGAACTTTTACACCTAAAACAGTATATCTTTTTTTAAGTTTAAAATCAGTTTGTATTTTATCAAATAATGGTTTACAAAGCCAAATAACTAAAAAAGACATAAAATTTTTAAAACAGCACTTTCTCAGTCACCATCACCACCATCCTCTGATAGCCAGGGGACTGCCCTTAACTCCTAACTCTTAGTTTCTGTTATTGTCTTCATGTCTCAAAATGGTATGCTTTTACTCTTTTTTGCTTGTTTTGTCGATTGCATTATCTTCTCTTATGGTAGATAAAAATCATGCTGTCTTAACATTCCCACATTTTTTTCCCATCTTTTCAACAGTTATATAACCCAATTTTTTGATAATTCACTGTTTACACTACTTGACAATGTAAATGTTGTTCATTGATGAGCTAAGTAGTAAGCTGTAATTTCATTTTTTTATTAACTTTTTTTTCACGAGTTAATTGCCTTACATTTTAATTTTCTTTTTGTGTGTATCTCTAGCTGATTCTTTTCTAACTCATCGACAGATCTGTGAAATCTTTCAAAACATGGTCAACATATAAGATAATGTATCAGTTTCTTTTTGTTCATTTTAAATCAGAGATCTCCCTTTTGGCTTTGTCTTTCCTAATCAGGACTGGTTGTTCCCTTGCATTTTATACAGTTGTCATCCTGGGACCTTGCTTCACTGTTGCCCCAGGAGTTCATTTACATCTTTCCTGTGTTGAGTTCCCTGTTTCTGGATCCTATGTTGTTTTCTTCCTTGGCTTATTTCCTTATTTTACTAGGACATATCCTTCTGTAGTTTTCTGAGTAAGGATCCAAGGAACCCTTGGAATAATTTTTAAATTCCATTCATGTCTAAAAATATCCCTATTCTGCCCTCTAACTTAATTGATATTTTGGCTGGGTATAGAATCTCAGATATAAATCATTCTGAAAACACTATTTCATAGTCTGCCAATGATCCCTTTCAAAAATCCACGGCTCTTCAGCTTCCTTGTTCTTTATATGTGACCTATTTTCTATGAAAAGTTTTAGATTCTTTTATTTATCTAAGATAATTCTGAAATTTAAGGAAGGATCTGTTTTAGTGTAGGTATTCTTTCTTCTTCTTCCACCCCCAGCCCCTCTGGGGCCCTTTAACCTAGAGATTTAATTACAAGAAATGTTCATTTAGACTTCATTTGAAAGTTTCTTCCTCTCCATTTTCTCTTGTGTTCTGTTACTATAACTTCTTTTAGCTGAAGAGGAAACATACTTTGACCTAATTCTTTTTTTAGTTTTTGAACTTTTCTCTCCAGTTTTCTATTGCTTTTTATGCTCTCCTGAGAAATTTTCTAGAGTTAATCCTTTCAAATTATCTTTGTTTTTGGCTTTCATAGATTTTCTCCTTTTGTTTTTTTTTTTTTTTTTTTTTTGTCCATGACCTTGCTGAATCATAGATTTTTTTTTTTTTTTTGAAACCCCTAAGAGATCTTTTTATTCTCCAAATGTTTTCTTTCTGAAGTATCAGTATCCTATTTTCTTTCAGAAAGATCTGAGGATTTTTTCTTTCCACTTTAAAGTATTTTAAGTTTTTTGCATTGCTCTCTTTATACTGATCTCTGTTTACTTCTCCCCCTTCCCTACCCACTGCCGGTGTGTTTGCTAGGTCTCAGTATTTTCTGCTGGGGATTTTCTTCAAAGGTTTGGTATTCCTAGGTGTTTTACAGCAGTGAAGCACTAAACAGCTTTTCTCCCTGCCTCCTCTCCAGGCAGTTCCCTGGGTTAGAAGTCTGGGTGTTGGAGAGTGTAAAGATGGCAGAACCCAGATGTTTCTCCCATCTGTCCTGCCTCTTGTTCAGCCCAGTTACAGAAGTAGGTGCCTACTGGGCTTTTCCCTGCCTCTCGCGGAACTGAACCAGTTTGGTCCTCCACTCCTTTGTGTTAATAAGCATTATCACTTGAGTGTTTCCAGAGCCTATCGTTTACTCACACAAATCTCAGCCTGATTGAAATATGGAAAGGTGATTAATAGTATTCAGCATCCTTTCTGGGTTCACTGCAGATACCACATATTTGGCTAACATCCTTCCACATCTGTGTCTTGAATTATTTCCCAGTTTCTTCATTAGGTTTTGTTGTTGCTATTGTTGTTTAATTTTATTGGGGTTTCGGGGAAGAGAATGAAGTAAATAGTTTTTTCCTGGAAGTTCCTGGAGATTTTTATTCAAATACAAGTTGCCCTGGGCATTTTTCAGAAGTGTTGAGTCATTTTCAGTTTTTACCTTGAGTTATTTAACAAGTTTTGAGTACCTACTAATAGTAGCATATAGCATGATGGTAATTCTTACAAGTCATTATATTACCTAATTATCCTTGATTATGTAATTTTCTTCATAATCCTCCACCCACCCCATTTTGTCCTTTTAAAAGTTTAAATCATTGGAAAGCTTCCTTTGTAGTCACAGTGATTTTGGAGATTCCCTTTCACCTTCATCAGAATGCGTTGGATTATGCAAACCAAATAATCTCTTTCAGTCTGTCTAAATCTTTTAGGACTGGTGTTACTTTTAGAGACACATGATATGTAATTACACAGGAGGGTCGCATTGCTGATTGGTAAGAATATAGTTGTAGGTACCCAGGAAAAAGGGGTTGGGGGAGAATTAAGAGAGAGTTAATTATCCAAAAGGCTCGGGCTGCCTTCATGAAATGAAGGCATGCAGTCAAATAATGTGATGGAGAAATCGGATCTGTTCCCACAGTTGGTCCTGGTTCCTGGATGCCTTGTGTAGTGTGAGAACTTCTCAGTGCAAAGTGCAAGCCTAGTTCAGTGACACTAATTCTTGTTCAACAAGGCCCCTAATTGCAAACACAAGACAAAACCAAACTTCATCCTTCACTACAGTAACTATAACTTTCCTACCACTCAGAGAATGGCAGTCTGCATTCGAAACATGGAATGGCAGGATGGTCTCATGGTCACCAGGGGGTGCATTCAAAATGTACTTTTTAAGGGCAGTTTAGACTATGTATGATTTCTTCCTTGCACTCTGATCCGAATTGCTATTAAATTACATTCCTAAAGTCAGAGGAAATACATAAATCTGTGTACCTTTTATTTTATCACAGCTGTTATGAGCACATGGTCACTGCCAGAATTCCTTCTTCTTCCAGTTTCTGACTTCCTCTGGGAAGCTGAGAGTTAGACCAGGAGCACCAGTTCCTTAATCACTTATTCAAACCTTAAGGAAGATACTGGTGGAGGGTGGCAGAAATAGTTTGGGGAATTTCAGATGTTTTTGTAGTTGCATAAAACCTTACAGCTTATAAACTTACAAAACCTCAGACATGTACTATTCAATAAATATGGCATATCTGTCAGTTTAAAAAAAAAAAAACCAAAAGATCAGCCAATCCAAGTGGATATTAGCCATAAACTGAATGTCAGCCAGCTCATAATACACATTCTTCCTCAATAGTTGAACTTATTGCCTCACTCTGTCTCTGTGGCAGCTTTGAGATCTTCAGTACTCATTTCCCTCATCTGGTCTATTTCAGCAGTAGAATTGGTTCTGATCCCTTCTCCCTTTATCCTTATTTAAATACTCTAGTTTTCAAGACACTTGTAAGTTCAAAAATTTCCCCACCTATTTCTGTTCTCTGGATACCTGAAGAGTTACCTCACCCCAGAGGTTTTAAGTGTGCTCTACTCTTTCATGGTTCTGTGCCAGCTGTGGGCCCTCTCCTGCTGATTTTTTTTTTTTTTTTTTTTTTTTGGAGACAGAGTCTCACTCCGTCACCAGGCTGGAGTGCAGTGGCATGATCTTGGCTCACTGCAACCTCCCTCTCCTGGGTTCAAGCAATTCTCCTGCCTCAGCCTCCTGAGTAGCTGGGACTACAGGCGTGCGCCACGACGCCCAGCTAATTTTTGTATTTTTAGTACAGACGGGGTTTCACCATATTGGCCAGGGTGGTCTTGATCTCTTGACCTTGTGATCCACCCACCTCAGCCTCCCAAAGTTCTGGGATTAGGCGTGAGCCACCGTGTCCGGTCTCCTGCTGATCTTTGTAGTAGCACCTGCTATAGTCTATGATTCTGTACTGGTGACTGTGGAACAGCTCTCCCTCATCTTTTACCCAGCATTTTTTCCCAACCAAATCACTAGCATTTGTTCATGTATTCATCTCTCCAGGTTTTCCCTCAGGTCTTTCAACGTTGTCTGCTTTCTTCATGATGCTTGAATGATCTTCCATTCCACCCCACAATTCTTCACCGTAGAAGGAGCTGGTTGTCTGATTTGTATGTTTCTGTTAGTTGCATTTAAAGGTGTGTTTCTGTGTTGGATCTATCACCCATCACACTTGTTTAATAGCTTCTGGAAGAGATCTTTTAACTTCTTAACACAGTACAATTTTCTTACCTAGTGGAACATTGGGGTTTTTTTTTTCTTTTCTTTTCTTTTCTTTTTTGATTTGGGGCAAAATATTGAAACCTTAAACTTTAACACTTTACAACCATTTCTCAATTTTTTATGGGTGTAATTAATGCCTTTTGTCAAAAAATACGTAGTTCTTCCTAAATTTTATACCATTTTCACATTCTATATTAATTAGTCACATGTACATTATGTGGAATGCTGGGTTTAAAAAGGAGGTACAGAGAAAAAGCTCGTTTTTTTCCTCAAAGCTTGTTAGTGCAAAGCTGATTGAGCACTTTACAATTTGCAGGGAAGGGGGGCCTTTTCAGTAAACCCACATGTATTTGAGTGAATTTGTTGTACCTACAAGTAAGTCAAGATGATGACACTGATTTTTCAAGCAGACAGTAAACATTGCTTTTAAAGGTGCCAGGGTCTTGCTCTAGTGTGCACTGTCAGAAGCACTGGTAATAGAACATGGATAAAATAAATCATTGAAGTCTACAGATAATATATACAATATGTAACAGGATTTTAGCCAAGAGTTTACCCAAAAAAATCTCATAATCATACCTTTTAGTAGATACAGAAACCAAAACTGAGTGGTGTATCATCCCTGCCCTCCTTCACTTGTCAGTCATTCTCCTGGAAGAATCAAGAGGAAAAGCAGGGATGGAGTAAATCCACATGCAGATTGTTATTAGTCTCTCATTAACAAAGAATGTTTATAGAATTTTTTTAAGCTGCTTAAAGTATTATGAAAAGTTTACCTATGTCTTCAAATGAGGACTGTTTTACAGTAATTTTACTGGTTTAAAATGCCAAATATATGGCATTAAAACATCTGGAAAGCCATTTTTTACATGTGTGCAACATCTGGCTAAATATAATGCCCTGACACTAAAAGTTAAGTGAATGAATTAAAACACTGATTGTCTTTCCTATGTTGCATCCTCTGTGCCATGGGAAGAAAGAAAATGGATGCTTTTTGGGGGGAAAAAAAGCAAAGAAAGAAACCTAATATCTAACCAAGAATTATGGGGATAAAAAGACAAGGAGAAAATTAAGGCTCAAAGATACAATGACAGATTTATCAGGGGAGACCTTACTTTTGCTTTTATTTCCATATTATACATAATAAATTGTACAAACATAAGTAAATATGCCCAGACTTTTAAAATGTATATAAAAATTGGAATGTTGCTAATAATTCAAGTAGCTGTGATAAATATTTACCTTCCTTCTATGTGTGTTACTCAACTTCCTTTTTATCAGTCTTCTCATGTCATACGAGTATTCAATGCTGTTATACAACAAGAGTCAGTAAACTCTATGGCCCACAGGCCAGATCCAGCCCACTATTATTGTACACTTAGCAAACTAAAATTGGTTTTTACATTTTAAAATGGTTGAAAAAAATCAAAGTAAGAATTTTTATGACACATGAAAATTACTTGAGATTTAAATTTCAGCATCCAAACAAAGTTTTATTGGAATCAAACCACACTCATTTGTTGCATATTGTCTAGAGGTGCTTTCCTGCTACATGGGCAGAGTTGAGTAGTTATGACAGAGACAGTATGGCCAACAAGCTAGAATATTTACTATCTGACCCTTTATAGAAATGCTTGCCAATGCCTTTTACACACTAAAATGCTTTTAGCATTGTCTAGTGTATATGTGCACTAAACAATGCTAGTTATTAATGTTGAGCTTCATATAAAATAATAACATATAGCCAAAAATACATATCGGAGTCTAAAAAATTTCATCCTGTATTGTTCCTGAAAATGAAAAGACTAAAAAGAAAACCAACTATTAATTATATAACAAATTCATTATTATTTAAAATAATGTAACATGGCCTTAGGAATATAATACGCTAAGCTCATTTTAAAAGGACTTATAATCAGAATATTTTATGTATTTTGTATGAAAAAATTTTTAAGCCAGCAAGTTACACTGTGCTTTTTGTCATTTGATCAATGGATCTGCTTATTGCTGTTCTTCAGTTCCAAACTCACTCTGATTGCCTATGTTATTTCTCATTTTTACCTACTGTCTGATTTTCCTTAATGGGAACGCTCGCCATATGCTTACAGTCTTTGGTGGGTAGACAAAGGGGAGAGAAAAAACTTAGAAACCAAAAGATAAAGAAAAGAACTTCAGTGTGGACATAGTCATGGGCACATCAGGACAGTGGCAACTTACTGAGCAGGGCTCAGGTGTCATACAAGTCCTTTAAACTTATCTCTTTGAACACAAGGCAGACCAAATTCTTATCCACTGATACCACCCTATCATGTTGGCCAGAGAATCAGGCAACCACGTGTTTCTGGGCCAGACTGACCCATCCATAAAAATATTTTGAGACAATTAAGGAAATATTTTACTGAATTGTTTTGGGTTATTTATTTCATCCCTGTGTCCCCCAGATGTAGACTTTCCTGGCCTAACACGCTGAGAATTTGTTCAGATTCTGTCTGATATACTGATATGTGCCTTGCTGGTTTATTATCTAGAACAAATCTTCCTGGTACGTTACCAAGGTATTTAGTGTTTCTTAGCTCAGTTGTGTCATCTAAGCCTGCTTTCTGTTTAGTCTCTTACCTCTGCATCCTCACAGTGTAGTTCCACTTCTCTTTATCCAAAGTCTCCTGTAATTTGGCCAAGTCACTGTTTATCAACTGTAAGATCAGAAAGTGGACAAGTGCAATAAAGGAAACTGACATCCAAACACACTTTGCTCCTGCAAACAGCTCTCCTACAATTTGCAAAATGCTATTTCAGGATGAGTAATGGCTTATATTCAGCAAGTTAGGTAGTGCCATAAACTGAGCTGACTTCAAGGAAAGGACCCATTGGGAAACTGACGTTTGATTTTTGTAAAAGTAGAACTGTTTTCTAAGTTAGGAAAGGTCAATCTTAGAAATATCAAAGCTGTTTTAATCTTTATTTCAAACATTCTCCTAATAACTTCTTTGAAACACTCAAAATTCAAAATAACAAGTTGGTAAGAAACATTTTATAACCATAAAATCATGGTTAATGACTTCAGTATATAAAGACTGCATTCAAATGTATAACAAAACAGTAAGAGCAAAAAAAATCTGAGCAGACTGATTTTCATGGACAAAAAGACAAGAGGAGACAATTCTCAAAAAGAGAAAATACTACATGTTAGTAAGTAATCTGTTGGAAAATCTTCAACCTCACTGCTATTCAAAGAAATTCCAACCAAGACAGCAAGCTATCATTTTTTCACCTCGATGTGTCATATCATGCCACATGTAATTTGATATGAAAAAGATTCTAAAAGGGTAGATCTCCTGCGTAAGTGGAAACAATCAAATGAGTAAGTTCACACATCACTATGAGATAAATAAGTTTGTTCACCTGCCAGCGGAAAGCTATTTGGTAGCCTGTAACCAAGAGCCTTAAAATTTGCAATATGCTTTGATAGGCTATTACATAGAAAATTTTAACCATGAAAATTTCTGTGTACAAAGTTATAAATTGTAGTGCTATTCATAATAGTACCCAAAAAACTATTTTACAGTAGAAGTACAGTTAAGCCCACTATAACTTAAGAATTTGACCAAAAAAATGTTTAGACTATAATGTTGAAAGCAAAATACAGAACATAAGATTTTACATCGAGGGGTCACAGTCCTTTAAAGCTGCACTAATATAGTAGCTGCAGACCCCATGTTACTTTAAATTTTAATTTTAGTTAGTTGAAGTTAAATAAATTTAAAAATCATTTTTTCAGTTGCATTAGCCATATTTTAAGTGCTCAGTAGCCACATGTAGGTAGTGTCTTCTGAGTGAGACAACAGTTGTACAAAAATGGCTTTTCATTATCTCAAAGTTATTTTGGATATACTGATATAAAATAAGCTCCAAAATTATGCATAGCTCAAAGACTGGAAGAAAACAAAAATTAACAAAAATACAATAGTTTTATGTGGGCAATTCAACCATGGGAATTTTCTTTTCTACTGTTATTTTAAAGTGTTCTATTTTATAATAGAAAAAAATTGAATTATTTCAAATAATTTTAATGTAGAAATGAATACAATACAAGTATAGCTTGGGAAAAACCAATTAAAATTTACTCTCCACAGTTGAGTGTGTGTGTGTGTGGTTTGTAGCATGCTATTATCATTCAGGTTGTATCAGAACTTCAGAAACTCACATTCTTAGGGAATGGAGCACTATGGAATTGGAAAGCACTCTTGCAGGTGTTAGCATACAACCATGTATACATGCAAATACATTCTACATGTTACAAATTGAATAAAAACTGACTATAGTATATTTACATTAAATTTAAAATGACCACACCACTGCATCCTCTGTTTACTGTTCTTCACAATTCCAAAGAGATAGGTTACAAATGCATTCTTTTGGCCTTCGCTTGTGCCCTGGAGCCAACATTAAATGCTCACTGTGCCTCACTAGTGATACTCAAGAAAAAGAAGAGTCATTAGTGTCTACAGGAATAATCTGTGTTGTCTGTTTTAAGTTCATTTGTGTCTACTTCTGGCTAAATCTGGCAAAGAGATACTAAGCGGACCTGAGCAAATGAGCTATTGCTACAAGCAAATGACCTAGGATGTAATGGGAACAGATACCTGTTCAGCCAAGTTGTACCTTTGTGCTCTTGACACAGTGCTAATGGGTTCATTGAAGTTCAAAATTAGAGTCCACCCATTCAAGTAGCCACTTACTATAGGTCTGTCTAGTTGTCTCCTTGGCTCTTTTGATGACTGGCTTGATGCAGTATCCCAAGACCACTCTGTTGGTTATTGCCGAAATACTGTTTTATATGAATGGGGATATAACCCAAGGAGTTGGAATAGGTTGGGATGCTGAATAAGTTATTGTTCTGACTAAAGTGTGAAGGTAAATCTATATCTTAATTATGCAAAAAAAAAAGGAATGACTTTTCCAGTAGCTCATGGGAAACAAATTATAGCCATCAACTTAGACAAGTTTGTAAAGTAGGAAGCATTGATCATCATGAGATTCAGGCTGGAAGGAATGCCTGTTACACCAGCTAATGACAATTACCCATCTCCTAGATACTTAGTAGAGGGAAACGTCACTTACAACATCACTTACAATGACAGTGACAACACATAGGATTTGAGTTTGCAGTGCAATAGAGCAGTTTTTAAAAGGCAGTGGTGGCAGTTGCTTTGGCCATCAGACATTACATCAGAGAGCAAGGAGAAGGTGGTCTCTCTTGAGCTGTTAGTGGCACTGCCACAAGATGATAGCACAGAATAATGGGTGTGGAGAGAGTACTGGAAGGAGGAGGGAAAGTTCAGTGAATTGAAAAGTCAGTGTCATGAATACACAAATCGTTAAACACCTGACTCAGCTCAGTAAGTAACCCTTATGAGAAAAGGAAAGGAAAGAGTTAAGGATAGACTGTATATAAGTTATCCGGATAGATTTTGAATCCCTGACATCAAAGCATAAAGTATGGCACATAGGATAATTGCTAAATAGATCAGTGTGCTGTGCAGTAGACTCTGAAAGGAGGTGGTTGGTCACTTAACTGAAACGGTAGAAAATACTAATCCGTTCATCTCTGTTAGTCCTGCCTCTGTAAGTTCTAGGACTGCAGGCTTCCACGTCAGAAAGGGTTACACATTTGTCCTGTTTCCTGTCACTCACGTTCTGGCTCTTCACTCTCCTTTGTTTCTCCTTGATCCCCAGTCTCTCATTCTGTCCTCCTTTTTTCCTCCTCCACTTGTCTCCTGCAACACACTCTGGTTTGCGGCAGTTCACTTTACAAGGGCCTCACATGTGACTGCATCTCATTGCTTAGCAACCTTAGACCTGGAGGTAATAGGCAAATATGTTCTCTTTCTTTTCTTCTCTAAACATCCTATGCAGGTAGAATACATTGATGCATATGCGGAAACTATAATATTAAAACTTTCGGGAAGCCTAGAGAGTATGCCAAATTTGATCTCAAATAATTACTTGCAAAGATTTGCCTAGACTAAGAAAATTATCAAGGAAATAATATCTATCCAGCTGAGTTTGACATTCTTATCATTTCTATCCTGGCTGTATGATTTGGATGCAAAAGTGCAATGCCTAGGAACCTGTCTTTAATTATTTCTCACCCCACCTACTCTGTTTGTAGATTGTATCTGTTGTTTTCTTGGTTTGCTCTGGGGTTGAGCATATTGAGCATCTTTAGAGATTTTGAAGATCCTCCCCTTTAACAGGTGGAGAATCTTAGGAAGAAACATTCTCTATGTAAGGAAAATTGGCAGAAACCTGGATGGCTTTCCACTTCTCTATAAATCAGATGTGCCTGGATTTGATAACATGGATGAATTAACTATGTGCAGTTCCAGGGAAAGGGAAGATTTCACTGGGTTTACAGTTTGGTCAGAGATTTGAGAGAAGCAAATTGCCTCACCAGGAGGTTCTTATGTAGCAATTTTGCCATCAGTGATAGAGGCTACTGTGTGCTCAGGCCACAGCTAGGGGCTTGGCATGCATTGTCTCATCTATCCTCACAAACCCTGGGAGATACATGAAGAGACCAAGGCTCAGAGATGTTTAGCCACTTGCCCGAGGACACGGAGAGTATTTGAAAGAGAGCCATGTTTCCATTGAGGTCTGTAGCTCACAGCCCTGGCCTGTCACCACTGGACCACATTGCCATGTCAGCGTACTCTCCTTGCCAGATCGTCTGGAGCACATTTCCATACAGCAGATACATGTGAATTCCTGTACTTTTTTCCTCTTCCTACCTCCCTCCCCAACAACAGGAGTTTGGCACAGAATGTATTTTGAAATCTCACAGCGTTGACATCAGATAGGACACATAACAATGTGATCCTGCTGGAGATACAAAGTCAAACACAGCAAGCTTTTCCCTAAACAATCAAGGGAGGAAAGAAATAATGCAGAAGACTAGGCTTGCAAATTTTTTTTCATACAGCTTTGGAGTTATTTGTCTTCTGGGTTGTTGCATTTATTTACCCAGTAGACACAGACAAATGAGATAAATACCTGAAATAGTATGTTCAGATTTTTCAAATTGTTCAATATTTGGTAAGCTACAGATGATAATATTGATTGAAATTTTACATTATGGATCATTACATAGAAAGTAAATCAACTGGTCTTGCTTTTTTAAAGTAATAATGACCTTTAATAAAGTAATCTATAAAGGTGTTCTTTAGTGAGTTATGTCTTACAAGAAATAGTGAAGCTGTTATAGCAATTAAAAGTGAAGAGTATGGGTTTGAAATGTCTTATTTAAAAAAGACAGTGAAGAGTGTTATTTAAAACAGTCTTATATGAATTCTGGAGCATAAAATTCCTATATTCTGACAGTCTTATCAATTTCATAAGCAGAAGTGGTGCCAATAAAAATGGTACTTTGTATCAGCGCATTTTGTCATGTACAGTGTATGGAATGAGGCCCTGTGAGCTACTTAGTATAAAAATTTAGAGTGTAGATGTACCCAGCAGATGTTGTCTTAACCTGTAACTCTGAAGATCTGTGTCAAAAAATATCATAAGGTAACATAAACTGTGTGTTTTCCCCTTTTACTGAGCAGTCCACTTTATAGACATGCTCGTGTATTCGTTCTGTGTCTGTATATCTAGACTTCACTCATTGAAGTAGAAGGCATGATGGCTCTGGCCTTCTTTTTCAGCAGAAAGCTTAGGGGATACATAAGCACAGAATTGTGAACACAGAAATTATCATCACAGAATCACAGTCACCTGACTGGCTCCTGGCATCAGTTAGTGAGTCTGTAGATCTCTCAAGGTCACTCAACACCCTGTGTGTCTCCCTGAGACTCATCACTCAGCACCCTGTGTCTCCCTGAGACTCAAGACCATCTGCACCCTGGAAATCTTCATCCTATTTTCTCTGGGGTCTATCCTACCTCAGGTCAGCTGAGAACAGCTCATAGATGACTGTCAGGTCCTCAGTGATGATTGTTATGAATGCCCTCATGACATTCTGCATGCTTATTTCTTAACAGTCTTGTTTTGCATTTAAGGATGCATTTTGGACTTTATGGGAAATGTAATTCAATGTGGTTTGTCAATGTACTGATGGAAGAAAAAAATACCACCAGGGAGACAGGTGGATAACTTGTATCAGGTAAAAGAATTAAGGGTCTTAGTCTAAATTTGTCTTTGCTAAGAAAATAAGTGCGTTTTGTGAGAATATGTTCATATTGGCAAGATAATGAGGAGTTGCAAAAGTTATTGAAATGGATACTCAGATCTCTAGTTTAATGCTGACTTTTGACAGAGGGAAGCACCAATTTGGTGGAGAGGGATAAGGAAAGACCACGTGCTGAGCAAATGTTGACTTTGATGACAGCAGGGATGCAAAGTGTATAGACACAAAATACTGTTCCTTTAGGCCCTTTGGTAATTGTTATGCAGAGATTTGTGCCAGACTGTAGCCTGAAGAAAGCCAGCTTCCAGCTGGGGTCTTGGGCCATGTCCACTGGATCCAACCTTTTCCTTAATCAGAGGGATGTTTGTTCTCTTTTCCTCCTTGCAAGCTCTGATTCATTTATCAAGATTCAGTTTGGAACTACCTTTCCTTTTAAACCTTCCCTGATCCACTGCACAGTCAAATATTTCCTTCTTGTATCACCCCAGCCTCCCCTACTTCTCACTGCTTTGGGCCCACCATGTGGGCCTGTGATGATGCATTGCATGCTTGTCTTCTTCAGTCTTCCAGGACAAGGGCTGTGTCTGCAGCATGCTCATGCCCTGCATCTGAGAAGCTCTCATATGTGTCCACTGAACCATTGGCACCCTGTGCTGGGGATGGAAGGAGCAAGCCCAGTGGGGCTTGGGGAAGTTGGGTTGACCTGGATATTGAAGGATAAGAAGTGGGGACAGCGTTGTGGGTCACAAGTCAGGAACATGCAGTCATGTGGCAGTGGTGACATGGAATCTGTTTATCAGGAAAAAAGACCATTTGTATAGGGGCTCAGATTAAAGACAGTGCCAAGCTGTGAATGCCAGATCGGAACTTGTAGCTTCACCCTGTAGGCAGCCTTAGTCAATTACATGTTAACAGGGAAATGCATTAAAAAGCAATGTGTTCAGGATATCAGAGATCTAGATAATTGATTTGAGATGTTAAATATTAGAGGTATAAGACCCTTTGCTGATGGCTCAAACCGGGCTTTCACTGTTGACTGGTCATGGTGGAACACTCAGGGGTCACACCATCCTGCTTGCAATTACAAAGCAGGGAGCAGGTACCCTATCCTTCTCCCTCAAGGCCAAGGATTGGGGTGAATGCTTCCCAGTTTAGTACTCTACCCTTTGGCTGGTTCCAGCCCATAGGAGGAATGACTTACCTATCAGTGTGGTCTAGGCGAGTCTGACATTTCCATGGCCTCATGTACCTGAAGCAGAGACCAACCAGGACACACACCATGGTCACTCGCTTACAGCCTGTCCTCAGCCTTTATGGCCTCTTTGGTCCTCCCTTCTCTGTGGAAGTGGAGCCCAGGCAGGACCTACTTCTGGCAGCGCACCCTGTCCTTGTTCTCCCTGATGCAGTTCTCTCACCTGCACCAAAGCCACCCTTCATTGGGAGGGACAGTTGTTTCCAGCTCAAGAGAAGTGGTGGGTGAGGACAATTGGCAGTTGGAAGCCTCCTAGAGCCTTCCTGAGAACAGCTCATAGATGACTGTCAGGCCCTCAGTGATGATTGTTATGAATGCCCTCATGACATTCTGCATGCCTATTTCTTAACAGTCTTGTTTTGCATTTAAGGATGCATTTTAGACTTTATGGGAAATGTAATTCAATGTGGTTTATCAACGTACTGATGGAAGAAAAAAATACCACCAGGGAGACAGGTGGATAACTTGTATCAGGTAAAAGAATTAAGGGTCTTAGTCTAAATTTGTCTTTGCTAAGAAAATAAGTGCAGAGTCTAGGCCCAACCTGTTAACAAGGAGCCCTGTGTTTGGGGTAGTAAAACCTTTACTAGTATCCTGCAGGGTGTGGTGGCTTACGCCTGTAATCCCAGCACTTTGGGAGGCCAAGGCAGGCAGATCACTTGAGGTCAGGAGTTCATGACCAGCCTGGCCAACATGGTGAGACCCTGTCTCTACTAAAACTACAAAAATTAGCCAGGTGTGGTGGCAGGCACCCTGTAGTCCCAGCTACTCCAGAGGCTGAGGCAGGAGAATCGCTTGAACCCAGGAGGCAGAGGTTGCAATAAGCTGAGATCACACCACTGAGCTCCAGCCTAGGCAACAGAGTGAGACTCCATCTCGGTGGGGTTGGGCGGGGAGGGAGACCTTTACTAGTATCCTCTTTGTACATTTCCCAGCTGGTTAAAACCCCAAGATAAAGAGGGCATGATTAACACCACCCCCCAGACTGCCTTTAAACCTGTCTTCAGAGTAAACAAAACCTCCTTGTTTTATATTATGGCTCATACACGTGGCTCGCACATTGATCCCTCTTGAAACGTCATGCTCTGGCAGATTACTGCAAAGCAGGTGCCACAAAGTCTCCTGGGACGTGCTGTTCCCTCATAGATTTCAATTTTTACTGAGCAAAGTGGATTATGCCTCACACTCTGCACGTTCCACTACCTTATGAGTCATTGTGAAAATCTCATTTAGTCCATTTAGGATTTAGTCCAGGGCTTTGATACAGAGCATGTCGGTTTATAACTGTTCTTCCATAAAGGAAAAGTCAAGGCATAAGGCATTTTTACTATGCAGTGGAAAACATCATATAGCATAGCATAAAGAATCTTAATTGGGTGGGAAAAAAAAAAGTCTGCCCAGAATCAGACGCTCAGCTGTGTTTGACTTGCACTTCTTATCATGAAAATGGGATACAGCATCGCCTGCCTTGTTGTCCCGGGCTCAGCAAGCTTTCTGTACCTTCCAGCTCAGTGCGGTCTTGTTAGAAATGCAGACCCTCGGGCTCCCCCCCATGCTGAAGCAGAAGCCTTGTTTTAAGAAGACCCCATGTGATTCACAGCAACACTAACAGTGCTTCACAAACTTGAATGTGCATTCAGATCACCTAGAGGGCTTGTAAGAAGCAGATTCCTGGCATCTCCCCTCAGAGATTCAATTTGGCAGGCCTGATTGAAAGCTGATCTCATCTGCCAGTCATCTGCGCATTTTAGCTTTCCCCTGAGCTAGAGGCGCAGGCTTCAGTCCACCTGGCATCTGGTGAATGGAGGTATGTCCTTGAGCAGCCACAGACTGCATGCATGGGTGAGCTGCCTCCAGAGCAGGACCTGCCTCCAGAGCAGCCCCAGTGAGGCAGTACTGGGTACAGATGGCGAGCACCCTGGGCAAGTTGTCTCTGGAACACAATGCTGGGCTCAGTCACTCTCCTCTCCACTGCCCAGCAGGCTGGCACAAGGCTCTCTCTTAGCAGACTCCACTGGGGCCTGGGGCTCCAGTCCAGTCAGGAAATTAAAGATTTCCAGGCTAGTCTGGAAGTTAAACAGAGAGACATGGTGCACCTTCTTCTATATCAATGCAAAGTCAGGCTCACCTTTCCTGTCTCTGCCCATGGTCTAGTCACTTCCCCTTGAAAGTCTCCAGCCAGAAAAGGCTCAACTAGGACCCATTCCCTTGGGAGCCCATCACGCCCCTTCTGAGGAATGCTAAATATAATAAGGCTTTCTAATGGAGACTTGCTGGGTTGATGCCCAGGTGTACATACCTTTAGATGGGGCGTCTCTGAATACCACAGCATGACTTTCTAGAATTTCTCTAGCTATAAGTAACAGGGATTTAAAAACAAACAAACAAAACACCATGCTCCCATCAGGGATGTCACTATCTAACTTTCTTTAAATTTTTTTAAAAAATTATTTCAGTTCTTATTAAAGCCTTTGTCTTCAGTCCTGAAACACTCAGCCTATAAAATCTCAAGCTACAAGATATCATTTCTCAGTGTTATTTCCAGGGCTTAAAATCTTATCACTGGCTATGAGAACCCTTAAAAGGCCTATAGACAGTAAAGATACGTTTAAAGTCTGTCCTATCCATAGGCATGGGCAAGGACTTCATGTCTAAAACACCAAAAGCAACGGCAGCAAAAGCAAAAATTGACAAATGGGATCTAATTAAACTAAAGAGCTTCTGCACAGCAAAAGAAACTACCACCAGAGTGAACAGGCAACCTACAGAATGGGAGAAAATTTTTGCAATCTACTCATCTGACAAAGGGCTAATATCCAGAATCTACAAAGAACTCAAACAAATATACAAGAAAAAAAATCAAA
>NW_016810765.1:3014188-3027849 GCF_001698545.2 Rhinopithecus bieti | reverse complement strand
GTTATACATGATATAAATGATGAATTGATGGGTGCTGACGAGTTGATGGGTGCAGCACACCAACATGGCACAAGTATACATATGTAACAAACCTGCACGTTATGCACATGTACCCTAGAACTTAAAAGTATAATAAAAATAGATAAATAAATAAATAAAATAACAAAAGTTTAAAAGAAAAAAAAAAAAAGAAAATAAGAATGCAAAAACATTGGGATTTGTGTGAAATCAGCTGTCCTCCCCAGAAAAGAAGAAAGATTTCTGTGTAGTCTTATGTCCCCATGATATTTTAATACATGAAATGCTAGCGTCAGAAAAAAATAAAAATAAATAAAAATAAAGTCTGTCCTATCATTTATATAAAAATTATGCAGTGAGATAAATGCTGTCTTTTGAGCCATGAAGTTATCTTCATTATATCAGCCCACATATTTCATTAATTTTAATTATCTATGCAATTGTTGGCACAAAATTAACAGGTTGAAGAGATTGGGGACAATGGACTTTGCCTGATTTGACAAAGATCTGCTTTGGAAAAATGTGCCTTATCACTTGATTTGAATTGGCACACTTTACAGAAGAAAGGAAGAAGACGTATTGAGGATCCAGATTATTGTACTTGGCAAAAGCTGAGTTCCCTGGAGGTTTCCAGAACACCAGTCAAGGGTTATGCAGAGGAGCAATACATCGCCTTTGTAACTCTTCACTGAAATTCCGGGAGCATCCTACCGCAGGCAGGCAAAAGCTGAGCAGAAGGTGTTCATAGCCAGTCTATTAAGTCATTCTCGTTCACTTCCTTGTATAAGTTTGGAGGGGAGGATATATCCAGGTTTACTAACTGGAAGTATTTTGTATAGTAAAAACCAGAAAAATACAGCCCCAACTAGTTGAAAAAATAAAAGGTTCTTTTGACTGATGTTCCTGACAAATCTAAAGGCATGACCAACCTTAGCCCTGGTTGGAGCAAGAGGTTAAAAACCAGGTGAGCAGGACCCAATTTGTTTTTCGCTCACTTTTCAAGATGGCTGCTAAAAGCTCCTGAGGCTCCATGATTCCTCTTCCACACTCTGCACAAAAGCAGAGTTCTCTGTTCCAGAGTTCCCAGCAAAAGTCCTCAAGTTAATTGGCCTAGTTGAGATGGTTGGCTAAACTGATTACCGTAAATGAGGGGAGGGAAGCTCCAAGTGATTTGGGCCTGGATCAGAGCCCAGCCCCAAGCCAGGTCACATGTCAGGAAACTAGGATGCTCTGGTGTAAATCACCAAGCCTCCCCTTAGCAGCGGAGGTGGGCACAATCCCAGGCAGCCCTTTCCATTGCCACAAACCCAGCCATAACAGGGAGAAATAAGAAGGGAGGTTGGAAAGTGTGTGCAGGATGAAGCATGCCCATGCATCCTGGCTTTTATCTCCTCAGGGGAAGGAGAATTCCCAAATCTGCTGCCTTCATCTGTAACCCAAGTTTGGGAATGATTTACAGAGGGGAGTCTATGGGAGAAAGAATGGTAAGGAGTGACGAAAGAAGCTCCGAGGCCCTCTAGCTTTTGGCTGATAAGTATGTTTTTTTCAGAGAAATGATTTGACTTAGGAACAGCCTCAAATAGCATCTTCATTTATAGGAGCAAGCTGACTAATTTTCTTGAGAATCCATTTAGGGTTTCTGTTACCAAGGTAGGCTTGAAAGTGTAGCTTCAGGTGAGAACACTTACTCACAGATGCTGAAAGTGAGAAATATTACATTTTTATCTCCACATAATTACTATGTGTATCTCCACAATTCTCTATTAATAGTATAGTGAAGCATAGGGAGAAAGCATGCACTCAGGAACAGGAAATGTATGATCTTACAACATTTTCCATGTGTTTATAAAGGGTGTGTGTGTACGTGTGTGTGTATAGAGTAGTAACTCTAGAAAACGTCTAGAAATATAGATACGCTTTTGACAAAGAAGTAACTGTTTTGATTGCTTAGAATAGAGTTAATTGTGAGGCCCCAAATAAATACAGCTTAAGAAATACAAAATGAAGCCATATCTAGTCCTTAGTTCAGATCTCAAGTATTTAGTCATTAATGAATGATTTTTGGTGGGAATTTGTGACAGTGTGCCAGATTCACAACATGATTCTCTAGGCTTTCAATTATTTTCTCTTTCAACCGTAGGAGCTATTTTAGCTGATTTTTATTATTATTACTCCCTTCTGCTTGTCAACCTGAGAGTTTGCATAATGAAAACAGCCAATGTGTGTCATGAATCATTTGCATATAAATCCTGACAAATCCAACACAGGGCTACAAAAATTGGTGTGTACAAAAGATGGGTTGGACTTATAAAATAAACACAGTTCACAAATTAAGTAATCATGTAATTCACTCCTTGTTTTTTCTGATTTTTTTTTCCCCAGAACCGAATGGAGGAAAGCAAGGCTCTCTTTAGAACAATTATCACATATCCCTGGTTCCAGAACTCCTCGGTTATTCTGTTCTTAAACAAGAAAGATCTTCTAGAGGAGAAAATCATGTATTCCCATCTAGTTGACTACTTCCCAGAATATGATGGTAAGTCAGCATTCATACAACAGCTCAGTAGCTGTAAATAGGTTTTGTCTCCAAACCCCAGTGTGGGAGTTAATGCACTACAGTGCACCATTGCTGCCCTTGCCCTTTGCAGCCTGCATGTTGGGACTGATACACTAGGAATTATTGTTTGCCCGGTCTTTTAGTGACACAAAACATTTCATTCCTTAACAATGCTAAAAGTCATAGAAAAACTCATGGCCTGGCGCAGTGGCAAGTGCCTGTAATCTCAACACTTTGGGAGGCCGAGGTAGGTGGATCACGAGGTCAAGAGATCGAGACCATCCTGGTCAACGTGGTGAAACCCTGTCTCTACTAAAAATACAAAAATTAGCTGGGCGTGGTGGCACATGCCTGTAGTACCAGCTGCTCAGGAGGCTGAGGCAGGAGAATTGCTTGAACCCAAGAGGCGGAGGGTGCAGTGAGTCAAGATCGCACCACGGCACTCCAGCCTGGCGACAGAGTGAGACTCTATCAAAAAAAAAAAAAGAGAGAGGAGGGGGGTGAGAGAGAGAGAGAGGGAGGGAGGGAGAGAGAGAGAAACTCATCTGCTTTGAAATAGCAGATCAGAAAAAGGAACAATCCAGTAGTTTTGACCAATTATGTATTAACCCTTATAGTCCCCTCTGTCTCTCCTTTTCATTCAGTTCCAGTCCACCTCTGCCTCTCCTCTCTCCAGAGAGAGAACACAATTTTGAAGTCAAGAGCCCACCACCGAAATCAGTCTACCCAGGTTCAGATCCCAGTTCTGACACTTACTATTTGTAGAACTACCATCAAGTCACTTGATTTTTCTGGGCCTTAGGACAAACTCATAGGATGTTTTGTACATTGTAGTGTATAACATATGTGTATATTTAGCATGATGCCTGACACATAGGGCACTTACTGAATACTCAGGAAATACTTCCTTTTGAAACATCATAGCCCAATGAAGTCCCACCACCATTAGTAATAGTAACCCAGTTTTAAACTCTTTGTGCAGCACTTAGAATCTATAGCATCCACTTCACTATTCCTATGGCTTTGCATTATTTGCTTTGTTCTTAGAAAAGAATCTTACCCTCCCCAACTAGACTGTGAAATCCTAGACAACTAGACACCCAACCCATTCTGAGAAACACTTGAACACTTGGTGATTGGTAACAAAATGCATCCACATGTAGCCACTCTGTAAAACAAGTGAGAGTCATGACTGCTGCCCTATAAGAGCTGATGTGGCCAGGTGTGGTGATTCATACCTGTAATCCCAGCATTTTGGGAGACTGAGGTGAGAGGATCGCTTGAGCACAGAAATTCAAGCCCAGCCTGAGCCATGTAATGAGACCTCTCTCTACAAAAAATGAGGCAGGAGGTGAGAGGCAAGAGGTCAAGGCTGCAATAAGCCGTGATCCTGCCACTGTACTCTGCCTGGGTGATGGGAGACCCTGTCTCAAAAGAAAAGTTTATTTGGCAAGATAATCACATCTCTCCTTGGTGGCCCACCACCTGGTTTTATGAATAAAGTTTTATTGAGACATAGCCACACCCATTCATTATACACTGTCTCTGGCTGCTTTCACACCATAACAGTAGAATTGGGTAATTGTGACAGAGATAAAATAGTCTCCAAAGCCTAAAATATTCTGTGGCCCTTTATAGAGAAGGTTTGCCAAGCCGTGGCCTAGACAGTTAAGAGCACAAGCTCTGAAAAGTTCTACTTTGCCACTCATCGGCTGTGTTGCCTCAGACAAATTTATTTAGCTACTCAATTTATCCCTGGGCAAAAAAGAATTGAATGGAGTCATATGTAGATCACATAGCAGAAACCCAAAAGTATCTACCACAGAGGTGATATAACAAGAGAAGAGACTAGTTTTAAAATTACATTGTCAACATATGATGTCCAGGATGGATATTGTTCCACAGTGTTTTTGTACTTCTAAAAGCTCCCTCAGAAAAGTAATTACTTTAAAAACCAATATTAAATTTAGCTTCATAGCTTTCTATGATGACACAAACACATCAGGGATGGAGGTTTAGTCACCTTTTCATCCCACATAGATGTGGTACAGTCCTGGCTTGTGAAAGGGAAATGTTACATGTTTAATGAATTTAAGTTCCCTTCTCACATACATGGAAGATCCTGAAGGTTGGTGAATTGAAAATATAAACATTTGGGGATTGTTACCAGATGTTAGAAATGGTACCCTTTTTTGTTAGCAGTGTGTTTATATCCTCTCTTCAAGTACATTTTCCTTTGTGCTTTGCTGTTCTTTTAAAAACACTTTCTCAGTTTAAACAAGGTTTTCTCTTTCACTCCTTTTAATTTGCACTAGCCTGGAAATATCATCACTGTCTGAGACTGCACTTCTCAGTGTTGTTCAGAAAACTATGGAAGGAAGTGACTGTGAGGTGCTTTCCCACCTCAACAGGCTTCAAACACGTCTACCTGAATACAGTAGGCATGAAGCATCTGGCTTAGATCTAAACACACTTGCCTGCCACACACACACAGACACACACACACACACACACACATACACGAGATTCTTCTTAATTTTTCTTGGAACTTGGTAAGAATCAGCGTGTGAGAAATTGCCACACCATAAACAACAACCCCATCTTGTGGGCTGGCACGTTCTCATGATGTGCTTGCATAAGGGAGGATGCAGATAGAGCATGGTGCCCACGAAGCTGAACCCTTCTGAGGGGTTCATTCAAACTTCTCGGATGCAGCAGACCTAGCCACACTTCACAGTTGCTGATTTTTCCGCAGTAAAAGACTTAGTCTATGATCAGTGTTTGCAGTGCTGTTTTTTGATCTCTGCACCATCTTCCTAATCTCTTCACATAACTCCTTTCTCCAGTAATTTCCCCAGATTCCCCACTACTACAAGCATTTTCCTTCCAACATGTGTCCATTGTGAATATTCTGAAATCTGAAGATTTTTTTTTCTGTTTTACTGTTACCATACCCCAGTATACATATAATGCACAGAGGAAACTTGGGCACAGAAAAAGAAAAAAGGCATTGATTTTGTTACTTAACAAAGCCAGTGCCGCTGTCATTACATGGAACTCCAAGCCCTTGTAAGATGAGCAAAGACTGAAAAAATTGAGGCCCACTCTGCAGTGATGTTTTTGTAATAAACATGTTTATAGTATTATAAACTTCACACTTCCACATTTCTGTACTTGCAAGGTCTTAATCATAATGAATGCCATTTCTGTATTTCTCTTCAAGAAAGGAAATTACCGTTTCCACATGGACTTGAATTGCAAGATTGTTCATAGAGACTGTGGAATTCTGCTCCTGCTGTGATGGCTGTAATGATTTCTTTGTAGTGTATGTTTATTTTTTTTTTTTTTTTTTGAGACGGAGTCTCGCTCTGTCGCCCAGGCTGGAGAGCAGTGCCCGGATCTCAGCTCACTGCAAGCTCCGCCTCCCGGGTTCACGCCATTCTCCTGCCTCAGCCTCCCGAGTAGCTGGGATTACAGGCGCCCGCCATCTCGCCCGGCTAGTTTTTTTGTATTTTTTAGTAGAGACGGGGTGTCACCGGGTTACCCAGGATGGTCTCGATCTCCTGACCTGGTGATCCGCCCGTCTCGGCCTCCCAAAGTGCTGGGATTACAGGCTTGAGCCACCGCGCCCGGCCTGTATGTTCATTTCAAATAACAATTTATGCTTAAAAACATAACACCTTTCAAGTGCACTTCAGTGAACTTGGATCTAGTTCTTATATTCTGTAGGGTAAATAAAAAAGAAAAAACAAAAAAAGGTATAGTCCCTTCTTTCCCAAATAGAGTAAGTACAAAATCATACAGAAGTTCATTCATAAGCCAGAAATACAATGTTCTTTTTATGAAATCAGAGACTTCTCCAGCTCTGGGAATCTGTCAGTTTCTGGTTTTGAATATTTTTTATAACTTCTCTTGAGTTAATAAGTTCATAGTACATTGAAAAATATATTTGCTTGTATATGTATTTTACATATTATTTTAATTGTACTTTTATCTATTAAATATGACGCCAGCCATCTTAGTCATTTAAAAAAATTGAATTCTGGGCACCTACGTCAAAATTAAACATTACTTTTAAAATTGTACAAATGAGGATAGTCTATATGTTTTATAATTCTTTCCTCCCATCTTCTGGCATTATCAGATATAAGTTTATTGGAGTAAACTCCAATGTATAAAAAGGTTGGTTTGAGAATAATTCAAGTCAGCCATCTGAAGCTCAGGGTGCATTTTGTTAGAAATGGTGGTCAAGCCCTCAATAGAGTTCTCCAAGATCTCTTTATCTCTACTAGTAGGTAACAAGAATATTGATAGGAAAAGACCTGCTGGGTACGGTGGCTCACACCTGTAATCCCAGCACTTTGGGAGGCCGAGGTGGGCGGATCCCTTGAGGCCAGGAGTTCAAGACCAGCCTGGTCAACATGGCAAAACCCTGTCTCTTCTAAAAATGCAAAAATTAGCTGGGCGTGGTGGTGCACACCTGTAGTCCCAGCTACTCACGAGGCTGAGGCAGGAGATTCACTTGAACCCAGGAGGTGGAGGTTGCAGTGAGCCAAGATCATGCCACTGCACTCCAGCCTGGGTGACACAGTGAGACTCTGTCTCAAGAAAAAAAAAAAGTTTCTTATGGCTTGGTATAGAACTAACTTGAAAAAATGGGAGGAAATGTATATATAAAGCGACACAAAGACAAATATATGATAGGTATCCAATACTTCAAAGGTGATGGTGTTTTGATGTTATTAATTTACACTGTTTTAAATCAATGTATCTATCAGTACCTATTAAATACACTTTTAAAATAGCTTTGAGATTATTTATATACCATGTAATTCACTTAAAGTGTACAATTCAGTGGGTTTTGATATATTACATTATTAATTTTTTATTATAAAATATATATAAAATTTACCATTTTAACTGCAAAATTCGCTGGCATTAATTACACTCACAATACTGTGCAGCCATCACCAGTATTTTCAAAATATTTTCATCACCCCAATTAAGCAACAACACCCCATTTCCTTCCTCCCCCAACCCTTGGAAACCTCTAATCTACTTTCTGTCTTTATGAATTTACCGATTCTAAGTACCTCATATGTGTGCAAGCATACAATATTTCTTAT
This sequence comes from Rhinopithecus bieti, assembly GCF_001698545.2. Lineage (NCBI taxonomy): Eukaryota > Metazoa > Chordata > Mammalia > Primates > Cercopithecidae > Rhinopithecus > Rhinopithecus bieti. The sequence goes on along the minus strand of NW_016810765.1, from coordinate 3,020,148 downwards.
TTTATGTTGGGTTTATTATAATGTTCTCATAGTTCATGCATATTACAGCATCTATCAGAGCTTTACTCTTTTTTATGGCTAAATAATATTCTGTTTCTGATATTCTAATATTCTGTTTGGTTCTGTTTGTTTTGTTTCTCCATTTATCTGTTGATGGACACTTGGATTGTTTTCGCCTTTTGGCTATTGTTAACAATGCTGCTATTAACATTGATATACATTGCTTCTCGCCCTTTTGGCTAAGATCAAGTGTCTGTCAGAGCCCCTGCTCTCAGTTCCTTTGGATATATACATTGGAGTAGACTAGCAGGATCGGTCATGTGGTTATTCTATGTTTAGCTTTTTGAGGAACCACCAAACTGTTTTCACAACAGCTGCACCTTTATACTTTCCCACCAACAGTGCACAGGATTACAAATCTCTCCACATTTTCCCCAACCCTTGTTATTTCACACTTTTTTATAGCCATTCTAGATGTGGAGAGGTATCTCATTGTGGTTTTGATTTGCATTTTTCTAAGTGATTACCAGTGTTGAGCATCTTTTCCTGTGCTTATTGACCATTTGTATATCTTCTTTAGAGAAATGTCTGTTCAAGTCTTTTGCCTTTTTTTTAATTGGGTTTTTTTGGTGTGTGTTACTGAATTGTAGGAGCTCTTTGTATATTCTGGATACTAAACCCTTGTCAGATGACATGATTTGCAAATATTTTCTACCATTCTATAGATTGACTTTTCACTTTCTTAATAATGGCATTGGCCAGGTGTGGTGGCTCATGCTTATAATCCCAGCACTTTGGGAGGCTGAGGTGGGAGGATTGCTTGAGGCCAGAAGTTCAAGACCAGCCTAGACAACGTAGTGAGACCCCCATCTTTACAAAAAATTTAAAAATTTGCCACGCTTGGTGGCACCTGTAGTTCCAGCTATTCAGGAGGCTGAGGCAAGGGGATCACTTGAGCCCAGAAGGTTGAGGCTGCAGTGAACCATGATCATGCCACTATACTGTAGTCTGGGTAGCAGAGCAAGACCCTGTCTCAAAAAAAAAAAAAAAAAAAAAGTCCTTGGATACATAAGGTTTTAATTTTGATGAAGTCCAATTTATTTTTTCTTTTCTGAAAATATGACCTGTGCTGTGGTGTCATATCTAAGAATCCATTGCAAAATTACGTTTTTAGTTTATCTTGCTAGATATATCACAATTCTTTTTCAAAGCATCTAGGACAATTCTTGGTACATAAGAGACTCCTTCTTAAATCAATGTAAGAAAATATAGGCCGGGTGCAGTGGCTCACACCTATAATCCCAGCACTTTGGGAGGCCAAGGCAGGTGTATCACCTGAGATTAGGAGCTTGAGAACAGCCTGGCCAACATGGCAAAACCTTGTCTCTACGAAAAATACAAAAATTTAGCCAGGCATGATGGCAGGCACCTATAATCCCAGCTGCTCAGCAGACTGAGGCAAGAGAATCGCTTGAACCTGGGAGGCAGAGGTTGCAGTGAGCTGAGATCTTACCACTGCACTCTTGCCTGGGCAACATGGTGAGACTCTATCTCAAAAAAAGATAAATCAATTGTTTTATCATCACAAATGAACTGAATGCTACACAAATGTAGTGTGCTGAGAAATACCAGAAATCTATGGAAGTGAGACTACAGAGGCCCACTGTAGATAGACCTGACCTTACAAACAGGTGTTCTATTCTAAGAGAGATGTCAGTCTGGAAGATGTAAAATGATCCATAATGTTGGGTTGTTTGGAGGACAGATTGACAGGAGAGCCCAAGGAGGCTGTGTCTTTGTGCACACTTATTATATAGCTGAAACAAGCATAATTAACTCAGTTGAACAGAAGAGTAAGCTATCACTCCCCTGATGAAGAGCCTACAGTGGCTCCCAATCACTCAGGGAATCAGAGTGAAGGCCAAGCTAAGAAGTAGACTTAACCTTGGCCTTCAAGTCATCTGTCTGCTTTCACCTATACACAGTTTGTGAATGGGTGGGTACGTGGGTGGTTGGATGGATGGTCAGACATAGTAGTGTTAGGGAAAATGATTATAACAGATCAAATCTGCAGTGCAGATGTAGGCTTCATGAGCAATGACACAGTATTTATTGAACGAATGATGATTGAATACATTAGCAGATTAGGTAACAAAGTGTCCCTCTTGTCTCTTGGCCAAAAGGACCCCAGAGAGATGCCCAGGCAGCCCGAGAATTCATTCTGAAGATGTTCGTGGACCTGAACCCAGACAGTGACAAAATTATCTACTCCCACTTCACATGCGCGACAGACACCGAGAACATCCGCTTTGTCTTTGCTGCCGTCAAGGACACCATCCTCCAGTTGAACCTGAAGGAGTACAATCTGGTCTAATTGTGCCTCCTAGACACCCGCCCTGCCCTTCCCTGGTGGGCTATTGAAGATACACAAGAGGGACTGTATTTCTGTGGAAAACAATTTGCATAATACTAATTTATTGCCGTCCTGGACTCTGTGTGAGCGTGTCCACAGAGTTTGTAGTAAATATTATGATTTTATTTAAACTATTCAGAGGAAAAACAGAGGATGCTGAAGTACAGTCCCAGCACATTTCCTCTCTATCTTTTTTTTAGGCAAAACCTTGTGACTCAATGTATTTTAAATTCTCAGTCATGCACTCACAAAGATAAGACTTGTTTCTTTTCTCTCTTTCTCTCTTTTTCTTTTCTATGGAGCAAAACAAAGCTGATTTCCCTTTTTTTCCCCCCCTAATTCATACTTCCCTCCTGATTTTTTTGCCAGGTTACAATGACCTTTATCCTAGTTCCATTCTTGGTCAAGTTTTTCTCTCAAATGATAACGGTCAGGACACATCGTTCGATTTAAGCCATCATCAGCTTAATTTAAGTTTGTAGTTTTTGCTGAAGGATTATATGTATTAATACTATGGTTTTAAATGTGTTGCTCTGTATACACACAGTTTCTTTTTTAATAGAATGTACTGTCTTGTCTCACTTTGGACTGGGACAACGGATGCCCATGTATCAGTAAGTGTCATTTCTTTTAGATGTTTACCTTCAGCCATAGCTTGATTGCTCAGAGAAATGTGCAGAAGGCAGGATCAAAGACACACAGGAGTCCTTTCTTTTGAAATGCCACGTGCCATTGTCTTTCCTCCCTTCTTTGCTTCTTTTTCTTTTTTTCACCCTCTCTTTCAATTGCAGATGCCAAAAAAGATGCCAACAGACACTACATTACCCTAATGGCTGCTACCCAGAACCTTTTTATAGGTTGTTCTTAATTTTGTTGTTGTTGTTGTTTAAGCTTTTCCTTTCTTTCTTTTCCTTAGTGTTTGGGGGCCACAGTTTTAAAATGACTTTTATTATGGGTATGTGTTGCCAAAGCTGGCTTTTTTTCAAATACAATGAATAAGAACTTAAAAAATAAAAGCTGGTATCTTAAAATGTAAGAGAGTAAGACTGTGAAGCCTAAAATGACTGGCTGAGAATGAACCAGAAATGCCAATTGCCAAACAGTTGGTAACTGTAAATTTGATTCTCATGGTCCATTCTTTTATTTGTCCTTAAGATGACATTGTTAGTGTTCACGTCCCACGTTCCATGTCCAAACCGACAATGTAAAAAGTATCCTGTGTGGTTTAACAGGAAATCTGTTTATGTCTCTTTATTTGAAAGCAGTTTTACTCTCAATGGTTCTTTAAGTTCAATTAAGTCCGCCAGGAACATTGGTTGATAGTATTATTCTGGCACCTTTAATTTCCAAAATCTGCAGTTCCTGCTAGTTTACCACCTTCAAGATCTTCTTGAACTGGTAACTGATTAGGTTGAACTTACAGAAGATTTGTGGACTTAACTCAAAAGTAACCTCTCAGTGTTCTATAGAACATGTATTTGTGTAACTGAACCTACTAGGAGAAATGTTTGGAATTCTATATGTGCAATTTTTCAACAAATGCAAAAAAATACAGCACATGTATTGATGAGCTTCTGTCAAGCAGCTTGAGTTGAAATTTAAGAAAATAAATCACGATTGTTTAAAGCTGCTGGGACGTTAGAATTAGGTCATGATACTGGTCTCATTTTAACTATAGTGGTATTTGGCACTAGTCTAAACTTCCATATAAATCACTCTTTTGGAATAACAAAGGGGGAGGGAGAAAACTAACGGCCTGTTAGATGAGTACCAAAGCCACCAAACAGTAATGACATCTTCTCATTCTTGATTCTCCCAGCCTCAAACAACACAGGTTACTTTTTTTTCCCTTGCTCAGAAAGCACCTGTAATGTAACAAGCAGACTGCCTGTAGGTATAGTGCAATTACAAATGCTCTAATCATTGTACATACATCTCTCTTGATATTGCAGCATCCATACTGGCTTTGTAATCATTAATTTTTTGGCAGATTGAATGTGCTGTATTGATATGTATCTATGTAATTGTATTGTATGTCTATAGCTAATTCACATTTTGAATAATGTTATTTTATTTACTTTTTTAAGAGAGGAGAATGTAAATTTGTCAGTTTATTTCTGACTAGGGATATTTTCTTTCCATTTAGAAAAAAAAAAAAAAAAAAAAAAACTTACTGTCGTACAGAGCGGTACTAGCGTCGTGCTGTATAAAATCATTTGCACATTCCTGAGTAGAGGTATACTGATTATAAGACCCAAAGGTAATTTCATAGCAAAATACATAAAATCAGTCAGAGCTTTTATACAAACATGGAAACCAACTTTGTAGAACTTTTGCCATTTGATCTAGGATTGGAATATGAGCTTTTATACAATTCATATTCTTATTTGGCAAATGCACAGTTTAGTATTACCTCTCTGATGGCCTTTACTAGAAAGGCAGTTTTAGAAGCTATTGTGATCCACTAAGGAAATGTTTTAACAGCTAGAGACCACTGCTTGCCTGAAAGGGCGTTCTTAAATTTGGTGCAGCAAAAAAAAAAAAAAAAAAAAAGTAAAAACAACAACATTTGAAGGCCTACAGTGTGTATAGAGAAAACCTCATCACAAGATCATAAGTGTTACAGTTTTAGGGAATCAAGATATTCTATTTAATAGAGCTATAGTAGATGTAGTCAATTAAACCTGATCTCAAAGCTTGAAGAAGCTGAGCAAAACAGGGAAAGATTGTTATATTTGTCTTTATGAAATTGGGATGGAATTTGCTATGCAGAATTGAGGTTTGTGGCTTCACTGTTCCTGTAGGGTGCATGACAAGATCCCTTCTCTTGAGAAAGGAAAAAATTGATCACCCTAGCAGCAGTGATGCATAGAAACCTAATTTTAGCCACACTAGTCAATCGAAGCTAAAGGATTTTCTTTTTTGTTTCTTTGGGGTTTTATTGAAGGGGCTAAGGGCGGGACGGGATTCTTTTCAGTTTTGTATAAAACAAAGTTTACTCATGCTTTATATTATATTGTGATTGCAAGCGTTATAAGCGTGTGCCACTGGCCTCCTATTGTTGATGCTTAGGTAATGGAGGCCTGTGGTGAGTTTTATGGTGACTTGGGCATGTCTTATTCAAAAACATAAAACACAGAAACCTTTCTTCAGCATACCAAGGCAAGCAGCCATTTCATGACTCACTTAACACATTGCAGTGTACCAGTTTACAGATGATTTTTCCCTTTTTGCGTGACATGGCAGTTCCAACCCCCAGAGAATTCCTTATTTGTAAATTGGAAGTTTCTACTATGCCTTACAGAGCTTAAATTCAGAAGTTTGTGCCTCATATCTGAAACAAAGGGAAATAACACATGTATTCAAAAGTAAATAAATCTCCTAGAAGTTTTTGTTTTTAATATTTCCATACAAAGAGCTCTGTTGAATGTCATGAATAGACTGGAAAAAAAAAATCTTAGGAACCTGCATATGTTGTTTACTAGCAGATGACAACTACAAAAGGAATTTGAAGAACATGTGAAACTTGTATTTTTTTTTTTTTTTT
>NW_016810765.1:2959812-3013021 GCF_001698545.2 Rhinopithecus bieti | reverse complement strand
CAACTCCTTGCTGGATTCCTCACCCATCATCCTGTTGGAAACCCTTACTAGACCTATGTATTTAGGGAGTTTTGTCAGAAAACCATTTTAACTTGCAGTATTTAAAAGAATATTTACTGTTCCTAAAATGTCATTCAAATGCATGTATTGTCTATTGTTTGGGGATGGGAACTAGTTTTGCAAAAAACACCTAATGTTGTATAATAATGCCCCAATGATCTTGCTGGTTAAAAATACAGTATTTTTGGCCATAATTTTGTACTATAGTATTCTTCATTGTTGAGTTTTGCTTCCGTTGAAGTTGCCCAAGCCCCTCTCAGAATGTTTTGTATTAGCAGGAGTATTGAAATACATCTTTCCTTCCTTAACACACCTTTTTGTGCACACTGCATTTTCCAAAATAAACAAGTTTAATGTTTTCAAAAAAAAAAAAACAAAACACCAAAAAACCTTTTTCCTTCTGTGTATAATCAGACATATCAGCCTCCTGTAGTGGAAATATACATATCGGTAGCATTTATCAAATTTGCTCTTTTAAAAAACTTGCCTTAATTTAGATTATAATTAACTGTTAAAAAATGTAAATAAGTGTCCAATAAAGACTTGAAAGGAGCCAGCAATCTTCAACCTGAGGCAGTCTTCTAATCAGTAAAAAGAATCCACACGTCTGCCCTGGTTTGCTGGGCAGCACACTGGACAGGCTGATGCCTGGCTTAAGAGTTCTGCCCATTTGAACACTGGCAGTGACATAGATAGACTCCACATGGGAAAAATGGCCTGTCACAGGTGTCCTCTGTGACTTTTAGAAACACACATCTAGGGTTTCGAGGTCAGCTAAAAACCAGCTGCTTCTAGGAGTATTATTAAGAGGAAGTGATGGTGGCAAGTGGCTTTCTGGAAAGTAGGTACTTTTGTGGGGACTTCAGAGCAAAAGCGAAACCTGTTACTTGTGATTAAGTCATTCCAACTGGCAGCCAGCCCTTGCCTGTGGATTTTTGTTTTTCAGAATATGTCCCCTCTAAATACTTAGAGATGAGAGTGTCATTTTTGCCTAAAGGCCTTCAGCTCCCCTTGTGGGATTTAGAGACCATTTCCAGTAGATGGTGTCCTCTCTCTCTGTCTTACTGTTCAAGGAATGGCGTGGCACTGACTGTCATCTAGCACAGGCCTGGAGTAATTGTTCCCACACCCTAGTTCTGCAGAGACACTGGAGTGTTAAGCTACACAGGAGCGCTCCCCTCTCTTTGGCCTTCTAACCTGAGTTTGACCCCTTTAGGACCAGGATCTATTTGTACCATCATTCCAAAGACCCCCACCCAGAGGAAAAGACACAAACTCACTGAACATTCTTTGGGCCAAATATTTTAACTTGACTTTTTGGCTCATAGAGCAAACCCACGCCATCAGATTGTTTTCTGTCCTGTCTTTCTGGAAATGATAAAATAGTTGGCTTGAAAGCTTCTCTACTTTATTCCCCATCTTTCCTGCCTTCTCCCATTTTTCTCTCCGGTTGTGATACCTAGTCCTGCCTCTTGAGAGACAAACCATAGCAAAAAGGTGGAACTTGATGCTAAGGAACAACCAGGTACACTGGATAACGTGTGCAGAACAATTTCAGATGGTAAACTAGCCAGTTTCTTGCTTTTTTGTCTAATTTCAAATGATTATCATACTCATGAGTTTCTCCATATTTAAAGCCCTATTGAAATTTGATCATGGGTGGAGAGTGAAAGGCAATGGTTAGGAGTGGCTTTCTGGCTGATTCGTTTTAAATTACGCAATATCATTCTTTCTGTTGTTTCATTGCCATGGCTAACTAAAACATGGATCCAGCTATTACAAGGAGCTATACCCAGTCTGTTTTAAGGGAGTCCCATAGGTTCCTGCAAAACAAGACCCTGGTTATAAAATGTAGGTCTCTTTAAAATCTAAGATGCATAGAGAGTGCTGAAAAGATTATTTTCCCTTTGAATTCTTAAGCCTCAAGACTATCGAAATTTAATCTCTGTTGATTTTTCTCTCTTCCTGTTTTCCTCAAGAATGCAAAGGCCAGAATGTTTTTCGGTCTCATAAGCCTGTGGATAAAATAAGGCAATTTACCCTCTGTAATTAAGAGTCATCACACTGTGCCATACTCACAGAGGGCTGGCAAGCAGGGCTCCCAGGGCTGAGCCCTTTTGTGGCCCGAGAGGAGAGGTTTTTGCAGCTCAGGAGACTAGGCCTGTCCCGTAGAGACAAACTGCTTACAAGGCCCTGGGGACTCTCAATCTGTTTCCAGTTTGCTCCGTATCCTCATATGTTGGGTCTTAAAAGCATCTTAAAAGGACTGGGAAGAGACAAGATCTGCAAATGGATCCCACACCATGTCCAGCTGCCAGGATGCTAATGTAGCTGCTGCTAAGACTGTCTGCCCTGAGGCAGACCTCACCTAGGAGGGCATATCTGTTAGGAATCCTGGCACTACCTGCCAACATACTGTCCAGTCAGGGCACCAGCCCAGACATGCCTGAGGTACAGGTGCCATGTCAGGGGTTATAGCATCAATGATTATATTCTAGGAATCTGTGCAGTCTTAGCAAAAGGGGTCAGCTTGCTTTTGTCACTCAACTTGGAGTTGAGAAGAGATGCTGACACCTGGCTCTCAAAGTGCCCTGCATGCCACCCTCAGGTGCTTTCAATGATGCCTTTCTGTAAACCTGGAGAGTCAGCAGGACAGGCCACCCTGGCTTACAACACCAGAAGCATATGCATTCCCTCCCCTGTGACTCAGACCCAATGACCAAAAAGCAAACTGGCCCCCTGCCCATGATGGGCTCTGACAAGTGGTGGCTCTGCTAGAAATACAAAATATTTAAACTCAAAAGGAATCAGTTTGGGCAGCAAATTTAACTAATGTGTGTGTGTGTGTGTGTGTGTTTAATGTCTCAGCATCTCCAACCAACTCAATCATTGCTGAATAAAGAGAAAAACCCCACACAAATATTTATGTCAATTGGGTAAAATCAATCCTAATATTTTTAAAAACAGTCTCTACACATATGTGGGTACACACGTAAAATCTCAAAATGGTTTTATCTTGTTGACGCTGTGTACACAGATACACATATACAAATATCAGCACATCTATACAGTGAGGCTTGCTTATCCTTATGGTTATTATAAGCATTTTATCTCATGGAAGGTAATTCTTCATATGGACGTGATTGAGACTAAAAGTATCATAAAATCCACAGCTCACGTTTTCTTTTTTAAAAAACTTTTCTCTCGCCGCTTTTTCCAGGTGCCATCTTTTCAAAGCTCCGCCTTAATCTAGGAAAGAATACCTAATTATTGCACATTTTTTTAAAAGAAATTGTTTAAGGAGAGTTGAACTTAGACTGGGGCTTCACTGCCTCTGAGCAATGAGGGGATGTAGTTCCAGCAGACAGGGAGGAAAAGTCTCAGAGCAGGTACAAACGCTGGATGAAATGTCTGTCTCATTAGGAAAGCCACACTTTAGACGCACATTCCTGTAGATGTTATTGTTTCCATTCCTGAGTTGTCTTCTCTGTGTAGATTGCTCACTTCTTACTACAGATGATGAATTGCCAGAACACCAGGCACATACCACACAGCTTGTACAGAGAACTACAAACTCAAACTGAGTTTGGGGACTGTGTTCTTCTGTCATTATTCTTCAACCTGCTAGAGGTGCCTCGCTGCACTTTCCATACCCCCTGGTCCACACCCAGGCGATTGCTGCAGGCAGTTCAGGGTAGGAGCCCCCTGCACCCTTCTATCATTCCCTGATCACCAGCCAAAAACCAGGAGTTGATCCCTCAGGAGTGACATGACCAGTGGGGGACAGGAGTCTACGGATACACACTTCTGCTGTTGGCCCTCAGTAGGTAAACCTGAGGTTCATCCTACAGGTCTCTCTAGGGCCCCCAGAGCAGGACTCAGCCCCAGCTGCTGTCAGTGAAACTTGCTCGCGAATGTACCCTTTATTGACTTTTCTCTCCGGTTGGTCTCACTTGTTTACTCTCTTGTGGTGCTTTATGACATCACTTCTCAAACTCCTTGCACCCAAACTCCTTATGCAGGACCTACTCTGGGGGAAATCTCAACGAAGACAGTGAGGATCACCAGATGGCTTTCATTGTCAAGGACAGTGGAATAATCAACAGGCTGTAACTGAGACTAGTAAACACTTTGCCTTGAATGGACCACCAGCTGCAGCTGATGGTTGAGGTTCAAGATTAGCACCTGGAACCCTAGCATAACATGAATTTGCCACAAAGGCACACAGTGGGAGATTTTGTGGAGAGACATATATAGATCCATACACACACACACATCTGTACTAATACAGTCTATACGATATACAACAACCTATTCAATACAAATTTATACAATAATAATATATTTATGAAAACATTTATGTTTCTTAGAAGTTATATGTAGAGACCAGGCACGGTGACTCACGCCTGTAATACCAGCACTTTGGGAGGCCAAGGTGGGTGGATCGCTTGAGGTTAGAAGTTCGAGATGAGCCTGGCCAACAGGGTGAAACCTTGTCCCTACTAAAAATACAAAATTAGCCGGGCATGGTGGCTCATGCCTGTAATCCCAGCTACTAGGGAGGCTAGAGTAGGAGAATCGCTTGAATCCCAGAGGCAGAGGTTGCATTAAGCCAAGATCGCACCACTGCACTCCACTCCAGCCTGGGCGACAGAGTGAGACTCTGTCTCAAAAAAAGAAAAAAAAAAAAAAAAAAGGTTACTTCTACAGCATTTTAAAGAGGTAAGTTAATAGTTAATAATCATTATTTTAGAGGTGGAGTTGGGGGTCTTACCACGTTGCCCAGGCTGGTCTTGAACTCCCGGCCTCAAGCAATCTCTCCAGGAACTTGGTCTCCCCAGTAGCCGGGACTACAAGCATGCACCACCTCACCCAACAAATAGTAGCTTTTAATTGTTGAAGAAAAGTGACTTAGACATTGTTACTTTCATCTGTCGAGAAGGACCCTGTACTCCATTCCTCCACCTGCCCAGCACTGGCCATTGACTCCCAGGATGAGCGCCCACACCAGCCCAGAGTAATTGATTCCAGATGCTCAGATCGGCCGCCTCCTGGGAGACACCCATGGACTTTTATTCTTGCTCCTCTGGCCGGAGGATGGTGCTGACATAGAGGCAGAAAGGAAAGAGGAAAGAAATCTTCCATCAGAGAACTGGCACATATGGTGATATTTAATCATTGGGAGAAAATCAGAGAAGAGAGAACATATATTTAAAACTATCACAAAAGTGGCTGGGCGCGGTGGCTCACGCCTGTAATCCCAGCACTTTGGGAGGCCGAGGTGGGCGGATCATGAGGTCAGGAGATCCAGACCATCTTGGCTAACATGGTGAAACCCCATCTCTACTAAAAATACAAAAAATTAGCCAGGCGAGTTGGCCGGCGCCTGTAGTCCCAGCTACGCGGGAGGCTGAGGCAGGAGAATGGCGTGAACCCGGGAGGCGGAGCTTGCAGTGAGCCGAGATCGCACCACTGCACTCCAGCCTGGGTGACAGAGCAAGACTCCATCTCAAAAAATAAAAAAATTAAAAATTAAAAAAAAAACTATCACAAAAGTAAAGGAGCATTATCTTGGGCCATGTTCTGAGAAAGAATATCTGCCTTCAGAGAAGGAGGTGGAGGTGGAGGAGAAGGAGGAGGAGTAGCAGGGGGAGGGGGAGAAGGAAGGAGGGAGGAAGGGGGACAGGGAGGAGAGCCCGGGAGAGAAGGAAAGGGGAGGGGAAAAAGGACAGGGAGAGAGCGGAGGAGAAGAAGGGAGGAAGAAGGACAGGGAGGAGGAGGCCGGGTGGGAGGGGGAGGCGAGAAGAAGAAAGGAAGCCAAACTTTCTCTAATTTTTTATAGGCTGGGGAGGGGGAGGGGGAGGGGGAAGGGAAGGAGGAGGGAGAGGAGAGGGGAGGAGGGGAGAGGGAGAGAGGAGAGGGAGGAGGGGAGAGGAGGGGAGAGGAGAGGAGAGAGGAGGGAGGAGGAGGGGGAGGAGGTAAGGAGGGGAAGGGGGAGGAAGGGGAGGGGAAGGGAGGGGAAGAGGGGAAGGGGAGGGAAGGGGGGAGGGGAAGGGAGGAGAGGAGAGGAGGGAGGAAGAAGGAAGAAGAAAAAACTTTAATTTTTTACAGGCGGGTAAAAGATGTCCTTAGGAAAAATAAAGAGACTTGCAAAGCTTGATGAACCAGGCTTAGAAACGGCTCTTTAGAATGAGAAGCTCTCTGCCACTGGCAAAAGAAAAAAACTATTAGAGTACACTATTTTGTTAGTACTAATGTCTGAATATATTATTCTAAAATATATTGTAATGTACTGAAATTGCATTTAACTGTCTAATTTTTTAACTAAGTTCTTTGACTAGATGGCGAAGGAATGAGTTTTTGAGTGGGGATTGCGTGTTTGTGTATTTGGAGATGATCAACAGCTAAATAAAACTGTATTCAAACCCAAATTGTATTCAAAACCAAATGCTGCCCTTGAGAGAAGCTGTTTTCCTAGATCCTAACCTATTGGGATTTTATCAGAGTCTAATCAACCTATGGGAAAGGAAATACTCAACTCCAGCTCTCTCTAGCTTTCCCCATGGGAGAAGGGAAGTACCCAATACCAGTCTCCTCCAGCCATCTTGTCCCATGTAAGGCAGGAAAAAACAGAGCCGCTTGTGAAATTCACGGCCCAGGGACACAGGCCTATTACAAAGACTGAGGCTTAATCACAGGACTGTAGAATATTTTCTCTCCCTCAGACCTTACCACTAATGATTGAAGGCCTATTTACTGGATTTCCCTTCATCCAGTACATCATATCCAGCTTTAAAAATTAGAAGGCATACTGAAAGGCAAAACAAAACAAAAAAAATGCAGTGTGAAGAGACAGAGCAAGCATCAGATCCAGACTCAGATATGGCAGGCATGCTGGAATTTTTACAGCAGGAATTTAAAACAGTTATTATTCATATGCTAAGAGCTCTAATGGAAAAAGTAGAACAAATGGGCAATGAAAGCATAGAGGCAGAAATTCTAAGAAAAAAGAAAAGGAATAATAGAGATCAAAAACACTGTAATAGAAATTAAATATGCCTTTGATGGCCTCGTTAGTAGACTGGACATGGCTGAGGAAAGAATCTCTGAGCCTGAAGATATGTCAGTAGAAACTTCCAAAACTGAAAAGCAGAGAGAAAAAAAACGCTAAAAAAAAACAAAACAAAGGGTTTCATTTTGGGGTGATAAAAATCCTTAAACTCAGATAGTAGTGACTTCTGCTTTCTGGTCTGGTATATAAGGAGCTTGGCAGGTACAACTCCACCCTAAGAAGAACTAAAAAGCGGAACAAACTGAAAAACCCATAACTCTTCTTAGATCCCTCAGAGAAGTGAAGTCACAGAGCAAACCATTGTCCCCAAACTGGAGAGAGAGGCAAATACAGAGAAATCACCATTTACTGAAGCAGAAACCCAGGAGAAAAAGCCTCTACCAAAACCAGTGCCAGGATATAAAAACCTAAACAGTAATTGACACATTTTGGAAGGTTCAATGTGTACAACTCTGAGAGCTGAAACTCCAGACTACCCAGTGATGGGAGACACTCATACTTTGGCGAGTTTTAATTCCAGGAGCTCAAGCAGGCTCTCACAGTGAATATCGAGGAAAATCGCCTCATCTCCCCAGGAGGGGAAATGGAGCATTCTGAAATATGCCAGACCATCCTGTTTGTCTTAACAAGGCCTGTCCTCAAGTGAAACTTCTTTTTTTTGAGACGGACTCTCACTGTGTCACCCAGGCTGGAGTGCAGTACCGTGATCTCTGCTCACTGCAAGCTCCGCCTCCCGGGTTCACGCCATTCTCCTGCCTCAGCCGCCCAAGTAGCTGGGACTACAGGTGCCCACAACCACACCCGGCTAATTTGTGTGTGTGTGTGTGTGTGTGTGTGTGTGTGTGTGTGTGTGTGTGTGTGTTTTGAGACGGAGTCTCACTCTGTCGCCCAGGCTGGAGTGCAGTGGCACAATCTCGGCTCACTGCAAGCTCTGCCTCCTGGGTTCACGCCATTCTCCTGCCTCAGCCTCCCGAGTAGCTGGGACTACAGGCGCTCGCCACCACGCCCGGCTAATTTTTTTGTATTTTAGTAGAGACGGGGTTTCACCATGTTAGCCAGGATGGTCTTGATCTCCTGACCTCGTGATCCGCCCACTTCAGCCTCCCAAAGTGCTGGGATTACAGGCATGAGCCACCGCGCCCAGCCAAGAGAAACTTTTTATCAGATCCTAAACTATTGGGGCTTTACCAGAGTCTAACCAACCTGGAGGAGGGGAAACACCTAACTACAGCACACACTGGCCATCCTGTCCTGCTGAAGAGTGGGAAGAAGATTGAGAAGCATGTGTAAAGTTCAGAGTCCAGAGGTACAGACTCTCTATAAGACTGACACTTAATCATAGGAACATAAAAAGCCTCCTTTTCCCCCATGTTACTAAAGACCTGTATGCAGCAGTTCCTTTCATGCACTGCATCATGAACAGATATCAAGAAAAAAATTACAAGGCATACTAGAAGACAAAAAACACACAGTAGGAAGTGACAGAGCAAGCAAGATGAGACTCAAATATGTCAGGGATGTTGGAATTTTCAGAGTAGAAATTTTTAAAAACTCTGACTCATATGCTAAGGGCTCTAGTGGATACAGTAGAGAGTGTGCAAGAATAGATGGGAACTATAGGCAGAGAGACTGAAGTTCCGAGAAAGAATGAAAAGTAAATGATAGAGATAAAAAGCACTTTAACAGAAATCAAGAAAGCCATTGAGTAGTAGGCTGGACATAGATAAGGAAAAAGATGCAGAGTTTGAGAATATCTCAATAGAAACTTCCGAAACTGAAAGAAAAAAAAAAGACTAAGGAAGAAAGAACAGAGTATCCTATAACTATGGGGCAACTACAAAATTGTATTAGGCATAATGGGGACACCACAAGGAAATAAAGAGAAAGAAACAGAAAAAGGTTTTGAAGTAGTAATGACTGATATTTCCCCATTTTCTGCAAATTAATGTTAGACACCAAACCGCAGATCTAACAAGCTCGGAGAACATCAAGCAGGATAAATGCAAAAAAAAAAAAAAAAAACCCACAACTTCACATACATATATGATATTCAAATTGTGAAAATCAAAGGTAAAGAAAAATCTTGAAAGAATCCAGAGGGGGAAAAAAAATGTTACCTATAGAGTAGCAAGAATCGTCCCTTAGTCTGAATCTTCTGCAGAATGATTTGTGTTTCATAAGCAGCTCAAGATTTTCAAAAGAAGACACTTAAAATCATGAGTTCTCCAAGAAATAGATGTGTTTTGAGAAAATAAGATGATGTGAACAGCAAACTATGTGAAGCACATTCTTCAAGCATTAGTGCAGTCGAGTGATGATGAAATACCAAATGGACCAAGTGTACACTGACTTCTACTTATTGGCTTCCTGCCCCACCATGACACAGGCCTTGCTTACAGCTAAGACTGCAAGCTGCTCTTATAACCCTATCCTTCTTGATATTGATGAGCCCATGAAATAATACGCAAGTGGATGGCAAAATTAATACCTTCCTTTCGTGGACATATTGTTTCTACCCTGTGTTGTCTCTCGGAATCAGTCAGCCTGAATACAAATATTAAAGATTTTGTTCCTCAGTCATTCCCTTAGCTCACAAAGCGAACAATCTAACTATTTGGCAGGGAAATCTTAGCCCAGTGAACTAAATTTTTCCAAATTTCTCCACTTCCTACTGAGCAGAAAGTTGGACTTTTATGATTGCAGATTTTGCGCTGAACATGTGTTCAACACATGCGACTCAAATATCAAATTCCCAAACCAAGTTCTATCTAGGGGGCATGTGGAGGCTGGGGAAAAGGTAAAAGGAGTCTGGGACATACTTATGGTGATGGCAAGGGGTCCTTCTTCATCCTAACTCCTCTCTTTTCTAAAGAAAGCCACCCAGCATAGACAGAGAACCCCTACATAGCACTGGGGATTTGGGAGTGGAAAGCAGAAAGACCACTGGGGAACCTGGAGTCTAGATGTAGACATGTTTGTTTCCTGTCCAAAACAAATCTTTTCCCATATTTGTTTCACATAGATTATATCTTCAAAGGCATGATCCTCTCCTCTTGTGAATGCAAAATTTAAGAAGATTAAATGTGTTTGTGGTTAAAATTCTTCCTTATAACCAATTCTGAGGCATTTAGAAAACTTGAGGGAACTTCAGCCCACAGACAGCAGAATAGACCCTCTGGGATGAACCAAGGGTTCTTGTGAGTTTGGGGAACAGATCTTATGGCATATATCACTTTTCTCTGCCAGCGAAGCTGGTACAAATCCTACGTATGACTTTACATCATGATAACAGGAGGAAGTCACATTTCCAGCAAAGTCAGTTATACAGAACACAGTCTCAAATTTGGAAGAGAAATCGCTGAAGCCGTAAGAAAAATCACAAAGGAAACGCACTAAAGCTTGAGTTTTTAGGGTTCTCAATCCTATTGACTCTTACTCCACATACAATCTAACATGCCTAATTGCATGGTGAAGAGCTTTGACTGCAGTCACGCAATGCAAGATTGGAGTCCTGGCTCTGCTTCTAATTAATCACCAACCAGGGTAAGTATGTGCAGCCTCTCTAAACCTCTACTTAACTATAAAATCGGGATGATCATGGTACCAACATATTAAGATCAAATGAGATATAAGAAAAGATAAGTTTAGTACAGTGTGTGGCCCATGGTAATTGCTCAATAAATATTTCCAGTTATTATTAAAGAAATGGAGAAGAAAAATAATGAAAGAACTAAAAGGCCGGAGCAGACTGAGGCATTTATTACAGCAGGAGTATCTGTCACGGTCCTGTGACCACCGATGTGATTAATGTATTGGCACAAAAGACAATAATCAGCTTCCATGAGGAGAATCGGGGTTATTAAGGAAAATGTAGATGATCTTCAAGACAATTTTTTTAAGACGACAGAAATGTTAGAAAATTTCTTCAATGTATTATCTTTCTTATCAAAAAATAAACTCAATTATAATAAAAGAAAACATCCTTGAAGTTTAACAAAAATCTACTTTGTTTATGGGAAGATGGAATATCCAACTTTTTCCCTATTCTCAACAAGGACAATTAAAAACACTGCACCTTATATACAGAATAAACAGAAGAATCTGAGAGGTGGAGAGAAACCAGACTGCCTAGACTTCAGGCCCTGAGAAATGATGCAGTGCCGAATTCCCTGAATTTCTTTTTGCTCCATATAACCCAAGCTTGGAGCTAAAGAAGCTGGCAACCCATAAATACCAACAAGTGCAGATTTAAAGCCCTAACAAAAGTTTGTTCTCTCTAGCTAAAGGGCCAAGAAAGGGGAAGCTAGCAAACTTTCAGACAGTAACTTCTCTACTTCAGCCAAACACCCTAGACAAACTGTGGCCCAGCTCCCGCTCATGCCATCAGATGTCACGTGGGAATCCCAGATTTCCACCCTCATAAGGCTGTGATGCGTTGCTCCAGCACCCCTGGTGTGGTGGTATCAGACAGGCCAAGTAGGGAGCTAGGACTTTTATCCTTGCTGGCTGGTAGTCAGTCCTTTCCAACCCTCACAAGTTCAGTGGAAAGCACATGGTGGGTTTAGACTGCCATCTCCACCCAGAGCAACAAAATGCCTCTCCCTCTCCCCGCAAGGGCGGTATCAGAGGAGGAGCCCTGGAGAGTCGGGACTTTCATTATTGTCCAACAGTAATGAGGGTACCCCCAACAGAGTGTCAGTTATGATCATATGGGGACTCAGAACTCCCACTTTTGTCCAGCAGTAAGGAGAAGTCTGCATCCTTGGGTGTCAACAAAGGAGCAGCGGAGAACCTGGACTTCTACCTGCACCTGGAAGAAACAAGATGGTACCTCCTTACCCTGCCAGAGTTGTGTGAGACCCGGCTAACTGATTTAGATAATATTCCAAAGTTGCCTAGCAAAATATGAACATGTCCAGATTTCACTTAAAAATCACTCATTATAGTTCATGTCCTCTGCAGGGACATGGATGAAGCTGGAAACCATCATTCTCAGCAAACTAACACAGGAACAGAAAACCAAACACGGCATGTTCTCACTCATAAGTGGGAGCTGAACAATAAGAACACATGGACACAGGGAGGGGAACATCACACATCAGGGCCTGTTGCGGGGTGGGAGGCTAGGGGAGGGGTAGCATTAGGAGAAACACCTAATATAGATGATGGGTTGATGGGTGCAGAAAACCACCATGGCACATGTATGCCTATGTAACAAACCTGCACGTTCTCCACATGTATCCCAGAACTTAAAGTATAATAATAATAATAATAATAAATGGTCAAAGCAAGAAAAGAACTAAAAAAAACCACTCATCATGCTAAGAACTAGGAAGATGTCAAAATAATTTTAAAATAACAATCAACAGATGCTAACACCAAGATGCTAGAGATATTAGGATTATCTGAAGACAATTTTATGTATATTTTGGGGGGTGCTTTCATGTTTTTTAAATTTTATTTTAAGTTCTGGGGTACATGTGCAGGTTGTACGGGTTTGTTAGATAGGTAAATGTGCGCCATGGTGGTTTGCTGCACCTGTCAACCCATCACCGAGGTATTAAGCCCCGCGTGCATCAACTATTTATTCTGATGCGTCCCTTCCCCCACTCCCCCAACAGGCCCCAGTGTGTGTTGTTACCCTCACTATGTCCATGTGTCTGACAAAAATTTTAAAGCAACAAAAATGAAAATGCTCAGTGAGCAATTATGAACCTGCTTGAAACGAATGAAAAGATCAAGTCTCAGGAATAAAATTAAATGTCTTAGTAAATAAATATAACATATATGGAACAAATAAAAATTTTACAACTGAAAACTGTGAGAAATGCACTAAACAATGTAATGGATGAACTCAACAGCAGAATAAAAGGGGTGGAAGAAAGAATAAAGGAACTAGAAGAGAGAGCAATGGTAATAACCCATATGAACAACAAAAAGCAGACAGACTGGAATAAAAAGAACAGAGCCTCAAGGGCCTATGGCAATATAACAAAGGACCTAACATTTATGTCATTAAAGTCCTAGAAAGAGAGGAGAAAGAGAGTGGGACTGAAAAAGTATTCAAAGAAATAATAGGTGAAAACTTCCCATGTTTGGAAACAGACATAAACATACAGATTGAAGAAGTTCTGTGAACTCCAAAAATGATAAACCCAAAGAAACATATGCCAAGATACATCATAATTAAACTTCTGAAAACTAAAGACAGAGAAAATCTTGAAAACAGCCAAAGAAAAAGGATACCTTACCTATAGGGGGAAAACATTTATATTGACCCTGGATTTCTCATCCAGAAACCATGGAAACCAGAGAGAATTAGCACAGTATTTTCCAATTGCCAAAGTAAATGTCAATTCAGAATCCTGTATCCAGTGAAAATATCCTTGAGGAATGAAGGCAAAATTCAGACATTCTCAAATGAGGTAACACTAAGAGAGCCCATCAGCAACGGACCTGCCCAAAAATAATGTATAAAGGACGTTGTGTAAACAGAAAGAATGTCAAAGAGAAGGTTTAAAAGAAGGAATCTTGGGACATCAGGAAGAAAGAAAGAACATGGTAAGCAAAAAATAAGATAAATAAAATAGACTTTTCTTCACCACTTCAGGTTTTTAATGTTTCTTTGATGGTGAAGCAAAAATTATAACATTGTTTCATCTTGGTTCTAAATGGATCTAGAGAAAACATTTAAGATAACTGTATTTTAAATGGGGACGAGTAAAGGGATATAACGGAAGGTATGGTTTTTATTCTTCACTCAAACTGTACACTGATGACACCAATAAATGGGATAAATTATACACACACACATCCACACACATACACACACACAAACACATACATACACACACATAAACACACACCCACACACATACCCACCCACATACATAAACACACACACACATACACACACACACACATCCACACACACACATCCACATGCACATCCATACACACACACATCCACACACACATCCACAAATAGACACACACACATCCACACACACACACACACACACAGTGCCACCTACAGCAACCACTGAAAAAGCTATTCAAAGAGATATACTAAAAAAACATTATAGACAAATAAAAATGTAATTCTAAACCACGCTAAGTAATCCATAAGAATGCAAAGGAAAGTCCAGGTGCAGTGGCTCACACCTGCAATCCCAGCACCTTTGGAGGCTGAGGCAGGCAGATCACTTGAGGTCACGAGTTTGACACCAATCTGGCCAACATGGTGAAACCCCATTTCTACTAAAAATACAAAAATTAGCCAGGCATGGTGGTGGGCACCTGAAATTCCAGCTACTGGGGAGGCTGAGGCAGGAGAATCACCTGAACCCGGGAGGCAGATATTACAGTGAGCTGAGATCACGCCACCACACTCCAGCCTGGGTGACAAAGCGAGACTCCATTTAAAAAAAGCAACAGCAACAACAACAGCAACAACAACAAAAAAAGAACACAGAGAAATAAAAACCAAAGAGAATAAACAGAAAACAAACAAAAAATGGCACACTTAAATCCTAACATATCAATAATGATATTAAATGTAAATAGTCTAAAATATACTAAGAAAAAAAAAAAGATACTGGCAGAGTGGATTAAAAAGCATGACCCAACCATACTCTCCACAAGAAACACATTTCAAACATAATGATGTAGACAAGTTAAAAGTTAAAAGATGGAAAAAGATACACTATACAAACATTAATCAAAAGAAAGCAGGAGTAACTGTGTTAACATTAGACTCAGTAGACTTCACAGCAAAGAAAATTACTATAGATATATAGGGACACAGTATAATGATAAAGGAACAGTTCACTAAGAAGACACAGCAGTCCTAAATGTGTATGTACCAAACAAAGCTGCAAAATATGTGAGGCAAAAACAGAACTGAAAGGAGAAATGGGCAAATCCACAAGTATAATTGGAGATATCAAAAACCTTCTCTCAACAATTGGTACAAAAACTAGACAAAAATCGTCCGGGCATGGTGGCGCACACCTATCACTTGAGGTCAGGAGTTCGAGACCAGCTTGGCCAACATGGTGAAACCGTCTCCACTAAAAATGCAAAAATTAGTTGGGCATGGTGGTGCGTGCCTGTAATCCCAGCTTCTCAGAAGGCTGAGGCAGGAGAATCGCTTTAGGCAGGAAAATCGCTTTAACCCAGGAGGCAGAGGTTGCAGTGAGCCAAGATTGCGTCACTGCACTCTAGCCTCAAGAGTGCAGCGTCAAGACTCCGTCTCAAAAACCAACAAAACAAAAAAACAAAACAAAACTAGACAGAAAATCAGCAAGGATGTTTAAGAAATCAACAATACCTATCAACAACAGGATCTTAACGTTTTAACATTTACAGAATATTTTCACCCAATAACAGTAGAGCACATTCTTTTCCAAGTATCTACAGAACATATACCAAGAGAGACCATATCCTGGGCAATAAAGTAAATCTCAACAAATTTAAAAGAACCGAAATCACATAGAGTGCATTCTTGAACTACAATGGAATCAAACTAGAAAGCAATTAACAGAAAGTAACAGGAAAACTTCCAAGCACTTGGAAATTAATGAGCATACTTCCAAATGATCCATGGATCAAAGAGGAAGCCACAAAGAAAATTTCAAAATACATTGCACTGAGTGAAAATAGAAATACAGCCTATCGAAATGCATGAGTGCTGAAAGTAAAATTCGTAACATTAAACACATACATTAGAAAACAGGAAAAGTCTCAAGTCAATGATTTAACCTTCTACCTTAAGTGCTGAGGAGAAAAAAAAGAGCAAAAGAAACCCAAAGCAAGCAGAAGGATGGAAATAATGATGATTAAAAGCGGAAATAAATTAAATTGAAGATAGAAAAACAAGAGAGAAAAATCAATGAAACAAAGAACTGGTTCTCTGAAAAGACTGATAAAATCAACAAACCTGCAACCAGGATAAGCTAGACAGTAATATTAAACATAAAAAAATAAGAATTTTTTTTAAAAATCAACAAACCTCTAGCAAGACAAAAAAGACAGAGAGAGAGAGAGAACGAGAAGACAGAGATTTCCAGTATCAGGGGTGTGACTGGGAATATCACTACAGACATCAAAATATAATAAGGCAGAGGAGGGGTGGAGCAAGATAACCAAATAGAAGACTCCACTGATCATCCCTCTACACAAGAACACCAAATTTAACAACTATCTGCATTTTTAAAAAGTCTTCATAAGAACAAAAAAAATCAGGTGAGCACTCACATCACCTCATTTTAACTTCATATCACTGAAAAAGGCACTGAATGGGGTAGGAAAGACAATCTTGAATTGCCAATGTCACCCCTCCCTCACCCCCTGGCAGCAGCCGTGTGGCATGGAGAATCTGTGCACTTGGGAGAGGGAGGGCATAGCAATTGTGAGACTTGGCATTGAACTAAGTGCTGCCCTGTCACAGTAGAAAGCAAAATCAGGCTAAATTCAGCTGATGCCCGCCCACAGAGGGAGCATTTACACCAGCCCTAACCAGAGGAGAATTGCCCACTCCAACAGTTGGAACTTGGGTTTTGGCAAGCCTCACCACCACGGGCTAAAGTGCTCTGGGGCCCTAAATAAACTTAAAAGGCAGTTTAGGCAAGTGCTGGTACTGAGCTGGGCTTGGAGACAGTGAACTTGGAGGGCCATACGATTTACTGAGACACAAGCTGGGGCAGCTAAGGGAGTGCTTGTGCCACTCCTCCCACAACCCCAGGCAGCACAGCTTGTGGTTCTAAAATGGACCCCTTCCTTCTGCTTGAGAAGAGGAGAGGGACAAAGAGGTCTTTGTCTTGCATCATAGATACCAGCTCAGCCACAGTAGTATAGGGCACCAGGCAGAGTAATGAGGACCCCATTCCAGGCCCTAGCTCCCAGATGACATTTCTAGACACATCTAGGGCCAGAGGGAACCTGCCGCCTTGAAGGGAAGGACCCAGTCCTAGAAAGATCCATCACTTGCTGTCTAAAGAGCCCTTGGGCCTGGAGAAATCTACCTGGCATTCTATTCTGCTGTGGCTGAGATGGCACTCAAACCATGAGATGTGATTCCCAGGTAGTATACCGTGGGCCTTGGGTGGGACTCGGAGACATGCTGGCTTCAGGTGAGATTCAGAACATTCCCAGTTGTGGTGGCTATGATGAGAAACTCCTTCTGCTTGAGAAAAGTAGAGAGAAAGCAAAGGAGACTTTGTCTTGCACTCTGGCTACAACATCAGCCACAGGGAAGTAGAGCAGCAAGTGGGCTCTTAGAGGTTCCCAATTCCAGGCCTTGGCTCTTGAACAGGATTTCTGGACCTGCGCTGGGCCAGAGGGAAGCCCACTGTCCTGAAAGTAAGTCCCAGGCCTGGCAGCATTCACCACAAGCTAACTGAAGAGCCTTTGGGAGCTTAAGTGAACATTGTTGGTAGCTTGGCAGTACTCCCTGTGGGCCTACGGTGGTGGTGGCTACAGGGTGAGGCTCCTCTACCTGTAGAAAAGGGAGGAAAGAGTGGGAAAGACTGCATCTCATGGTTTGAGTGCCATCTCATCCACAGTAGAATGGAATAGCAGGTAGATTTCTAACGTTGTTGACTCCAGTTTCTGGATCCTAGAAAGCATCTCTGGACCTGACTGTTGACCAGAGGGAACTTGCTGCCCTGAAAGAAAGAACACAAACCTGGCTGGCTTCACCACCTGCTGACTGTAGAGCCCTAGGGCCTGGAGTAAACCTAGGCAGCAGCCAGGTAGTGCTTTAGTGGGCCTTGGGCAAGACCCAGTGCTGTGCTGGCTTCAAGTCTGACCCAGCACAGTCCCAGTGGTGGTGGCCTTGGGGTGTTTTTCTCACCCCATCCCCAGCTCCAGGGAGCTCAGCACAGAGAGACTCTGTTTGTTTGGGAGAAAGTAAGGGAAGAGAATAAGAGTCTCTGCCTGGTAATCCAGAGAATTCTTCCAGATCTTATCCAAGACTACAAACGCAGTGCCTCTACAAGTCTGCAAGAACCACAGTGTTCGTAGCCTTGAGGTGCCCCTTAATACACATATGGCTTACATCAAAACCCAAGTCCTTTCAAATACCTGACAAGCCTTCCCAAGAAGGATGGACAAACAAGCCCAGACTGAAAATTACAATAAATACCTAACTTGTCAATGTATAGACACCAACAAACATCCTCAAGCATCACGATCATCCAGGAAAACATGACATCTAAACAAGGCACCAGGGACCAATCCTGGAGAAACAGAGATATGTGATCTTTCTGACACAGAATTCAAAACAGCTGTTTTGAGGAAATTCAAAGAAAGAAATTCAAGATCATACAGAGAAGAAATGCAGAATTCCATCGGATAAATTTAACAAAGAAATTGACATTTTTAAAAAGAATCAAGCAGAAATTCTGGATTTCAAAATGCAATAGGGATATTGAAAAATGCATCAGAATCTCTTAATAGTGGAATTGATCAAGCAGAAGAAAGAATAAGTGAGCTTCAAGACAGGCTATTTGAAAATACATAGTGAGAAGAGACAAAAGTATAAAGAATAAAAAAGAATGGAGCACGCCTACAAGATTTAGAAAATAGCATAAAAGGGGGCAAATCTAAGAGTTATTGGCCTTCAAGTAGAGGTAGAAAAAAAGATAGGAGTACAAAGTTTATTAATAACGGAGAGCTTCCAAAACCTAGAGAAAGATATCAATATCCAAGCACAAAAAGGTTATACACTAAGCAGATTTAACCCAAAGAAGACTACCTCAAGGCATTTAATAATCAAACTCCCAAAGAAAGAATTCTAAAAGCACCAAGAGAAACGAAGCACATAACATACAATGGAAGTCCAATATGCCTGGCGGCACACTTTTAGAGAAAATCTCACAGGCCAGGAGAGAATGGCATGATATATTTAAAGTTCTAAAAGAAGAAAACTTTTACCCTAGAATAGTATATCTGGCAAAAATATCCACCAAACATGAAGGAGAAATAAAGACTTTCCTAGACAAACAAAAGCTGAGGGATTTTATCAACACCAGTCCTACAAGAAATGCAAAAGGAGGTACTTCAATCAAAAAAGAAAGGAAATTAAGAGCAACAGGAAATCATCTGAAGGTATAAAACTCACTGGTGATAGTAAGTACACAGAAAAACAGAATATTATAATACTGCAACTGTGGTGTGTAAACTACTGTTATCTTAAGTACAAAGACTAAAAGATGAACCAATAAAAAATAATAACTACAAAAACTTTTCAAGACATAGACAATGCAATAAGATGTAACTAAAAACAACAAAAGTTTAAAAGTGGGGGGGATGAAGTTAAAGTATAGTTTTACCAATTTTCTTTTTGCTTGTTTGTTTATGTAAGCAGTGTTAAGTTGTTATCAGCTTAAAAATAATGGGTTATAAAATAGTATTTGCAACCCTCATGGTAACCTCAAATCAAAAAACATACGACACACAAAAAATAAAAAACAAGAAACTAAGTCATACTACCAGAGAAAATCCCCTTCACTAAAAGGAAGACAGGAAGGAAGAAAAGAAGGAAGAGAAGACCACAAAACAACCAGAAAATAAATAACAAAATGACAGAAGTAAGCCCTTACTTTTCAATAATATTGAATGTAAATGGACTAAACTCTCCAATCAAAGACAGAGTTACTGAATGGATTTTTTTTAAAAAGACTCAGTGATTTATTGCCTAAAAGAAACACACTGCACTTATAATGACACATATAGACTGTAAATAAAGGGATGGAAAAGTTACTCAATGCCAATGGAAACCAAAAGAAAAGCAGGAGTAGTTATGTCAGACAAAATAAATTTCAAGAAAAAAACTATGAGAAGAGACAAAGAAGGTCATATAATGATAAAGGGGTCATTTCAGCAAGAGGATATAATAATTGTAAATATATATGTACCTAACACTGTAGCACCCAGATATAGAAAGCAAATGTTACTACAGCTAAAGACTGAAAAGCCTTTCCTCTAAGATCCAGAACACAACAAAGATGCCCATTGTCACCACTGGTATTCAACATAGTATTGGAAGTTTCAGCAAAGAAAAACCCCAGACCCAATGGCTTCACAGCTGAATTTACCAAACCTGTAAATAAAACCTAACATAAATTCTACTCAAACTATTATGAAAAATATAGGAGGAGAGAATACTTCCAAACTCATTCTATGAGGCCAGTATTACCCTGATACCAAAACCAGAAAAAGACACATCTAAAAAAGAAAACTACAGGCCAATATCATCAGTATATATCAATATACTGATGAAAAAATTCTCAACAAAACATCAGCAAACTGAATTCACAACACGTGAAAAAGATCATTCATCATGACCAAGTGGGATTGATTCCTGGGATGCAAAGACAATTTAACATATGCAAAGCAATGTGATGTATCATATCAACAAAATGAAGGACAAAAACTTTAGGATCATCTCAAATGATACTGAAAAAGCATTTGATAAAATTCAACATCCTTTCATAATAAAAAAAAAAACTGTCAAAAAACTGAATATAGAAGAAATATATCTCAACATAATAAAAGCCATATATGACACATCCTCAGCTAGCATCATGAGGGGGGAACACTGAAAGCCTTACCTCTAAGATTTTGATTAAGATAAAGATGCCCATTTTCACCAGTGTTATTGGAAGTCCTAGCTAGAGCAATAAGACAAGACAAAATAAATAAATAAATAAAGTGCATTCAAATTGGAAAGGAAGAAGTCAAATTATCCTTGTTTGAGAATACTATTTTGGAAAAACCTAAAGACTCCACAAAACAACTGTTAGAGCTGATCAAAAAATTCAGTAAAATTGTGGGACCAACATGCAAAATCAGTAGCATTTTATATGCCAACAACAAACAATCTGAAAAAGAAATCAAGAAAGTAATCCCACTTACACTAGCTACAAATAAAGTAAAATACCTAGGAATTAACTTAACCAAAGGAGCAAAAGATCTCTACAATGAAAACTATAAAACATTGATGCAAGAAATTGAAGAGGACACAAAAAATGAAAAGATATTTCATGTTCGTGGATTGAAAGAATCAATTTTGTTAAAATGTCAATACTACTCAAACAGTCTACAGATTCAATGCAATCTCTATCAAAGTGCCAATGACATTCTTCACACAAATAGAAAAAAAAACAGTAAAATTTATATGGAACCACAAAAGACCCAGAATAACCAAAACCCTCCTAAGCATAAAGAACAAAACTGTAGGAATCATATTACCTGACTTTAAATTATACTACTGAGCTGTAGTAACCAAAATAGCATGATACTGGCATAAAAATAGACACATATACCAGTGGAACAGAAGATATAACCCAGAAATAAACCCATACATCTACAATACACTCATTTTTGACAAAGGTGCTAAGAACATAGCACCTTTTATTGAAGAAAGGGCAGTTTCTTCAACAAATGATGCTGGGAAAACTGGGTATCCATATGCAGAAGAATGAAAGTAGACCTCTATCTCTCATCATATACAAAAAGCTAATCAAAATGGATTAAAGACTTACATCTAAGTCCTCAAACTATGAAGTTACTAAACGAAAACACTGGGGAAACTTAGGACATTGGGGTGGACAAAGATTTCTTGAGTAGCACCCTATAAGCACAGGTCACCAAAGCAAAAATGGAAAAATGGGATCACATCAAGTTAAAACGCTTCTGCACAGCAAAGGAAACAATCAACAAAGTGAAGAGACAACCCACAGAATGGGAGAAAATATTTGCAAACTACCTATCTGCCAGGGTATTAATAACCAGAATATATAAGAAGCTCAAACAAGTCTATAGGATACAATCCAGTAATCTCATTTTTTTAATGGGCTAAAAATTTAAGTAGACATTTCTCAAAAGAAGACATGCGAATGGCAAACAGGTATATGAAAGGTGCTCAGCATCATTGATCATCAGGTCAAAACTACAACGAGATAACATCTCACCCCAGTTCAAATATCTTTTATCCAAAAGATAGGCAATAAAAAATGCTGGCAAGGATGTAGAGAAAAGAGAACCTTCATACGCTGTTGGTAGGAATGTAAATTAGTACAACCACCATGGAGAAGAGTTTGGAGGCTCCTCAAAAAACTAAAAATAGAGGTACCATATGATCCAGCAATCCCACTCCTAGGTATATACCCAAAGGAAATAAAATCAGTATATGGAAGAGATCTGCACTCCCATGTTTATTGCAGCACTATTCACAATAGCCAAGATTTGGAAGCAACCTAAGTGTCCATCAATAGATGAATGGATAAAGAAAGTGTGGTAAATATACATAATGGGGAAGTATTCTGCCATAAAAAAGAATAAGATTCTGTCATTTGCAACCTCATGGTTGGAAATGGAAGTTATCATGTTAAGTGAAATAAGCTAGGCACAGAAAAACAAACTTTACTGATTCTCACTTACTTGTGAAAGCTAAAAATTAAAACAATTGAACTAATGGAGACAGAGAGTAGAATAATGGTTACCATAGTCTAGGAAGCGTAGCAGGGGTGGATGGGAGGAAAGTGGGGATGGTTAATGGGTAAAAATAACAATTAGAAAGAATGAATAAGTCCTAGTATTTTCTAGTACAACAGGGTGATTATAGTAAAAAATAATTTAATTGTTTATTTCAAAATAACTAAAGAAGCATAATTGGCTTGTTTATAACACAAGAATAAATGCTTGAGGTGATGGATACGCCATTAATCCTGATGTGATTATTATGCATTGCATGCTTGTATGAAAATATTTCACATAACTCAGATATAAATGATATTTGGTTTGGCTCTGTGTCCCCACCCAAATCTCATCTTGTAGCTCCCATATTTCCCATAGGTTGTAGGAGGGACCTGGTGGAAGATAATTGAATCTCAGGGGTTGGTGTTTCCCATGCTGCTCTCCTGATGATGAATATGTCTCATGAGATCTGATAGTTTTAAAAACAAGAATTTCCCTGCACGAGCTCTCTTTTTGCCTCCTGCCATCCATGTAAGACGTGACTTGCTCCTTCTTGCCTTCCACCATGATTGTGAGGCCTCCCCAGCCACGTGGAACTGTTAAGTCCATTAAACCTCTCTTTCTTTTGTAAACTGCCCAATCTCGGGGATGTCTTTGTCAGCAGTGTGAAAATGGACTAATACAGTAAATTGTTACCAGTAGTGTGGGACACTGCTGTGGATTCCCAAAAATGTGGAAGCAGCTTTGGAACTGGGTAACTGGCGGGGGTTGTAAAAATTTTGGAGGGCTTGGAAGAAGAAAAGAAAATGTGGGACAGTTTGGAACTTCCTCGAGACTTGTTGAATGGTTTTGCCCAAAATGCTGATAGCAATATGGACAATAATGTCCAGGCTGAGGTGGTCTCAGATGGAACTGAGAAACTTGTTGGGAACTGGAGCAAAGGTGACTCTTATGTTTTAGCAAAGAGACTGGCAGCATTTTGCCCCTGCCCTAGAGATTTATGGAACTTTGAACTTGAGAGAGATGATTTAGGGTATCTGGCAGAAGAAATGTCTAAGCAGCAAAGCATTCAAGAGGTGGCTTGGGTATTTTTAAAGGCATTCAATTTTACAAGGGAAGCAGAGCATAGATGTTCAGAAAATTTGCAGTCTGACAATGCCATAGAAAAGAAAATCCCATTTTCTGAGGAGAAATTCAAGCTGTCTGCAGAAATTTGCATAAGTAACAACGAGTAGAATGTTAATTCCCAAGACAATGGGGAAAATGTCTCCAGGGCATGTCAGAGGTCTTCACGGTAGCCCCTCCCATCACAGGCTCAGAGGCCTAGAAGGAAAAAATTATTTCATGGGCCAGGTCCAGGGTCCTCGTGCTGTGTGCAGTGTAGGGACTTGGCGCTCTACATCCCGGCCACTCCAGCTGTGGTTGAAAGGGGCCAATGTAGAGCTTGGGCTATGGCTTCAGAGGGTGCAAGCCCCAAGCCTTGGCAGCTTCCTGTTAAGCCTGTGAGTGCGCAGAAGTCAAGAACTGAGGTTTGGGAACCTCCCCCTAGATTTCAGAGGATGTATGAAAATGCCTGGATGCCCAGGGAGAGGTTTGCTGCAGGGATGGGGCCTTATGGAGAACCTCTGCTAGGGCAGTGCAGAAGGGAAATGTGGAATTCGAGCCCCCACACAGAGTCCCTACTGAGGCACCACCTAGTGGAGCTGTGAGAAAAGGACCACTGTCCTCCAGACCCCAGAATGGTAGATTCACTGACATCTTGAAGAATGTGCCCAGAAAAGCCACAGATACTCAACACCAGTCCATGACGGCAGCCAGGAGAGGCTGTACCCTGCAAAGTCACAGGGGTGGAGCTGCCCAAGACCACGGGAGCCTACCTCTTGCATCAGCATGACCTGGATGTGAGACATGGAGTCAAAGGAGATCATTTTGGAGCTTTAAGATTTGACTGCCTTGCTGGATTTCAGATTTGCATGGGGCCTCCTAGCCCCTTTGTTTTGGCCAATTTCTCCCATTTGGAACACCTGTATTTATCCAATGCCTGTATCCCCATTGTATCTAGGAAGTAACTAACTTGCTTTTGATATTACAGGCTCATAGGCGGAAGGGACTTGCCTTGTCTCAGATGAGACTTTGGACTGTGGACTTTTGAGTTAATGCTGAAATGAGTTTAGACTTTGGGAGACTGTGAGAAAGGCATGATTGGTTTTGAAATGTGAAGACATGAGATTTGAGAGGGGCCAAGGGTGGAATGATATGGTTTGGCCCTATGCCCCGACCCAACTCTCATCTTGTAGCTCCTGTAAAATTCCCACATGTTGTGGGAGGGACCAGTGGGAGATCATTGAATCATGGAGGCAGCTCTTTCCCATGCTATTCTCATGATGGTGAATAAGTCCCACAAAATCTGATGGTTTTAAAAACGAGAGTTTCCCCTGCACAAGCTCTCTCTTTGCCTGCTGCCATCCATGTAAGACATGACTTGCTCCTCCTTGCCCTCCACTATGATTGTAAGGCCTCCCCAGTCATGTGGAATTGTAAGTCCATTAAACTTCTCTCTCTTTTCTAAATTGCCCAGTCTTAGGTATGTCTTTATCAGCAGTGTAAAAAGGGACTAATACAGTACATTCACTACATACCCACAAAATTAAAATAAAATGTTATTTAAAATACACACACACATAAAATAAGGCAACTTTGAGTAATGCTACACATATAAATTTAACCTCTCAGATAAAATGGATCACTTTCTCAAGAACCACATATTACCACCACTCATCCAATACAAAACAGAGAATTTAAATAGCTCTATAACTAGTAAGGAAATTGAAATTCATAATTTAAAAACTATCTAAAAAATATCTCACCCCACATTGTTTCACTGGACAATTCTCCACATGTTTAAGGAAGAATTAACCCAATTCTATACAACATCTTGCAGAAAACAGAAGAGCATGTCCCAGTTCAATATATGAAGGCATTATTACCTTGATACTAAAATCAAAGACAGCACAAAAAAGAAAACTACAGAACAATATCCTTCATGAATATAAATGCAAAAATTCTTAACAAAATACTGGTAAATGGAAATCAGCAATATTTTAAAAAATCATTCATTATGACCCAGCAATGATCCCAGTTTATTCCAGGGATACAAACTAGATTCATTATTTAGATGTCAATCAGTCTAATATACCCTATTTATAGGTTAAAAAAGAAAAATTGCAAGCTCATATCAATCAATTCAGTAAAAGCACTTGACAACATTGAGAATTCACTCATGATAATAGCTCTCAGAGCCAGGCATGGTGGCTCACGCCTGTAATTCCAGCATTTTGGGAGGCCAAGGCAAGTGGATCATGAGGTCAGGAGATTGAGACCATCCTGGCTAACATGGTGAAACCTGGTCTCTACTAAAAATACAAAAAACTAGCTGGGCGTGGTGGCGGGTGCCTGTAGTCCCAGCTACTCGGGAGGCTAAGGTAGGAGAATGGTGTGAACCCAGGAGGTGGACTTGCAGTGAACTGAGATTGCACCACTGCACTCCAGCCTGGGCAACAGAGTGAGACTCCATCTCAAAAAGAAAAAAATTAAAAAGAAAAAAAAGATAATAGCTCTCAGAAAAACAGGAATAGAGGACAACTTCCTCAACTTGATAAAAAGTAGCTATAGGTGACTCACACCTGTAATCCCAGCACTCTGGGAGGCTGAGGCAGGTGGATCACGAGGTCAAGATATCGAAACCATCCTGGCCAACATGCTGAAACCCCGTCTCTACTAAAAATTAGCTGGGCATGGTGGTGCATGCCTGTAGTCCCAGCTACTCGGGAAGGTGAGGCCAGAGAATTGCTTGAACCTGGGAGGTGGAGGTTGCAGTGAGCTGAGATCACGCTACTGCACTCCAGCCTGGCAAGAGTGAGAGTCCATCTCAGAAAAAAAAAAAAAAGTAGCTATAAAAACCTACAGCTAATATTTTACCTGCCCTCTAAGATTGGAAAAAAATGCAAAGATGTCCATTGTCACCACTCTTATTCAACATATCCTGGAGGCTGGGCGTCGTGGCTCATGCCTATCATCCTAGCACTTTGGGAGGCCAAGGTGGGCAGATTGCTTGAGCTCATGAGTTCAAGATAAGCCTGGGCAACATGGCAAAAATCCCTCTTTACAAAAAATATAAAAATTAGCCAGCCATGGTGGCATGTGCCTGTAGTCCCAGCTACTTGGGAGGCTGAGGGGGAGGTTGGTTCGAACTTGGGAGGTGGAGGTTGCGTGAACTGAGATCTCACCACTGTGCTCCAGCCTGGGTGACAGAGCTAGGACCTGTCTTAAACAAAACATAGTACTAGAAATTCTAACCAATGCATTGCAAAAAGGAAATAGACAACAAAGTAAAAAAAGAGGTATACAGACAATAAATTAAAAAAGAAAACTGTCCATATTTGCAGATATCATTTCTATGTATCCCAAGGTATCTACCAAAAACCTCATAGAACAAATTAGTTCATTGAATTCTCAGTATTTGAAAGTATGTATTTCTATATACTAGCAATGGACACCAACATTTAAAATACAATACCACTTGTAATTGAGAGAGAGAGAGAAAAAACGATTTAGATGTAAATCTAACAAAAAATGTACACGACTTATATGCAGGAAACTACAAAATTCTGATAAAAGAAATAAAAGAAGATCTAAATAAATGGAGAGACATACAACATTCATAACTTGGAAGACTCAACATAGTAAAGATGTCAATTCTTCTGAAAGTGATATGCAGATTTAACATAATTTCTATCAAAATTCCAGTAAGACTTTTTGGGTAGATATAAAGATTATTCTATATGGATTGATAAAATAGCAAAGAAAAGGCAAAGAAAATGAAATAGTTTAAATAATTTTGAAAAAGAAAAATAAAGTGGAAGGAATCAGTCTACCAGATATCAAGACATTATACCGCTGCAGTAATCAAGATTATGTGTTATTCATGAAGGAACAGACACATAGATCAATGGAACAGAGTAGAAAATCCAGAAATAGACCCACACAAATACACACCACTAAATTTTTACAAAGAGGCCAAAGAAATCCAATGGAGGAAAGACAGCCTTTTCAACAAATGGTGCTGAAGCAACTGGCTATCCATAGGCAAGAAAATAAACTTCTATCTATAAGTCTCATACCTTATACTAAAATTAACTCAAAATGAATCACAGACTTACATGTAAAACTATGAAATGTTTCAAAAATAACACAGGACAAAATCTGCAAGATCTCAGCAAAGACTTCTTAAGCTTGACACCCGAAAGCATGACCCATAAAAGAAAAAACTGATAAATTCAACTTCATCAAGTCTTCACTTTCAGAAAGATTTTGTTAAGGGCATGAAAAGACTGGGAGAAAATATTTACAAGCAACATATCTCACAAAGTATTAGCGTCTAGAATATGTTCTTAAAGTCTCAAAACTCAACAGTAGAAATGCAAACAATCCTATTAGCAAATGGCCAAAAGACATTGATATGGTTTGCTTGTATTGCCACCCAAATCTCATATTAAATTGTGGCTTTCATAGTACCCACATATCATGGGAAGAACATGATAGGAGGTAACTGAATCATGCAGGCAGGTTTTCTTGTGCTGTTCCTGTGATAGTTAATAAGTCTCACAAGAGCTGATGATTTTTATCAAGGGCAGTTTCCTTGCACACGCTCTCTTGTCTGCCACCATGTAAGACGTGCCTTTGCTCCTCCTTTGCCTTCTGCCATGATTGTGAGGCCTCTGCAGCCATGTGGGATTGTGAGTTCACTTAACCTTTTCCTTTTTCTGTTTCTTTTTTTTTTTGAGGAAGAGTTTTGCTCTCGTTGCCCAGGCTGGAGTGCAGTGGTGTGATCTCAGCTCACTACAACCTTGGCCTCCCAGGATCAAGCAATTCTCCTGCCTCAGCTTCCTGAGTAGCTGGGATTACAGGTACCCGCCCCCACACTCAGCTAATTTTCTTGTATTTTTAGTAGAGACCGGGTTTCACCATGTTGGCCAAGCTGGTCTTGAACTCCTGACCTCACATGATCCACCCGCCTCAGTCTCCCAAAGTGCTGGGATTACAGGCATGAGCCACCGTGCCCAGCCTAAACTTCTTTTTCTTTACAAATTACCCAGTCTCAGGAATTTGTTCATAGCAGTATGAAAATGGACTAATACAGACATGAAGAGATATTTCACCAAAGAAAATTTATAGGATGCAAACACGTGAAAAGATGTTCAACATCAATAGCTATTAGGGAAATGCAAATTAAAATCACAGTGAGACAGCACTCTACAGCTATTAGAATGGCTAAAATAAAAAAATTGCCAACTCCAAAGGCTAGGGGAAATGTGGAGGAACTGGAACACTCCTACATTTCTGGTGGCAATGTAAAATGGTACAGCAGCCAATGTGGAAGATAGTTTGGCAATTCCTTAGAAAACTAAACATGTAACTACCATACTACCCAGAAATTGCACTCCTGGGCATTTATCCTAGAGAAATGAAAACGTAGGTTCACACAAAAATGTGTTGATAGTAGGTTTATATTATTAGAATGCTTTATAAGATGTTTATAGCAGCTTTATTTGTAAAAACCCCAAACTGGAAACAACTCAGATGTCTCTTCTCATGAGTGAATGGTTACACAAACTGTGGTATAACCATACCATGGGATATTAATCAGCAATAAGAGGGAATGAACTGTTGATACATGCAACAAACTGGATGAAACCCCTGAAAATTATGCTGAGTGAAAAAAGCCAATCTCAAAAGGTTACGTATGGTGTGATTCCACTTATGCTGTTCTCTATGAGAACAGTTTTGTGATTGCCTGGGGTTACCAAGAGAGTAGGAGAGGCAGGTAGCAGATGTAACCTTAGAAAGACAACATGAGGGAACCTTAAGGTGATGGATGTATTCTGTGTCTAGACTGTGTCAATGTCAATATCCAGGTTGTGATATTTTACTAGAAATGTGCAAGAAGTTGCCATTGGGGAAAACTTAGTAAAGGGTACAGGGGATTTGCTTTTGTTTTTTGTTTTTTTGAAATGGAGTCTCACTCTGTCACCCAGGCTGGAGTGCAGTGGCACGATCTTGGCTCACTGCAACGTCTGCCTCCTGGGTTCAAGTGATTCTCCTGCCCTGGTCTCTTGAGTAGTTGGGATTACAGGCATGTACCACCACGCCCAGCTATTTTTTGTGTTTTCAGTATAGACGAGGTTTCACCATGTTGGTCAGGCTGGTCTTGCACCCCTGACCTCAGGTGACCTGGCCACCTTGGTCTCCCAAAGTGCTGGGATTACAGGCGTGAGCCACTGTGCCCGGCCCCTTTGTATTATTTCTTAGAACAAAATATTTATTTTTTTGAAAGCCTCTTGATAATTCAAGGCAGTGCTGTCCAATAGACTTAGAAAGTAAGTCACACATTGAACCTTTATATTTTCTAGCTCACAAAGTCAAAATAAAAAGGTGAAATTATAATTATACTGTTTATGTAACCCAATATATCCAAAAAATTATCTCAACATGAAATCAGTATAAAAATTATTAGCAAGATATTTTACATTCTGTCTTAGCTCAGGCTGGTATAACAAAAATACCATAAACTGGGTGGCTTAAACAGCAAACATTTATTTCTCACACTTCTGGAGGCTGGGAAGTCCAAGATCAAGGTGCCAGCAGATCCAGCAGATTCTGTGTCTGGTGAGGGCTCTCTGCCTGGTTTGCAGAAAGCCAACTTCTTGCTGTGCTTTCACATGGCAAAGAGACCTCATTCTAGTCTTTTTCTCTTCTTATAAGGACACTAATCCCAGCATGGGGTCTCCACCGACCTAAACCCAATCGCCTCCCAAAGGCCTCACTTACTCTGTGAGGTATTATGGGACAGTATTCAACATATGAATCTTGATGGGATACTAACATGCGGTCCAGAACAACTTTTTGTTTTCCGTACAAAATCGTTGACATCTGCTGTGTACTTTATACTTGCTGCACATCTCTATTTGGACTAGCTGAATGTGAAGTGTGGCTAGTAGTTACTATGTTGGGCACTGCAGCTTAAAGGGATGCATTTGTGTCATGGGGAAGTTTCATCATTTCTGCAAATCAGGATGCCAAAAGAGCAAGCTGTTATAGAACCTGGAGAATCCCCAGAAATATTTCTCCTTGCCATGGGGGCTTGAGCGGGAAGGAGGAAAAAGAAATGGATCTCAGTTGTCTCTGAGGAAGAACATGCATCCTCAACTTAAATTTCTTTCTCAGAATTTCTACCGTGGGAGCAATGACCTGGGGTTGCATTATTACTCAACCTATAAAAACTAAGTACATCTTCCAAGAACAAACATTTATTTTTTCACTCTGGTCTAAATCCAGTGGGTCTTCATTACTGGGCAAAAAGGTTTTTAAATTCCTTCACACAATAAGAGAATTCATAAAGGGGCATCTTTACCCTCAAAGCCATCATTTTGATTTTTGATACCTAGGGAAAGATACCATTATGTTTGCTCTCTCCAGTGGCCCCCATCTGATAGGAGAGGGCAAGGATCTCCTTTTGTTGCAGCGGCCTCCCCTGAGTGACTATGTTTCAACAACCACAGTTGTGAATTTGTTCAAATGTCTTTTCCCAGGCAGGGAAGTGCTGTTTGCCAGCATAGGGGTGAGATGAACACAGCACTTGCCCTGATTCATAGCTGTCCAGCTGCAGAGGCATGAAGTTGTCTTAGAGCCCAGGGGCAAAGGTGACTCTTGCACAAACCTGACCATTTTGAGCCAGTGGTACATCAGGTTCTATCTTCAGCAGACAAAGTGCATAAAAGAGTTGCCACCTTTGATTACGGTCTTTCTGAGTCTCAGGGATGGACTCCTGATGTATCAGTCACGAATTTAATAGACTGACCCTCAGGATAAAGTGCTGCTTCTAATGTTTTTTTTTCATTATAGTCTAACCTACTGTGTGGAGTGTCAATGCATTACTTTAGAGACTGCTGAAAAAGAACTCCTTTCATAGAATTCTAGGAGATAACATGACATAGTGGATAAGATCACACAAGGACTTTAGAGCCTGACTGCCTTGGTTTGATTCCAGGTGGTGTGATCTTGCCAAGTTATTTATTTATTTATTTAGGACTGAATTTTGTTCTTGTCTCCCGGGCTGGAATGCAACGGCACAATCTTGGCTCACTGCAACCTCTGCCTCCTGGGTTCAAACGATTCTCCTGCTTCAGCCTCCCGAGTAGCTGGGATTACAGGCACCCACCCAGCTGATTTTTCCATTTTTAGTAGAGACGGGGTTTCACCATGTTGGCCAGGCTGGTCTTGAACTCCTGACCTCAAGTGATCCACCTGCCTTGGCCTCCCAAAGTGCTGGGATTACAGGCGTGAGCTACCATGCCCAGCCTTGGCAAGCTATTTAATGTCTGTCTGCCTCAGTAACTTCATCTGTAAAATGGGCATAATAATAGCACTACCTCATAAGGTTATTCTGAGCACTAAATGACTTGATATATTAAAGTACTTGGAATGCTGCCACGGCACATAATGAAGACTATATTGGCTAAGATTTTTATTATATACTCAGAGTGGGACAGAGGAAGTGACATTTTCCCATGCTTCCCAATCTCCTGTCTTACGCAACAGCCATTGCTTAGTGATCGTTTCTCTCACTGTCACTAGAAAAAAATCTAGTCCAGGAAATACTTGCTCTGTCTTATTGCATGCAAGTCAGAGTAAGATACCTTAAGAGTTGGGGACAAGCAGAAAGAGCCATCATCTGGTGGGTGGATTTCTGGGGCTGATCCAAAAGGCACGTCTTAAAACAAAGGCAAATTCAAAATTGTGAGTGTTTTGTGTAAATGTCTACTCACTGTAAAGGGCTTGCCAGAGAGGAAGATTTCAGGTAGCCATCAGTCACACAGGCGCTGGCATGATCTGCTGGGAGAAGAGGAGCGGAGCCAGAGAATCCCTGCACTCCTGAGCTGCTGCCTGCTCTACTACTCCTTTGTGTACCCTGAACCTTGGGAGGAGTGGGCGCCTTAAGGTGACCCCCAACTGGGCATACCTTTGGAGAACCCCCTCGCCTTAAATGCTGATAAAACCCATGGTTTGCTTCTAACCAATAGAATATAGCAAGAGTGATGGGATGTCACTCCCATGATTATGTTACTGTTCTGCTGGTTTTGAAGAAGTAAAATGTCATATTGTGGGCCCATGGCAAAGAATTATGAGCAGCTTCTAGATACTGAGAGCAGGCTGTCTCCAATATTAGATGAAAAGCCAGGGCCCTCAAACATATAGCTTCAGGGAAATCAACTTTTTATTATATACTCAGAGTGGGGCAGAGGAAGTGATAACCTGAATAACCTGAATGAGCTTGGAAGCAGATTTTTTCCTAATCAAGCCTCCAGAGGAGAACCAGACCTGCTGACATCCTTGATTTTTAGCTTTATAAGACTCTGAGCAACACTTTGGGAGGCCGAGGAGGGCGGATCACCTGAGGTCAGGAGTTCGAGACCAGCCTGGCCAATGTGGTGAAATCTCATCTCTACTAAAATACAAAAATTAGCCAGGCATGGTGGCATGTGCCTATAATCCCAATTACTTGGGAGGCTGCAGCAGGATAATTGCTTGAGCCCAGGAGGCAGAGATTGCACTCCAGCCTGGGCGACAAGAGCAAAACTCCACCTCAAAAAAAAAAAAAAAAAAAAAAAAAAAAAGAACTCTGAGCAAAAGACCCAGTTAAACAATGCCCTGATCCCCAGAAACTGTGAGCTAATAAATTTGTTATCTTAAAGCACTAGTATGTAGTAATTTGTTACACAGCAATAGAAAACAAATACAGATGGGGATGGAATTAAGAGAAATCAAAACACAGAATCTACATGGATTCCAGGGGTTGCAGCCTCACATGTTACCAGTTTTAAGGCCAATGGAAAAGGTTAATCTTCCTCTCTCCCTAGAATCCCCCCGTAAAAGTCTCACTGCTTCTCACTGGTATTGATCCGGTCACATTCTCATTCATAAACCAGTGGTATAGACCAACATAATGTGGTACCTGACAGGCAAAGGCTGAATCACATGCCCACTACAGAGATGGAAGTACAATTAACTCCACTTGAAATGCAAAGGCTGAGAGTGAGGGAGGAGGCATTCCCTGGGGGAAGTGATGGTAGACTGTCTTCAAAGACGAAGCAGAAACATTCCTCTCCAGCCCTCCTGCAATGTGACTTTGCTGCTCCTCCCATCCAAAGGTAGAGTTTATTTTCCCTCCCCTTGTATCTGGGCTGGTCTTGTAAGTTGCTGGGTTAATCCAGGTTGTCTAAGAAACAGTTGCCAAGGCAAGACTAAATGTGCAAGGATTTTATTAGAGCCTGTGTGAAAGAAACTAAGAAGCAAATTTGGGAGAGCCAGGCTGAGCACGGTGGCTCATGCCTGGAATCCCAGCACTTTGGGAGGCTGAGGCAGGTGGATCACTTGAGGCCAGGAGTTTGAGACCAGGCTGGCCAACATGGCAAAAACCTGTCTCTACTAAAAATACAAAAATTACCTGGCATGCACCTGTAATCACAGCTACTGGGGAGGCTGAGGTAGGAGGATCACTTGAACCCAGGAGGTAGAGGTTGCAGTGAGCCGAGATTGTGACGCTGCATTCCAGCCTATGTAACAGAATGAGGCTCTGTCTCAAAAAAAAAGAAAAGAAAAGAAAAAAAGAAAAAGAAAAGAAATGGGAGAGCCATCAGGCCATGATGCAAGTTTGATCCTGTATGAAGGTGAGAGAAAGGAAAAGAAAGTTGGGCAGAAGTATCTAAGAAAAATTTAGCAAAACGATTGGGGAAGCCTCGAGCCAAAATTGGCCAAAAAAGGAGTCCCATTCCTCCCAGGAAAAGATCTACCTCAGTATCCAGTCTGTGGTCTCTGCACAAACTTAAGAATGAAATTCACAACACAGTTGCTGGGGCCCTCAATCAGCTACATGTCCTGTAGCGGGAGGTCTGGCAGATGCATTCTATCGGCCACCATATTTGCTTTGATCAACAAAATGCAGAAGTGAAGTTCCATGATTTCCAAGGTTTGGCCTTAAGAGAATTTATGGCTCCACTTCTCTTGGAATGTTCACCTGAACTGCCTGCCATTCAGGGAAGCTGGTGTAGCTGCTAAAGATGCCATGCCATGTGAATAGGCATTGAGGCCACCCAGCCAATAGCCAACACCAACTGTAGATGTGTGACTGAGGCTGTCTTGTGTCTTTAAGCCCAGCTGAATGCAACCATGTGAGAGAATCCAGGCAAAGTCAGCAGAGGAATCACCCAACCAACCCACAGAATCATGAGAAATAATAGCCACTGTTTTAAACCACTAAATTTTAGAGCAATTTCTTATGTAGCAATAGTTAATTGAGACAAAAGTAGAGGTGGCCAATACTTAGATGTCCCAAACTCAGCCCATGGCCAATATGGCACTACTGTGTATAAACACTAACAAAGAGAATCTGCAGTGCAAGAAGGGACAAGGCCTTGTTTTTAACAGCAGCACTAAGAAACTTTAGAGAGAAAAGCCCAGTCAGCCTTAAGAATTTGGGGATAGGCTACATCTATCATTCTTCCAGTGGGCCCATACTAGGTTTATCTAGAGCCATGGTTCTCAACTTTGCATACACATTGGGACCATCTTGAAAATATTGATGAAATCAGCCTGGGCTGTGGCCTGGTCACTCAGGTGTTTTAAATCTTCCCAAAGTGATTTTAAAAGTGCTGCC
This sequence comes from Rhinopithecus bieti, assembly GCF_001698545.2. NCBI lineage: Eukaryota > Metazoa > Chordata > Mammalia > Primates > Cercopithecidae > Rhinopithecus > Rhinopithecus bieti. The sequence continues at coordinate 2,977,634 of NW_016810765.1, read as the reverse complement.
AAGGTCGAGAGCCATGAACTTAAATGCTTCTTTGACCTTTTTATATTTTCTACCATCTCATCTTTTGAGACTAAGTGACAGCCAATATGTGGGATCCCAGAGACCTTGTTGACATCTACCTGACCTGCTATTTACTCCTTCTGTGCCACTCTGAGGGTGCTGCCAAGCCTTCTCTCTTGGTCCCCACTTCTTACTGTGAACATTGAACACAACTTCCTTCCTTTATTATCCAAGGCCCCTGCACAAATGCCTGTATTGATTGGTTTGAGTGTTGATCCACTTTAGGTGGCATTTAAAAAAAAAGACCAAGTTCACTCTATATGGGAATTTGGTCATCAGTCACACAATCAAATGAATTATGATGCCCCCTCTGTGGCCAGTCTTGATTTTTTCAACCTTAGGCAAGTCACTTCACTTTTCTTGGTTGCAGTTTCTTCACCTCTAAAATAAAAAGCACTCTATCATTCTGTAATTCCACTAGTTTCCTATATTTATCACCTGGTATCTTTCATTGGGTACTTGTTTTGGATTCTACGATAGAAAAGAAAACGACAATATTAAAATGCCAATTTACTTGGCTTTATGGGAATAGCAGAGAATGAAAAGCCATTCATATCGAAATTCTACATGGATATTAAACATATTCCTGGTTGGATTTATAGTCAACCTTGGTGAACACGTGGCAATTTAAAATGTTTGTTCAGCGCCAGGACAAGATATATGGAAACACAATCGTGTGGGCAGTTTGTTTGAAACACTGTTCTCAGAATCCCTCCACTGTCGATTTGCAAATGATTTCACTCCCGAAAGAGCAATGGGTCTATATTCTTATGCCTATTTATCTACATCAAAGGCAGTTTTCGTTTAGCTCATTGAAACGTGTAATCCCAGGGGACAAACAACATGGTACATGTTAAATATCTAGTGTTTTCAATAAGTCATGCTCACATGGAAACATACTAGAGAATAAGTAATAAAGTATGAATGGTCTGTCTGGAAAGATCCACTATACCAAATAGTTTGATTGTCAACAAGTGGCAGAGAGGGCTGTTATTCAATGATATCAAATATTTCAAACTTCCTAGCTCCCATCCTCCCCCACCCCCTGCCCTCCCCAATGCCACTCTTCAAATCTTTGGCTGAGCAACTAGTGCTGCAACAAACTGTCTTTTATTTATTTATTTATTTATTTGAGACAGAGTTTTGCTCTTGTTGCCCAGGTTGGAGTGCAATGGTGCGATCTTGGCTCACTGCAACCTCCATCTCCCAGGTTCAAACGATTCTCCTGCTTCAGCCTCCCGAGTAGCTGAAACTACAGCAGTGTGCCACCACGCCTCGCTAATTTTTGTATTTTTAGTAGAGACAGGGCTTCGCCATATTGGTCAGGCTGGTCTCGAACTTCTGACCTCAAGTGATCCACCCGCCTTAGCCTCCCAAAGGGCTGGGATTATAGGCATGAGCCACCGCGCCCAGCCATGAGCTTTCTTTATTCAGCAACTAGTGAGTGACTTGCATCTGAGAGGCTTCCCTGTTGGTGGACACTGGCTGGGTCTCTCTGCCCTTTTCTGGGTCACTAAGGTAGATACTTAAAATAAGAAAAAAAGTAGCTCCTGAATTTCTCGGTTCAAGTCCATTTTTCCTCCTGGCTCAGCTTGCCCTCTCTCTCTCTCAGAGGATGCTAGATTGCTATTGCTGGCAGCAGTGAGGCAAGGAAAGACTGAAGGCATGCACAGGAAATGAGCTTGCCTTCAAAAAACCGCCATGTCTGAAAATGAACACACAGACGAATGAAAATGCTGATGCTGAAAGGGTCAAGTGGGTTTCTCCACCCTGGCAAATAATGATGTAGGGTTTAAGAGTCTCTGGTGCATGTTGGCAGGGGATTTCACTCCGTCAGTGTGTTTGGTGGTTGAAGTTCAAGAAAGAATGGTTGAAACATAGTCCAAATAATCATCGTCAAGTTTATGTAACAGGAAAAAAGGACCAGCTGAGATCCATCTATGAAGTGTAATTGGAAATCTGCTGGGAGAGAGACAGAGAATTGTATTGCCAAATGTGGGGAGAGTTAACGCAGTTATTACTTTCTGCCAAATAGTATCTCTTATATTCTGTGAATCCAAGTCTCCATTTTGAAAGAAAAAAAAGAGAGAACAAGCACATATAAATGTACACTGCAAGAGAAACTTTCTAGTGATTTCCAATTCAGCTAGTCTTTGAAGTACTGGAAAAAACTGAGGGTCTTCAATGTAGGCAGAGGCTGGACAAAGTGTTCAATTAAAAAAGATCTTAGAACACAATTTTATCCAGACTGGGTGCCCAGAGCCATGAGCTCAAGTGACCCACAAGTCTGCAGTCTGGCTTCCAGATGAAAACACTAGACAAGTGAACTGAGTTTTAAAAACTGGCAGGCACTGGAGTAGGGGAGGGGATTATATCATTCCATCCCCTTAGTCTCTGGTTACCCACAAGGAAAGCCTTTGATAAAGAATAGCAGACACAACAAATAACTGCTTCATCAAGACATATATTTCAGGGTATTTCAGAAAACAAGACATTTCTATTTTCACTAAGCCATCTTTATCATGCATACAATAACTACCACATTAATAATCAAATAATTCGCCACATTTTTAAGCCCAAGCTTTCGGGATCAGATAGGTCTGAATTGGATCCCCAGCTATACAACCTCCTAGGTAGCTGTGTAATGTTGAGCAAGCGCTATAATGTCTTGGAACCCCAGTTACTTCATCTGTAGAATGAGATAATTAATAAAATTGACGTAACAGTGTTGTTGGGAGAATTAAATACAGTTCTCCTTCAGTAGCCTTAAGAGTTTCGTTCTAGGACTGCTCCCCCACCCCCACTTCATGGATACCAAGATCTATAGATGCCCGAGTCCCTGATATAAAATGGTGTAGTATTTTCATAGCACCTATGGGCATTCTCTTGTATACTTTCAAATCATCTCTAGATTATTTATAACACCTCATACAACGTAAATGCTAAATAGTTGTTATTCTGTTATTTTTTCCTTTTATTTGTATTACTTTTATTGTTGTATTATTTATTTTTCAAATATTTTCCATCTGCAGTTGATTGAATCCATCAATGTGGAACCCGTAAATACAGAGGGCTGACTGTAACATGATGCATATATAAGATGTTAGTGTCACGACTGGCACATTGTTGATATTAAATAAGAGTTATCTGTGTTTTCTATTAACATGAGAAGGTAGAGTTATAAAATAGAGAACAGTAATGGTTCCTATGAGTTGTGTTTTTTAGAACAGTTTTGTTGAGCTTTCATTTACATAACATAAAATGTACTTGCTGAAAGTGCACAATTCAGTTGTTTTTCACATTTACAGAGTTGTACAACCATCACCATCATCTAATCTTAGAACATTCGATCACTCACCAAAGAAACCCATACCTATTAAATGTCATTTCTCATTCTCTAACCCCAGCCCCTGGCAAGCATGAATCTACTTTCTGTCCCTCTGGATTTGCTGATTCTGGACTTTTCATGTAAATGGAATCATACGATATGTGGTCTTTTGTGACTGGTGCTACACCTACTCCTCAACTTATTTTTACATGAACAATAGAAAGTGGAAATCAAAAGGATTCTCTGTTAGATTATCTCATAGGTTGAATTTTAAAGGATTCACACAGGATTTGGGAAGGGAATGGTTAAATGCCACACGACTTTTCAGCAGCCATTAAGCAAATAAATCATGCAGTTTGATTACATTAATGCGTAACAGCTTTTCCTTGTTCATTTATTTTCTCTGGATCCCATTCTCAGCATTTGGCTCCATCATGAAGAGGCTCCTTCCAACCCTGAGAATATCCTTGACTCTGGCCAAAGCCTGACAACACTTGTTTCTACAGCAAAGCCTATGGTGCACTGCATGAGGCTGTATGCCTAATAGGGATGCAGGAGATCTGGTCCAGCCCTCTGCCACTAGCCTTAGGTGTTGAGGGAATCAAAGGAGATCACAAACCTCAAGGGCTCTGGAAAATCCTCATATGTCAGTCAGGACTTTTGGGTCAAGTGTGCCAGAGCACAACTGTCTCACCCAAGGTTCCAATGGGAAACAGGTGGCACTCACATGGATTAACCAAGGAGAGTTTAATCAAGGGATTATATTTTTTAAGTGTGGGAAAATCAGAACCACACTTAAACCATGCCTATTCCCTGGGTCTCACTCTAGCTACCCTCCTCACTGAGGAGGAGAAGTCATGGGGTCAAGGGGATAAAGACCATGCTTCAACTCCCATGCCTTCAACTTTCCTGTCCACCTCCCGGGTTCATTCCCTGGTTCCTGAGGGTGGAGGGCACCACATGTGTGTGACTCCCCTGCACCCCGACTCCAGGGCAGAGGATGGACAAGGGATGCTGTCTGTAAAGAATGTACAGACTGTGAGCCCCCATGGTGCAGGATGGAGCTGGGGTGGATGAGCAGGTGGGTAAGCCAAGGGCCTAGGAGCCTCCGTTTATACTCTTGCTTTGGGCCTACCAACCTTAGGAGTGGACCTAGATGAGATAATGGTAAACTAAGAGGAGATAGTACAGTACTCCCAGGCTAGCAGTACAGGAGCAGTTATCAACCTGAGGCCTGAAGGGCCAAGGAAAGAGGGCAGCTTCCAGAACCCAGCTATAGGAGCAGGCCACAAACAGGTGCTCCAGTCTTTGGTTTGGGACCAGAACCAACCCCAGAGAAGCCACAAGGAGGGAGCCAGAGTTATTCAGACCTGCTTCATTCTTCTCTAGCTCATTGAAATCTTGACAGGGCTCTCCCATGGCCAATCCTAACCAGAAGCATGAGGGCAAAGGAAAACACGAAAGCACTCCACAAAGGCCAGCCAGCTCCCACAAAGCGCAGGGGAGGAGTGGAGCCTGGATCTGGAGCATTCAATACAAAGCATCAACCACTCCACTCAAAAAAGGAAATTTATTATATGAATGCAGGAGCTAGGTCATCATTTGTCCGGGAGCCAAATTGTACCTCAGCACTGAAAAAAACCATCAGTACCAACTCTTTCTGGATGTTTACCTTCAATCTCTCTTTCCTTCCCTCTCTCCTAAGTTTCTCTCCTTGACCAAACTCTACTTAGATTTCCCTGAACTCTCTTCTCAACTAAGCCCTGATTTTAGGCTTCTGTGTTTATGTTTGCATTGACCCATTTTAGCGAGAATCCTCCTAGGTCATTTTAACCAAAATCCCTCACCCTCTATAGCTGAACAGGCTCCTTATCCTCCCCCCCACCCACTAGGTGATGTGTGAGCACTCTGACCTGTCTTCAGCAAGAATCCTGTTAAGTCAGTTCAGCAAGAATGTCTCCTTATCCTGCTGTTTCCTCTTAGTAAGTTTCCATCCACTGACCCTCTACCCTGTTCTTTCACTACAAACCCCCACTTTTCCTTGTTGAATTCTCAGTTGAGCCCAATCTCTCTCCCCAACTGCAGAACGCCCTGCAGTGGTCCCTACACCTATGGTGATGGCCCTGAATAGGATGCCTTACCATTCTTTAATAAGTTTCATTTTTCTTTTAACATTCCCTCCCCAGGTCAGATTTTTGCATTTCTTACGTCCAGTGATGAAATGCATTTTCCTCTCAGCTCCTAAATCGACATACTGCAGTTGTGGGTCCTTCCAAGGACTGACACCTTTACCTTCGTCACAACTCCAAATTCCTGGAAAAGGGAAACTGCTCACCTCAGTCTGTATCAAGTGCTGACTCCTAATGCAGTCACCTCTGCTCAGGAATGTGGGATATTGTAGTCCAAACAGGGCTGAACGTGGATCCCGTAATACCTCAAATCTACCATGCCACTTACATCTCAGGTCACTAAAGAAACAGCACATATGACCTTTAAACGTAGGGAAACAGGTACAGCTTACATATAATCAACTCACACAAATTAAAACAACTAGATACCACTTTCTACCAAATAGGTTGGTAAAGATTTAAAAATCTGGTAGTGCTCAGGGCCAGTGGCAGGGGCAGGAGGGATCACATGTGGCTCAAGGAGTGTAAATTGGTTCAATCTTTCAGGAGGGTGACCTGGCAACATTTTTCAAAATTTTACACGTAAATACTACCTCACTTATCAGTTTAGCAAATAGGACTATACCTAGAGGAAACAAATATATAAAAATATAGGTACAGGTTTTAACTTCCACGTTTATTTTAGAAACAATCAACATTGGATTTGATTTAAAATTATGGTGCCATGTAACAAACATCCCCGTGGACCTCCTAATCTAAATTTTTTTTAAAAATCATCCATTAACAAAGGATTATGTTAATCTATATTTAACATAGAAAGACATCTACAACATATCATTGAGAAAATCTAATTTAAAAGTTTTGTGAATAAGTCATTCTGCTTTTCTTTCCTTTTTAAAAGTGGTTTTGTTTTTGTTTTGAGATGGAGTCTTGCTCTGTTGCCCAGGCTGGAGTGCAGTGGCACAGTCTTGGCTCACTGCAACCTCCACCTCCCAGGTTCAAGCAATTCTCCTACCTCAGCCTCCCAAGTAGCTGGGATTACAGACGCCCAGCTAAGTTTTGTATTTTTAGTAGAAACAGGGTGTTGCCATGTTGGCCAGGCTGGTCTCAAACTCCTAGCCTCAAGTGATCTGCCCGTCTCAGTCTCCCAAACTGCTGGGATTACAGGCAGGAGCCACAGTGCATAGCCAGAAGTGTTTCTTATTGTAAACATATATTTATATATATATTTATATAAATACATATATAAAACGTAAGATTTGCCATTGTAACCACTTTTCATTGTACAATTCAATGGCATTAATTACATTCATAATGTTGTACAACTATCATTCTATTTCCAAAACTTTTTCATCTTAAACAGAAACTCTGTACTCATTAAACAATAACTCTGCATTTCTCTCTCTCCCCAACCCAACCCATGGTAACCTCTAATGTACTTTCTACCTCTATGAATTTGCCTATTTTAGATATTTCATATATGTGAAATCATGCAATATTTGTCCTTCTGTGTAGTGTCTGGCTTATTTCATTTAGAATAATGTTTTCAAGGTTCATCCATTTTGTAACATGTATTGGTCAGGGTTCTTCCAACAGACCAATAGTAGGTAGGTAGACAGATAGATATAGATGATTGATAGATAGATATAGATGATAGATAGATATAGATGATACATAGATGTAGATGATACATAGATGTAGATGATAGATAGATAGATATAGATGATAGATAGATAGATAAAGTCCATGATAGGTCCTCTGTAAGCTGGAGAACCAGTAGCTGGCTCAATCCAAGTCTGAAAGTCTCAGAAGCAGGGAAGCTGCTGACACAAGTCTCAGAGTCCAAAGGCCAGAGAACTGATGTCCAAGGGCAGGAAAAGAAGGGTGTCCCAGCTTCAGAAGAGAGAGAGAGAGAAAGAGAGAAGAAATTCACCCTTCCTCTGCCTTTTTGTTCTATCTGGGCCATCAGCTGATGAACTGGTGATTGCCCACACTGAGGGCGGATCTTCCTTACCTAGCCTCCTGATTCAAATGCCAGTCTCTTGGAAACCTTCTCACAGACACACCCCAAAATAATACTTTACCAGCTATCTGAGTATCCCTTAATCCAGTCAAGTTGACACCTAAAGTTAACCATCATATAACATGCATCAGGACTTCACTCCTTTTTATGGCAGAATAATATTCCACTGCATGGATAGACCACATTTTGTTTATCCCTTCATTTGTTGATGGTCACTTGAGCTGTTTCCCTCTTTTGGCTATTGTGAGTAATGCTGCAATGAACACTGGTGTACACATAACTGAGCTCCCACTTTCAATTAATTGGGGTAAATACCTAGGAATGGAATTGCTGGGTCATGTGGCAATTCTACGTTCAACTTTTTGAGGAACTGCTAAATTGTTTTCCATAGCAGTTGCTCTGTTTTACATCCTCACCAGCAATGTATGAGGGCTCCACTTTCTCCACATCCTCGCCAACACCTGTCATTTTCCTTTAATATTTTTATTTATTTTTTATGATAACCATATTAGTAGATGGGAAGTGATATTTCATTGAGGTTTTTACTTACATTTCCCTAATGACTAATAATGTTGAGCACTTTTTTTGTGTGCTTATTGGCAATTTATGTATTTTCTCTGGAGAAATGCTTATTCAAATCCTTTGTCCATTTTTAAATCTTAATTGGGTTGTGTGCCCTTTTGTTGTTGAGTTGCAGGAGTTTTTTTTTTTATATACATTCTGGATATTAAACTCATCAGACATATTATTTACAAATATTTTCTCCCATTCTGTAGTTTGCCTTTCAGTTTCTTAATAGTGTCCTTTGATGCACAAAAGTCTTCAGTTTTGATGAAGTCCCACTTATCTATGTTCTTGTGATATTACAGCTAAGAGATCACTGCCTAATCCAAGACAACGAAGGTTTACCCCATACTTTCTTCTAGAGTTTTATAGTTTAAGTCCTCCTATTAAGTCATTAACTCATTTTGATTTAACTTTTATATGTAGCTGTGAAGTAAGCCTAGTTTTTACCATTTTAAATGGTTTTATAAGCCCCTATATAATATACTCAGTTTTGCCTCTTGACATATGCAGTCTAAAATATTTATCATCTTGCCCTTTAGAGGAAAAGTTTGCCAATCTCTGTGGCCACGTGCAATCCTTGCAAATAGAGTGCTTAATAAATGTTTAACAGATAGATTCATTCAGCAAATATTTATGAAACTTCTACTGAATACAAGGCACTTACCAAAGTAATATAGGGAGAGGCAGGGGTTTCAAAGTTAAATGAGAACTCATTAAAGCCCTTATTGAACTTACCACATCTAAGCAGCAATTAATTATACCTAGCTGTAAAGAAGTCAAATATTGAGGACTGAAAATTCTTCTGTACATAGGTCAGTCTTGAATAGTGACAAAAACTGAGACATAAGAACTATCTCAATTGTTTTTAGAGTAAGATGCATAATAAATTTGGAAAGATGCATGCCATAATGTGCACACGCATGCACACAAACACATCTCCTTTTCTTTGGTCAATTCTAAAGAAATTAATAGAGATCATGAGCCACTAATGGCAACAGCAACTGCTGTCACAGGAGAAGGAAAAGCATTTGCAACAGACTGAGTCTTCGTTCACCCCTTTTTGCTAATAAAGGTTGGCTTGCATAGGCAGCAAGGAATGCTCACAGTCTGTGGATCCAAGAATTTAAATTAAAATGCTCTTGCGGCAAGAATCTGTCTTCCTCATGACAGACCTCTGGAAGAGACCCAGTTGTCCCTGTTTACAAATGGAGAAGGAATACTTTTTACATTTCAGCCTCTCTTAGTGGAAAAAAATTATAAAACAACGCAAAATTGAGAAAGAATCTCAATTTTTCTCCCTTTATACTTTGGACTCTGTATGAGCGGTTCCCCAAAATCTCTGTCAAGAAATTCCCCCCCCTTTTTTTTAAAGACAGAATCTTGCTCTGTGACCAAGGCTGGAGTGCAGTGGCACAGTCATAGCTCACTGCAACCTCGACCCCCTAGGCTCCAGTGATCCCCCAACCTCAGTCTCTTGAGTAGCTAGGACTACAGGTGTGTGCAACCACACCCAGCTAATTTTTTAAAAAGTTTTATTTTTGTAGAAATGGGGATCTCACTATGTTGCCCAGGCTGGTCTCAACTCCTAGCCTCAAGCAATCCTTCCTCCCACCTCTGCCTCCCAAAGTGCTAGGTTTATAGGCATGCACCATCACACCTAGCCAAGAAATCCTTTGGATAGTGTTTCAGTTGGGGATTGAGTCTGACTAAAAGGAACAGATACTCAATTCAACAATAACTTAAACTGAAGTCTTCATTTTACCTGCGTAAGTGAGGTCTGGATGTAGGCAGTTGGGAGCTGCTTTGAACTCCTTCTGTACAGCTATCCTCAGCGTGTGGTTTGATGCCTCAGGGTCACAAAAAGCCCTTCCATCTCCACATGTCTATGTGCCAAGAAGAAGGAAGGGGAAGGGCAAAACTCTCACATGCACGTGAATCACCTGAGAATCTCATTAAAATGCAGATTTTGATTCAATAAATCTGCAGCTTTGTATTTCTAAGGTCTGCTGACCACACTTTGAATAGTATATGCCAGATGCATCTGTGCTCTTTTCCAGAACCTCCCCACCGCCACCCCGCCGTGACCTTTATTTCCATCTTATTAGCTAGACTCTGTCACATGGCGACTCCTAATTCAAAAAAGATTGAAAATGTAGCTTTGTAGTTAAATACAAATTGGAGACTTCTAAGTTGGGAAAAAGAGAAAATGGATGTTGTATCCTAAGAGTGTTTGCTGCAAGTAACCATTTAATTTGGAAAAACCAGTGCCAGACACCCATCCTCTAGTTACTATCTTAAACTGGTACTTGGCAAAGTCTCACATGCACCTGAATCACCTGAGAATCTTGTTAAAATGCATATTTTGATTCAATAAATCTGCAGTTGAGTATTTCTAAGGTCTGCTGACCACACTTTGGATAGTAAATTCTTCAATCACTGGATCTTCTAATCAATCAGAAAAGAAATCAGCTGATTTAATTTTGATACACTTTTTTTTTTTTTTTTTTTTTTTTGAGACAGAGTCTTGTTCTGTTGCCCAGGCCGGAGTGCAGTGGCGTGCTCTCAGCTCACTGCAACCTCCACCTCCCAGATTCTCCTGCCTCAGCCTCCCAAGCAGCTGGGATTACAAGCGCGTGCCACCACGCTGGCTAATTTTTGTGTTTTTAGTAGGCACGAGGTTTCACCGTGTTGGCCAAGCTGGTCTCGAACCCCTGACCTCAGGTGATCTGCCTCAGCCTTCCAAAGTGCTGGGATTACAGGCTTGAGCCACCACACCTGGCCTTTGATATGTCTTAATGTGTGATTTAAAATTTTAATCACATGATAAAATAAAAAGTCCAAATGACCCTTAATATTCTTATAAATATTTCAAAACTGGAAGCAAATACGGAAGAAACCATTAAAGAAATAGAAACTGTGGGATATTGTACAAGCAGTCTGAATGTGTCAAAAAGAATCAATGGCATGACAAACAACAAAAGGCAGGAGGACTGTTCTAGATTAGAGACTGAGAACAACCAAATCCAGCGCATAAACCTTGATCATATCCTAGATTAAAATAATAAACAGCCATGAAAGATATTTTTGAGACAACCTGGTGTATTTGAATGTGGATTGCATGTTACATTATGGGATTTTACATTTCTCACTGTAATAATAATAGCGTGTGTTTATAAGAGAATGCACTTATTTTAGACAGTGTTGGTTGAATTATTTAGAGGAGAAGAGTTATGATGTTTGCAACTTGCTTTCAAATAGTTTAGTGAATTCATATTTTCAGAGAGTAAAAAGATAAAGCAAACATGGGGGGAAGTTAACAGCTGGTGAATCTAGGTAAAGAGTTTACAACTATTCACTATATCATTATTGCAAATTATCTGTATGTTTGAAAAACCTCCAGATTAAAAAAAGAGAAAACCTTAGTCGTAGAGTTACAGCACGTAGAGCTGAGAAACTGATTTGTTTCTTTATTTTTTTAGAAGTATTTTGAGAAATGACCATTAACCACAACAGAACAAGACTCTGTCTCAAAAGTAACAAAAACAAATCAGCTGATTTCTTTTCTGATTGATTAGAAGATCCAGTGATTGAAGAATTTACTATTCAAAGTGTGGTTACCGAGGAAGAGTGTTACACCTGAGCATACTCATCAATAAAATGTCTCCAATAGAGAGAATACTCTATATTGCAAAGAGCTTCCCTTCTCCATGATCCCACATCACAGCACTATTAGGCTGTGTCCTTATAAGTGTATTGATAGAACTGTCTCCCTGGCAGGACTGGAAGTTCCATCAGAAAAGAGTCCAAGTCCTACCCATCTCTCTGACCCCAGCTGTAGATTCTAATAAACATTTGTGAAAGATGGAAAGAAGGTATGATTGATTGACAGCAGTTGTCAGGGTAGTATGGAAGACAGCCTTAAAACTAAACTCAGTATGTGAAATCAGAAATAATCCTGGACTTGGTTGCATGCCACTGGAGAAGAGATTGTGCCCGCCTGGCCGGCTCAGCTGCCTTTGTGCTCGGTGGGGTCATTAAACTTGTCAGACTTGTTTGCAATGGCAAGCAGGTCATTGGAGCCAGTTACTCACAGGGCACTTAGTGACTTCAGGGTCCCATTGCAGTGCATTACACAAAAAATGAACAAAGAGCCAAAGAAAATAAAGACAGTGGCCAGAGGGAAACTATGTCACTCTTTTAAATAATCATCCAAACAGAAACAAAAATCTCTGACACTGAAAAGCCATCTTTTAGTTTGATTATGTAATCATTCACCAAGATCTCTTTGCTCTCCAAATTTTACCAAGCAACACTAGAATGTTCGACTTTATTAGCAGGATCCTTATTTTTTCTATTTTTTTTTTTCAGATTCGACTAAATAATCTTGATACAGACACAGGTTTTTCTGACAAGTTGGCCCTCAATAATCAACTGATGCCATATCAAAAAGAGACAGTTTATAAAAAGAACTGGTTCAGGAGAACTTTAACATAAAGATTCTTCTATGTCCTCACAAAATTTTGTAAGTTTGCTGCACCTAAATAGTTTATGAATACAAGCATTAAAAACAAAACAAACAAAAAAAACCTATTTGACCACGGATCCTTAAATAGTAACTGAAGACACAATCAAGATCATCTGGGAAGGAAAGAAGATTTGGCAGAATGTCAGGCCAAAACAGGATCCCCACGTTGCTGAAAAGACCCATTTGCTTATTTATATTAAGTGTAATTACTGCCTGGTCCATGTTCAGCTTATTCTTGTGACAAACTAGGAAGACTCTGATGGCCATTTACCATTATCCTTCCTTGCAGAAGTTGATAAAGTAAGTATTGAAATATCAGGTCACTGTAAAATAATAACTAGGCCCCAGGGTATTATATTTGTCCTACCCACTAACACTAACTTCTTCATTTCTCATGGGTCAGCTTCATTAGCCATGATTTTTTTTTTTTTTTTTTTTTGAGACAGAGTCTCCCTCTGTCACCCAGGCTAGAGTGCAATGGCACGATCTCGGTTCACTGCAGCCTCCACCTCCCAGGTTCAAGCAATTCTCCTGCCTCAGCCTCCCAAGTAGCTGGGATTACAGGCATGTGCCACCACTCTCGGCTAATTTTGTATTTTTAGTAGAGACAGGGTGGCTCCATCTTGGTCAGGCTGGTCTCAAACTCTGACCTCAGGTGATCTGCCCACCTCAGTCTCCCAAAGTGCTGGGATTACAGGCGTGAGCCACTGAACCCAGCTGGAGTTGGATGTTTAATATGAATAGAAGATTCATTAGAAGTGTTAATTTTGTTGTTGTGATTTGGAGACAGGGTCTTGCTTTGTGCTTTGTCCCCAGGTTGGAGTGCAGTGGCACGATACTGGCTCACTGCAGCCTTGACTTCCCAGGTTTAAACATCCTCCCACTTCAGCCTCCTGAGTAGCTGTGACTACAGGCACATTCCACCATGCCTAGCTAATTTTTTTTTTTTTTTTTTTTTTTTTGGTAGAGACAGGGTTTCACCATGTTGCCCAGGCTGGTCTTGAACTCCTGGACTCAAGCAATCTGCCCACCTTGGCCTCCCAAAGTGATGGGATTACAGGCGTGTGCCACTGAATCTGAATGTTAATTTGGAACAAATAGCAATAACATTTTGGATCTATTGGGTTAAATAAAATAGATTTAAAATAGATTGCTAAAATTAATTTCACCCGTAAGGGGCGGAGATATCATCCCAGCCTGGTCAGTCGGAATATTCTGTTCACTCGGCTATAATGAATCAGTTCAGGGAGGGAGCTTTGTTAATTAGGGTCAGTCTTAGAATTTTTGCTGGAATGTTGGGAAGGGGAAGTTCTCTTTCTGCAGAGGTTGCCAGCAGATATGAATAAGCGTGGAGCTTCTGGCAGCCATCTTGCCATCAGGCTGGGAGAGACCCACCTGAGATGAGAGTTCAGCAGAAAGCCCACCCCAAACATGGAGAGAGATGGCTTCCCTATTAGTCTATGAGACAGGAAATGGAAGTTGCTAGCCTTTTACGACTCCCCTATTAATCCATGAGACAGGAAATGGAAGTTGCTAGCCTTTTACGACTTCCCTATTAATCCCTGAGACAGGAAATGGAGTTGCTAGTTTTTTATGTCTTCCCTATTAATCCCATGAGACAGGAAATGGAAGGTTGCCCTGGTCTTTTAAGGGCCTGGACTTGGGAACAGACACAGCATCATTTCCACTATAGTCCATCCGCCAAAACAGTCACATAGCTTGCCCAGTTTCAAGAGGAAGAAACATATGCCTCACCTCACAAAGGAAGGAGTATCCAAGAATTTCTGGCCATCTTTAATCCACCACAATGACATTAAAAAGGGGGCAAGTGGGCTTCTATGTGTCTAATGGGCCATCAAGGGGTGACTCAGACACTTATGAAGATAGAAGGCAACTGTGTGTGTGTACTTTTCAGCTTTATGTTTCCAAGTGGCATTTACTAAGTTTATAGATTCTAAAATCATAAAAGAAAATTTTAAATGTCTATAGTGTTTAGGAGAGGAGAGCTTGGAGTATCTCTGATGTGTGCTTCATTCATAATGACCTTTTAAAAACTGCATATTTGACTCAGACACTTAAAACCAACAAACCAACATTTATTTCCGAGAGGACTCAATGGGCCCAGACAGGCCATGCTAGGTGTTGATGCACTTTTCTTCCCCTGCTGGGAAGCTTCAGAACATGATTTCTGGCTGTTGTGCTTCTGGATGGTCGGAATTATTCCAGCTGCACAGTGTGGACTCTTCCTTCTTCTCCCACTGTGCAGTGGAACCATAAATGTATTCTTTGTGTTGAAAATGAAGTTTCTGATGTGATGATAAGAGTAATACAAAAATAATACTACCTACTCCTACTTACTGAGTGTTGACTAGCTCCGGGCAAGGAGATAGAGGCTTAGGTATATACACTCTATCTTGTAATCTTCACAATAACCCAATGAGATAAGCATTACCCATTTATTAATTCAAAAATGTCTATTGAGCACTAGAGGGGTGCCTTCCTTTTTTTGTTTTTTTTTTGGAAACAGAGTCTCGCCCTGTCGCCCAGAATGGAGTCCAATGGGGCTATCTTTGCTCACTGCAACCTCCGCCTCCTGGGTTCAAGCAATTCTCCTGCCTCAGCCTCCTGAGTAGCTGGGATTACAGGCATGCACCACCATACCCGGCTAATTTTTTGTGTCTTTAGTAGAGAAGAGGTTTCACCATGTTGGTCAGACTGGTCTCAAACTCCTGACCACGTGATCCGCCTGCCTTGGCCTCCCAAAGTGCTAAGATTACAGGTGTGAGCCACCGTGCCCGACTGAGGGGTGCCTTCTGAGATCTCTTGAGAACATGAATTCTGCAGAGCTTAAAACCAAGACCATCCCTGAACTTCTCATTCCCAAGAACCAATAAATTCCATTTTAAACTTAAGTCAGTTTATACTCAGTCACTGTTACTTGCAATCAATGTATCCTGGGAAACACAGGTAGCATCTTATCCCCACAAATCAGGGTTGTTAGAGATTTTTTTTTTTTCCTGGCTATGATATAATATAGTATAAAACAGGTAAATAGAAAATCACAAATCCCATATTAGTAACTTTTCTGAGAGTTAACTTACTGTTGAGAATTGGTCCTGAACAGTTTAGTGGTACAATTTTAGGATCATGTGGCCTCCCATGATCTAGACCCTAGGGATATAGTTGTGAATAAGATAATCACAGTTCTTCCTCTAATGAAAATTACCTTATTTTTCTGGTGGAGGATGATAAAGAAGGAAGAAAACAAGAGGAATCAGATAATGACAAACGCTACAATGAAAATACAAGAGTATTTTCTGGATAATAATATTGAGTTGATGAGGAATGGCTACTTTAGGCCAAGCAGTCAGGGGAGCCCACACCTAGGAAGTCACCAGTAAGTCACATTTATGTTGAGACCTACATGACAAGTAAAAACCAAACATTTGACCATCTGGAGAAAGCGTGATTCAGGTAGCCAAGCAGGTAGTGTAAAGGTCCTGAGAGGTATTCAAAGAAAAAAGGTTCAAGTATGATTTGAGTGCCTTTGAATGAGAGGTAGAGTGTTGGGATATGAAGTTAGATAGGTAGGAAACAGCCCTATCATGTAGGGCCTCACAGTCTCGAATAAGGAGGGTTTTGTTTTTAATTCTCTGATGAAATCTATGGGATAATTTTTTTAAATTTAAATTTAAATTTTTTTTTTTTTTGGAGACAGGGTCTTGCTTTGTCACCCAGGCTGGAGTGCAGTGATGTGGTCATAGCTCACTGCAGCCTTGATTTCCCGGGCTCAAGTGATTGTTCCACCTCAGCCTCCAGAGTAGCTGGAACTACAGGTGCACATCACCACACTTGGCTAATTAAAAAATTTTTTTTGGAAGAGACAAGTTCTCACATGTTGCCCAGGCTGGTCTTGAACTCCTGGGCTCAAGGGATCCTCCTGCCTCAGCCTCCTAAAGTGCTGGGATTACAAATGCTTGGCCTATAGGAGAATTTTAATCTAAGTAATTATGGGCTATGTTTGGAGATTTTCAAAGCTCATTCTGGCTGTCCTGTCCTATGATGCGTAGATTTTAGAGGGTCAAAACAAAAATATTGTTTTAGTCCAGGTCAGACATGCTGGTGGCTTTCTCAGAAGTGGTGGCAGCAAAAACAGGAATGAACATACCTGAGAAGCCACATATGACATAGCAGGAGACAACCCAGGAACCCTCAAAACTGAAATATGCATGACATCCCCAGAGTTGCTCAGTGAAAAAGCTGCATGCAGTGGTTCCAAAATAAATTCACGATGCTGTTTAAAGGAAGAGTCCATAATTGCTAGATGAGGTGGGGTGGTGGGGCAGGGAGGCAATTGGTTAGGTGTTAGGAGATGAAAAAGCCAGCAGAAAGTTTTAGAAAACAAATGCAGAGTTTTGCTTTGCACTTGTTCCATTGAGGTGCCCATTAGACATCTAAGGCAACATGTCAGAAAGGTAATTGAAGTTAGAGTTAAAGTTAAGATTTGAAATTGAGGGAAGAAGTCATTATGAAGTGATATTGTTTATCATGGAAGAATAAATGTCTGAACACATCTAAGAGTTTGTATCACTGAGAGGTGATATGTCCTATCAGACATCAAAACATTCCACAAAACCTCTGCTTTAAGATAGTATTGATAGAAGACTAGATAATACCTCAGTGGAACCATATAGGCTCAAGGAAATGTATCTCAGTCAGTATGAAAATGTAATATATGGCAAAAATTGAAATTTAATCAGGAAAATGGATGGAATGTTCAATAAATGATGTTGGCACAAGTGGTTACCCATCTGGAAGAAAAGAAAATTTATTTTATACATTCTATAAAAATGAACAGATTAGATAATTAAATGTGAAAAACAAAATAATAAAAGTGCTTGTGTCCGGGCACGGTGGCTCACACCTGTAATCCCAGCACTTTGGGAGGCCAAGGTGGGCGGATCACCTGAGGTTGGGAGTTCAAGACCAGCCTGACCAACATGGAGAAACCCCGTCTCTACTAAAAATACAAAAAATTAGATGGGCGTGGTGGCGTATGCCTGTAATCCCAGCTACTCGGAAGGCTGAGGCAGGAGAATTGCTTGAACCTGGGAGGCAGAGGTTATGGTGAGCTGAGATCACGCCATTACACTCCAGCCTGGGCAATAAGAATGAAACATCATCTCAAAA
>NW_016810765.1:2945878-2956851 GCF_001698545.2 Rhinopithecus bieti | reverse complement strand
AAAAAAAAAAAAAAAAAAAAAAAAGTGCTTGCAAGAAAATCTGTGCTACTGCTTGTACAACCTAGAAATAGGGAGACCTTCTTTTAAAGACTGAAACTCCAGAAGCTATGCAAGAAAATAGAGATATTTGGCTATGTAAAAGTAAAATCTTTTATCTGGCAAAGATTTCATTAAAAATGATAGAGGACAAACAATATATTGGAAAGTCTGTAATTCAAATGACAAACAGTGGATTTGTAATGTTGAAGAGCTCTTTCATATTGTCAAGAAAAAGACAAATGACCCAATTTTTAAAATGAGCAAGGGATGTGAATAGACAATTCCTAGGGCAGTAGATACAAATGCTGACAAGCATATGAAGAGATGAACAAATTCATAGGTAGTCAGGGAAATGCAAAGTAAAGCAACACTTTATTGTTATTTTATTCTCTTCAGGCTGCCAAAATTAATGAGCAAAAATATTTATTACTTGTGGGGATATAGGGAGATGGGTGCTCATATTTGTAGCCGAAATGGGATTGCTTCAGTCTTTTGGAAGGGAATCTGGCCACATCTATTAAAATGAAAATGTATTTATCCTTCAACCCAGCAATCTCTTTCCTGGGAATCTATCTTACAGAAATAAAAACGCTAGCGTATGAGGATTTATATACAAAGATGCTTTTACAACTTTGTTTTTAGTGTCCCCAAACTGGAAGCAAAAATGAGTACCTTTCAAAGGGAAAAGTTGAATAATATATGGTCCTTTCACATCATCTAGTACTATGTAGTCATTAAAAAGAATAAATCAGAGGTAAAACAGTTTACTTAGATTTCACGAAGTATTCTTGGATGAGAAAAACAAAATATAGAGTTCATGTAATGTCGCTTCGTTTTAAAACTAATGATGACAAACTTCCTCTGTGTATATTTATACATGTCTATGAAATTATTTACTCTTATGTAGGATTATCAGAGCACAAAGAAGTGAAGAATACATCCTGGGTTATTAACATGGGATCATTCAAGAAGAGAGGGATGTAAATGGAGGGGAAATTTAAGCAAAAGGAAAAGAAAACAAGCCAAATAATCACCTCCAAACTTCTCATTTTAAAGAGTTTGATTTCTTCTTGAGATTCCCCAACTTCCATGAAAAGTCACATTCAAAAACAAACAATACCAATTCCTGCCTACTCACAGTCATATGTGCTTAAAGGCAGACTTCATTGTCTACCATCCCAGTGTTTTCAGTAACAGTTACATAATAAACAATTTCTGGTCTTCAGACAGAGAATATTGTAGAGCAACATGTTGACATGTTGATTGCCTTAGAAAAATAGATGTTGAGAACAAGCAGCCACTAGCATCAATATCACACATCCATCTAAATATCCATCAGTTGGGAATAATAGATACAGGGGACTCCAATAGTGGGGAGTGGGGACAGGAGCAAGGGGTGAAAAGCTACCTATTGGTTACTATGTTCACTACTGGGGTGACAGTTTCAATTAAAGGCCAAACCTCAGCATCACAAAATATACCCATGTAACTAACCTGCACATGCACCCACTGAATCTAAATTAAAAAAAAAATCAATCAATCAATCATTATCCATCATTGCTCCATCAACTCTCACCTACCAAACTAGAGCTAATGGGTGGGGTGGGGAGTAGAAGTGACAGGTAAGAAGGACCGAAAACATTTTAGAAAATACATTGAACTCAAATTAAAAAAAAAAAAAAAGAACATGTTGGATTCAGAAAAATGAATTAGAAAATTTGGAATCATTTACACTAACACATTCAGGAGATGGACAAGCAAACTCCCACTGATGATTGAGCTGCTTAAGAGTTGATACTTACACGTACAATTAAAACTAAAGTTTTTCTCACTGAACTCTGGGTATTTGGTTTAAAAATAAAATAAAACTAAAGATGTGGTGGCTCATGTCTGTAATCGCAGTACTTCAGGAGGTTGAGGCAGGGGGGACTCTATGAAGCCAGTAGTTCAAGACCAACCTGCGTAATATAGTGAGACCCTGCGTTTACAAAATATAAGAATTAAAAAATAGCTGGACATGGTGGCATGAGCTTGTAGTCCTAGCTACTTGGGAGGCTGAAATGGGAGAACTGCTTGAGCCTAGGAGTTGAAGGCTGCAATGAGCTATAATCACGCCATTGCACTCCAGCTTGAGTGACAGAGTGACACTCTGGCTCTAAAAAAAAAAAAAAAAAAACAAAAGTTAAGAAAACATTTTATTTAATAATAATAATACACAAAGCAACATTGATATTGGCTCTTTATATTTTTTTCTTTTTGTTAAGAAAAAATATTGGCCACACCCTAGGAATGAGTCACAACTGCAGTTTGAAAATTTATAATTTTAAATGATAATAATTATGATGCAACCATGACTTTGAGAAGCCAAGAGATCTTATTCTCAAATTGTAAATGAATCCGTAAGCGTTAAGAGAGAAGAAACAGGCTATTAAATGGCCAAAGATCAAATTTGAAATGTCCAGGAGTTTTCCTGTAGGGGTCACTGTTACTGTCAATTTATGCCTACAAGAAAACTAAAATAGTCACACATTAAAGAATGTATGCACATTTTTAATGTCTGATTCCTCTACATTTCTTAAACTGCAAAATAATAAGAACATGCAGCCAGATAGCATCGCAATACCAACTTCTTTATATAATGACACATACCATTCCACTCAATGTGCTCCTCAGTTTGAATTGATAAAATACTTGCTACTCAAATGAAAGGCACTTATGCCTGCTCTTAGTAGAGGAAGCATTATCTAATTGCCTAACGCTCCATTAGCATATAGCCTATACTGACTTGAGAAGGAAAGAACGTTCATTGCTGTGGCCAATAGGATCCCCTCTCTCCACCTTCCCTTTTCTGCATCAAAATCTACACCGACAAAAGTCAGATGTTGTAATATGCATTTTATCGTGTCACTTAAGTACAAGAAGTGCTTTTTAATTTTAAGTTTTTATTAATGCTGCTCAAACTTGACCCTGATGTTCCAGGATCCTGGCCAAGGTGTCAGTGAGGACACAATCGCAAGGCGGCTGTTAGGTTTCGGGGCTGGGCAGGAAACTTGCCAGGTGCTACCAGGAACGTGTCAGCCCTTTCTACAAAGCAGGTGTCTTTCCCATCATAAAATGCAAAGCAATCAGCCGTTCCCTTTCTCCCCAGCCCCCTCGTCCGGAGGCCGAGAGGATATTTACCCTGGGCTCTTGCAGTTCTCTTATAATTGAACCCAGGGGCGGCTCTTTCTCCGAGCTCAGAGCCACCAGGCTCAGGCCCAGCCACACTTTACAGGCAAATTGCCGAGCTGACCAAGGGCTTTGGCCAAGCCCGAGCTGGGCGGGGGAGTCCAGGAAGCGGAAGGAGCCCGTCTAGGAAACCCGGGTGTGCGTGGTGGTGAAGCTGGTGGGCAAGCTCCCAATTCAGGTCCGGGTAGAGACCTCTGGGCTTTGCGTCTCGTAGCAGACGCTTGGCGCCGCTCCTCTTCCAGCCTGCTGCCGCCTTCTCCGAGCCAGTGAGTTGGCGAAACTCACTCACCTGTCGGAACCCGGGGCCTGGCTGCCAGAGCGCGCAGGTTACAGCAAACTTCGGCCGGGACGCCACAGCCAGGGAGGCAAGTGTGGGGGCTGCTCCCTGAGAAGCCAGCTCCCACCCCCTGATCCGCGCCCCCTGCTGGTCCCCTTTCACTTCCAGGCGCCTTCGGCTTGGGGTGCCTAGAAGGCCAAGTCCAGCAGACGCCAGGGCTGCAGGTTCGAGATGCTCCGCCTCCTCCTGCCACTTAGAGCCACAAGCGCTAGCGGGAACCTTTCCACTTGGTCTTAGTCTGCGGTCACTGCTGAGGTTTTCAGAACTTTCCAGGCAAAGGCCAGCCAGGTCCTTTGCCTCCAACCCACTCCGCGCCTACCTCCCGCCTGGGGACACCCCTAGGCCCAGGAGATCCTACTCCCCCCGGAGCACCGACGTTCCAACTGTCGTCTGCGCCCCCTGACTGCTGTTCGGCTCCTGTGCCAAGGGGAGCTCGCATCTTCCCCGGGGCCAGCATCGCTCCCAACTTCTCGACTCGCCCTCCTCCTCCCCAGAACGCGAGTGGGGCAGGCTGAGCCCGGATCCGGGGTGCACTCGAGCGTTCCCAGCACTCGGGATTCGCCCCCGCCTCAGAGCCGACTTTCGAGGGGGAATTGAGCCTCGGAGGTCCAGGCCTGTTACTCCAAAGCTCAAATCGCCCCCGGTCTTTCCACACCCCTGTGCCCGTCGCGTGCTGGCCGGGTGAGTGGTCGGGCCGAAGATTCGAGTGTTCGGGGCCGCGTCGCCCCGTTGGGTGCTGAGCTGAGCCCACCATGGCCGGCTGCTGCTGCCTGTCCGCGGAGGAGAAGGAGTCGCAGCGCATCAGTGCGGAGATCGAGCGGCAGCTTCGTCGGGACAAGAAGGACGCGCGCCGCGAGCTCAAGCTGCTGCTGCTGGGTGAGTGGCTGCGTCTCCGATCCCCGCGAGCCGGGCGTTCCCCTCCCGAGCCTTCCCGGCCGTTCTACTGGCCCGGACCCGCGCGTCCCTGGAGCCCAGCGGAGTGCAGGACGGCTTTCTCCTCCTCCACCTTGGAGCTCACGGATGCCAGCAACTTGGGGCCTTAGGGCGTCTGTTCTTTACATCTCTGGCTGGGCGACATGAAAAAGCACCCCCTTCCCCTGCCCCCAAACGGGACAGGGACCTGTATTACTTGACCTCTTGACCGCTGTACCCTATGTGTTTCGGTGTGCTCCTCTCCCCAAAACCCCCTCCACTCCTCCGCCCGCAGCACACCCAGCTTGGGGTCTATGGTGACCCACATCTTGGGTTCAGGGCTAGCTCTGACCCGCTCGCTTTCAGTTCTAGATGAAGCATCTTGAGAATTTACCATGCGCCAGACCGTGCTAAGTTCTTAGGGGCATCATCACCTCGTGATGCGGGCAGGTGGTATCTCTATTCTAGAGAATTAAAACATGGAGGCCTGGAGAACTGACCAACTTGCCCTGATTGAGAAAAGGCAAAATCGATGCTAGGTCAGCTGTGGGGGTGAAGCCCATGCCATTGCTGCTCCTCTGACCCTGAGCTCCTACGCCTGCCCCCCATGGGTCCCTTTGGCCAGGCCTTTGTGTTTGCAGCAGACCTAAACCTCCCTTGCTCATCTTGACTCAGTGTGTCCACGCCTTAGGATTTAGGTTGGCTGCCCTGGTGCCTCTGGCAGGTCTTCATCCAGCTCTTTTGGTCTCTCTGCAAGGTCTGGGTAGGACATCCACTTTCAAACACAGAAAGAAAACAGTTGAAGGTTTGCCCAAGTTACGCCATGAGGCAAGGATCCCACCTCCTCAGACTTTCTAGAACTCTGTCAACACATTTGCTGTTTGAGGAATATTTTACCTTTTCTTTCAGACCATGGTATCAGCTGTCAATTTTTCCACAAAGATTTCAACTTTTTTCTTTCGTCCCTTTTGAACAGGAATCTTCTTTTATATCATCTGTCTGTTTATTCATCTTTATTCCTTGTATAGGTGTCACCCTCCCAGAAAGCTTCAAGGAAAGAAAAAGTTGACCTAGTGAGTGTAGTATAGAGAAGGCTCTCAGCCAGTACGGCCTTCAGACCTGGGCGGAAGAACCCCCTTACCCTTATCCCCTGGGTTTAAAGGGCCCAGTCTGGCCTTCTGGGGTTGCAGGGGTGTGCCCCTCCCCATAGACCTGGAAGTCTGTAGGTCCAAGGGGGCTGGCTACCCAGAGATCATGCTGCCCCCTCCCTCCCAAGACTTGGATGGAATACCCAGCCCAAAGGGCCCCATATCAACTTCCAAGGCCTGAGCCCTAGAAAGGGCAGACCTGATCCCTGGACAGCTCACAAAGGGGCAGCTGTTTGCTGGGGCATAAAAGAGTTTGGAAATGTGGACTGGATAGGAGAGGAGGGAGTCCTCGTGGGTGCCCAAGAGGCCCCCCTAGGAGAGAGGGAGCTTGGGTGGGGAAGGGAAGGGGCTCTGTTCATTGGCCAGGTCTGCTATTTCTGTGTCTGGCCCATAACTCTGAAGGGTCTGAAAATTCTAAGTTGTCCCTGGCCTTCTAGGCTGCTATAAAGCTACTTTTGTCAAGGGAGGAGGAATACATGAGTTTGCTAGCTTGATTAACACTAGAAAATAACTAGGAGGGGGGGTTTTGTACTTTTGCCGTGAACCCCACAAACCAGAGGGGTTTAGTTGCATATGTACTTTTTTTAAGGGCAGGGTGAACCCTATTTCATTTTGCAATGCTTTGATTTGTGTCAACATATGAAGTACAGTGTTCAGAATATACCAGGAGCTTGACAAACACTGGCTCTCGCTTTGAAAAATTGTGCAGTCAGCTGAGCCATACTGTACTGGTAATAAGCCTGTTTGTTTGATGTAAAATGCTTGCATTGACACACACAATAGGGGAGGAATGTCTGTAGGTAAATTGTTTGCCTGAAAGTCACATTAATCAGGGTGACCCAGGGTCTTCATTTCCCCAGGCCCTTGCTCCAGTCCTCCTCCTACCGCCTTGCGGCACTGTCTGACCTCTGAACACCCCCATTTTCATCTTGCTGAGTTGTGACTAGTACATCCCCTTAGTGAAAACTTTCCTGTGAAAAATCCAGTTTCCAAACCACATGGAGCTGTTCAGAACTCCAAGGATGGACTTCAAAACCTCTGATTTATTTCAATCTGTACAGTCCTGGGGCACAGCTCCATTTCTTCTCAAGGAAGAGCCAGTGACTCAGGAGAGAGGAATTTTAGGGGAGGGTAGGCACTGTTTTGTCTGAAGTCATGCAATTTGAGTGAAAAATTCACCCATCTCTCTGGTAGGTGAATTAGAGCATCCACTGTTCAGGTGTCTCAGTTAAAAACCCCACTTTGCAAATGACAGTTTGGAATCCTTTTGTGGAGCATGGGATGACCTCCAAAGCCACCGTCTCTTTCAAAATGAAGCATGCTTTTGCAACAAAATGATTTTAGGATGTATCCGAAGTGCAGTATTCTGTTTCTGCTTAATAAAAGCATGGGTTAGTGTCTACCAGGGAAAGATAAAAGCTGTTGTTTGGTTAAGGCTAATAATTGCAAGATGTTGGTGTGACGCCTTCTCATCAGAAAGAGAAGGAGAAAATAAAGGAGATGGTTGAATTTAGTAGAAAGAAATTTCAGTTCCTTGCGTAAAAGTAGGACAAAAAAGTTCTGATAAGAACATTGGTGAGTACTGATCAGCATAGGGAGAAAGTGTCAGGACAATAGCTATTAAATAAGGGAAAATGAGATCTTTTATTGATTTTCCTGTTAAATGCAGATTGGTGAAGTATGGCTTGTTAATTGGGTTGAGTGTTTTAATTCTGGATGCAGACCTCACCTTGGAGCTCTCTGGAAGGAAGAGGAATTGGTATTTAACAGATACTGGCTGAATTAGTTTGCTAGGGCTGCCATAACAAAATACCACAGACTTGGGAGGCTTAAGCAAAGGAAATTAATTTTCTCACAGTTGTGGAGCTGGAAGTCTAAGAGCAAGGTGTTGGCTTGGCAGGTTTGGTTTTTCTGGAGGCCTCTTTCCTTGGCTTGCAGACAGCTGCCTTCTCCCTGTGGCCTCACATGGCCTTTCTTCTGGGCATGCACATCCCTGTCTTTTTCTTTTTCTTTCTTTCTTTTTTTTTTTTTTTTTTTTTTTTTTTGACACTCTTTAGGTTGGAGTTCAGTAGTACAGTCACGGCTTCCTACAGCCTTGACCTCCTGGACTCAAGCAGTCTTCCCACCTCAGCCTCCCTAGTAATTGGGATTACAGGTGTGAGCCACCATGCTGGGCTTATTTTTCTTTTTCTTAGCTTTTGTTGCCTAGGCTGATCTCAAACTCCTGGGCTCAAATTATCCCTCTGCCTCAGCTTCTCAAAGTGTTGGGATTACAGGTGTGAGCCGGGCCACTTCCTTTTATAAGGACACCTATTGTATTAGGGCTCCACTCATTTTAATCACCTCTTTAAAGACATTATCTTCAAATACGGTTACATTCTGAGGTACTAGTGGTTGGGATTTCAACGTGTAAGCTTTGGCGGGAGGACTAAATTCAGCCAGAAACAATAGTGTAGAGATAAAAAATGTAGATTCTTAGGCCAGTCTGCCTGGGTTTGAACCCTAGCCCTATAGTGTCTTAGCTGTGGACTGACTTCTCCAGGCTTTGGATGGCAGTGAGTGCTCAGTGTCAGCTATCATCACTCTGTTTTTGAGTATCTTCAGGTCCTAGAGAGGTGTCGTTTTCCATTTTTAGTTGACCAACTGTGGGTTGCATAGAAGTTTATATAAATTGTTCTGGTAGTGCTTTAATAGAAATGTTTTGCTTTGAGTTTCCCTTAGTGTTTTCTGAGCTTAAAATCTCTCTTCCTACTTACACCAAAAAGTTGAAAATCTGGTCCCAAAAAGTTTTACTGGATTGGTTATAACAAGATCCCATTTTAGAATTAGCTATCATGTTCCTGGGCAGGAAGTCCATTCCAGAAAATGGTGCAAATAATGTGAGTTTCAACATAGAAAATGACAACACTGGCTGGGTGCAGTGGCTCACCCTGTAATCCCAGCACTTTGGGAGGCTGAGGCGGGTCGATCACCTGAGGTCAGGAGTTCGAGACCAGCCTGACCAACATGGAGAAACCCCCGTCTCTACTAAAAATACAAAATTAGCCGGGCATGGTGGCACATGCCTGTAATCCCAGCTTCTCAGGAGGTTGAGGCAAGAGAATTGCTTGAACCTGGGAGGCAGAGGTTGCAGTAAGCCGAGTTTGTGCCATTGCACTCCAGCCTGGGCAACAAGAGCAAAACTCTGTCTCAGGGAAAAAAAAAGAAAAGAAAGAAAGAAAATGACAACACCTTCCCACTCTGTGAATTCCCACTCTGTGAAGGAGAAAAGGAATGAAATGGTAAATATGCCCACGTTCCTTTATCTGAGCTTAGTTCAATGCAACATCCTTTTCCAAGGTGCCAGCCACAGTGCAGGGATTCCTTCCCAAGGGCTGAGTTGGAGAAGGACAGTTCACAAATAGTTGTTATGAGGAAGATGGCCATAAAAGCTTAGATTAAGAGGTGGAACAGGCAGAGTGTAAAGAGGGAGCCTCTGGAGGAGGCATCATCTGAGTGGGCCCTGAACTATGGGGAGGGTAAGATGCAAACTATTGTCTGTGCGTGGGGGCTTGGGAGAGACATGCAAAAACTCTATTCACCATCTAGGGAAATTTCTGAGGATAGTAAATGGTGTTCTAAGGGTCTGGGATCATATGAAGGATCCCTTGGGGGCCAGATTTCATTGAGTTTTTGTGTTTTGTTTTATTTTTTGTTTGTTTTTGAGACAGTCATGCTCTGTTGCCCAGGCTGGAATGCAGTGGCATGATCACAGCTCACTGGAACCTCTGCCTCAGTCTCACAAGTAGCTGGGATTATAAGCATCCACTACCATGCCCAGCTAATTTTTTTAATTTTTTTTTTTTTTTTTTTTTTTTTAAGTAGAGACAGGGTTTCACCATGTTGGCCAGGCTGATCTCAAACTCCTGACTTCGAGTGATCCGCCTGCCTCAGCCTCCCAAAGTGCTGGGATTACAGGCATGAGCCACAGTGCCTGGCCTGTGTTTTATTTTAACCAGTTATGGGAGTATTGTGTTCACTCTAAAATAGACATTAATACAAAAATGCTTGCTTTTTTGCCATAATATGCTTCAGAAAGGAGGATTGTGTGGTTGTCTGTGGCTTCTGTTCATCCTGGCTGGAGCAAACCAATCTCACCAGATAGCTTGCTTCCGTCCATAACACAGCAGTTCCTGAGGCCTTTCGAGAGGCAAATGCACGTACCCCTTCTTCTGTCTACTTTTAAAGGAATATAGAATCTTTTGAAATACTGGACTTTTACCCTTTGCACCTTTGCAAATCATCTTTATTGAATACAGTAAGTCAGCAGCCTGAAATGTACACTTTGAGTTTTGACAAATGTATGATCATAATCTAGAAACACTTCCATCATCCCAGAAAGTTCCTTGTGCCTTTGCAGTCACTCTTTTTTTTCTTTTTTTTTTTACTTTTTATTTGGAACTGACTTAAAATTTATAAAGAATTTGCAGGAATAAGAATAGCACAAACAACACAGGTATGCCCTCTTCCCTTGGCAATGTTT
The DNA here is from genome assembly GCF_001698545.2 of Rhinopithecus bieti. NCBI lineage: Eukaryota > Metazoa > Chordata > Mammalia > Primates > Cercopithecidae > Rhinopithecus > Rhinopithecus bieti. Next base: position 2,946,665 of record NW_016810765.1, on the reverse strand, counting down.
GAGGGTAAATTATATGTATTGTGGCCTTTTTTCCCCTAAACACTTCAGTGTGTTTTTCTGAAAACAGGGATAATCTCTTACATAAGCGCAGTACACTTAGGAAATGTCAGTACATTTCACTTTGATGCAATATTTGTGTCCAATCTATTATACATATCCCAGTTTTGTAGGTTGACCCAGTAACGTCCTTAGTGGTGTTCCCCCACCTCCAGTACAGGGTCCAGGGGAGGCTCAGGGATTGCATTTGGTTCTCGTATCCTTTTAGTTTCTTTAATCTGAACTTTTCCACAAAGTCATTGCTTCTACGATTTGAATTTTTGAAAAATACAGTCTCCTCTCCCTTTTTTAACAGATGGTTTCTCATTTGGGATTTAACTGGTGATTTTCTTACAATTAGAGATTACAATTGTGCTTTTCTGGCTGGAACACTGGATACGTGCTGTTGTGTCCTTCTCGGGGGTGGCATCTGGAGGCACACCATGTCCATCTGCCCCTCTGTGGTGGTGATAACTCTGATGACCTGGTTAAGATGTTGTCTGTTTTATCCACTGTATCATAATTTTGTGGAGTGACACTTTATAAGGTCATGTAAATACCCTGCTTCTTATCAAAATTTAGGAGTCATTGATGGTTTCCACCTGATCCAATCTATGATATGGTCTCTGCAGAATGATTTTCCAACTCCAGCACTCTCCACATTTACCAGTTGGCACTTGACATTCTACTGCAACAGCCTTACCTTTGCCCTTCCTTCCTTCCTTCCTTCTTCCCTCCCTTAACTCCCTCC
>NW_016810765.1:2933294-2945432 GCF_001698545.2 Rhinopithecus bieti | reverse complement strand
CTCCCTCCCTCCCTTCCCCCCATGCAAATTCATGAATCCCTAGGTTTTTTGCCCTCAATGGTTTTTACTTCATTACTGTTCTTAATCATTTTGGTGCTCTAATTGTATCCAATTTGTGCAATGAGATCCTCTTCAAGCTGACTACTTTGTCACTGTGACATGCCTCCGTCATTTTTTTTTTTTTTTGAGCATTTCATTGTTTTCTGGCATAACAACATGCCCCAGGCTCATCTTGTACCAATTCTTCTGCAGCTGGGGAAGAACTCAGCCATTTCTCAGAGGGGCTGTGGTTCCTTTTAGTGGAGAACTGGATCTTTTTTAAAAATGTTTAAGCCATTTGAAACAAAGCTATCAAGTCCCTAATTCAGATCAATTACTAGTACAGTATCCATATACCAAAAGAATCAAGGTGCTAAATCATGTCATTAGAGGATGAAATTTTTGAGGCTTTAATAAGTCTTAAGCAGTGGGCAGATATAAAGTGGAAAATCTGACAGTGGAGTTTGGCAAAAGCAATGTAAATAAAGTCTTAATCCTCAAATGGTCTTTTTTGTTTTCTTTTAAAAGATGCCTTCTAGCCTATGTCATCTTTTGCTTTCTCATTTCCCATGATACTTAAACCACAAGGGGGAAATACCACTGTAACAACTCCCATCTGTAGGGCTATATGAAGGGAGGTCATGATATTGGGGAGTAGGAGAGGGATTTTCAGTGAATTATTGCAGCAAAGCTAAGATGATACTAAAGACGGTTGAAATTTAAAGAGGAGACAATAATTTATCAGAAGGATTGTCACCAGGGCGTCTCATGGAATTCAAAGAGGATTTGAATAATAAAGAGCAAGTGCCAGGGCAGTTGGGTTAGGGGACTCTTCTCTAGGCATAGCCATCAACAGGACTTGACTCCATCCCCTTCCAAGCTTGAGAGCCCTCTCCGCCGACCTTTAGCCAGGTTGTGGCATCAGGGTGCACTCCTGGATCAATCAGTTCTGGCCAGGGGACGTGCATCATGGACATGACTATCACCTGAGTGCAGATGGCCGGGGACTGGGATCCCTGTGAGCCAGGTAGCCCCAGCTGCAAATACTGTTAGAGGAAGAAAATAGACTAGTGCGAATCCAAGGGCTCTAAAGTTGGAGGGGACCACAAAAGCCTCTGCCAGAGCCCTCACATTCATTATGAAGACTGGCTCTCTGCTAATGGGTAAATTAGCCATACTGGCCAAGATTCTTGATTGTAGACCATGTAAGCAGAGTAATTTATTAGAGTGGAAGCAGGAAATAGAATTAATGGAAATTGGAGAGGAGGCTCAGCAAAAGGGCAGGATTTAAAGGACTCTGGACATAGCAAACACTAGTACCCAGCAAGGCTGTTAAGGACACAGTCAGTGGACTCCACCACCCTGCCAGTCACTGCTGCTGCTCGACACTTAAATTCACAGCAGAGCTGCAAATCACCTGTGACCATCTTCTGCACCCTGGTGTCACTTTTCAAAACCTCCATCTGTCTGATTGTGCTGAACTACCACATTGTTGGGGAGAGGCAGTGTGACATCACGGTTAGGAGAATGTTCCTTGGAGCCAGCCTTGCTGGGTTTAAAATATAGGCTCTTCCACTGATAAGCAGTGTTCATCCTTGAATGTACGTTAGTTTCTTGGTCTGTTAAAGGGGAATAAAAACCCAATGAGGTAGATACTATTATGAGAATTAAATGAGTCGTCATTTTTAGAGCGTTTAGGTTAGTGCCTGGCACATAGTCAGTGCTATTTATTTTAGGTGTTTGTTAAATAAAATTCTGCCAGCCTTAGCTTTCTACCATAGGGAAAGGGGGTGGGCTGCTGCCTCCTACCTTTCTTGAAAACCTTCCCCCAGAAGATAAGTGCTCAGATGCTGGGCAGCCCCAAATTACAGAGATCCACAAGAAAAATGTGAGATTTTCCATAAAATAACTTTACCTAAATGGATTGGTAAAGGCAGACTCAAAGAAAAACTAAATGTAAGCTTTCAGACAATGGAATCATGAAAAGGAGGCAGATGTCTTTAAATATTAAGATGTATTTAATATTGCTCCAGTTAATTTCTTGAATTTGTTTTTTAAAATCATGCCTTTATTCTACAGGGCTATGAAAATTTCACACATGTATCCTATTATCCCAGGAAACTCTCACAGCCCATCTGCCAGCATTGTCTCTGGTGTTAAACATTTGCCAAATCTTACCCCTTCTTCCCCTATCCAAAGCTGCAATTCACCTGCGTTATTGCAATGTCCTCTTGATTTCCCACCCCACATTTGCCCTTCTTTGGTCCGTTTAAAAACTTAGATTGTATTATTACCTTACTTAAATTCAGTGTCTTTTACTTACACTTGGAATAAATGCCAAATGCCTTCCTACTTCTCAGAATGTACACAGGGTCATTCTCCCACTGGTTCGCTGGGCTGAAGCCACACTCACCTTCTTTGTGTTCTTCAGACACAACATTTGTTACCTCTGGGTCTTTAAGCTTGCTCTTTTTTCTGCCTGGAACATTCTTTTCTGTTCCCCACTCTTGTTCCATGTACATGGCTGTTTATTCCTTATCTTCACGTCTCGGCTCAAAAGTTCTTCTCTTGACAAGGCCTTTCCAGATCATACTACCTGAAATTGTCCTTGCACCATTTACTCTTAGTTGTCTGGTTCTATAACTTGGCTTTATTTCTTCATAGCGGTTATCTTGGAATTTACCTGATACTCTTATTTGCTTACTTGTTGGCTTGTCTGCCCCGCAATAGATTGCAAGCTCCGTGAGAGTGGGGCTGTGCTGTCTTGTTCCTGTATCCTGGCACCTGAACCAGTTTTGTGCCTGGTGCAATGTTTCAACGATGACTGGATGGTACTGTGTGAGCACTGAAAGGCAGAATGATACTTGACCAATCTGAAATGAGACAGGCTAGTTGACTATCAAATATGAAATATTCTTCCATGAATACATATTGATATACCCATGTTACAGAACAAGCAAGTGCTCTTGATCAGAGTCCTGTTAATTACTTCATTATAAGACTACATTTGATATTTAATATATTGATCTTCCAGTATTTTTTCAGAATAAACTTGCACATATAAAACCAGACAGTGGCAATAAAAGCTAAAGTTTTCTAGAATATGAACACAAAAGTATTACCTATGTGATATGCCTCCTCCTGGTACTCAGTATTAACAACAAAAACAATTTTTCTTTTCATGGTTTACTAAAGCCTTGACCTCCTGGGCTCAAGCAATCCTTCCACCTCCACCTCCCGAGTAGCTGGGACTACAGGCGTGCCACCACAGCCGGCTAAGTTTTAAATATTTCTTGGGAGATGGGGTCTTGCTATTGCGCAGGCTGGTTTTGAACTCCTAGTATCAAGCGACCCTCTTACCTCAGTCTCTAGCATCATTGGAATTATAGGCATAAGCCACTGCACCCAGCTCAACAATTTTAACAATAGAATAGATAAGTTAAAATATACTTAAGAAAGTTACTTAGGAGGTTGCTGATAGGATACAGAAATTCATTCCATATGTGGTTTGAATTGTGCAAAATTTAAATTTTCTCTGAAGTTGATGGATAAGGTGAGGTCAATATCTACTCAATTAATGGCCACTGCAGGTTTCAGGGCCAGGTCTCCTGTTTTTTTCCTTTTTCAGTGTGTGCTTCTTAGGTTTAAAGAGTCCATTACAGCAAGAGTCAAGGTAAAGGAGACTGATATTCTTGGAATTGTGGAACAGAAAGGAAATTAATAGCAAAGAACAGTGAAAAGTGGTAAAACTTAGGAAGTTGAAAGTTGAAGCCAGCAGAAATCTGATTAGTTCATAACCCAGTACCTCATAATGGGAACTATTTTTTTCTTCAAGAAGTTAGTACTCCAGGAGCTGTAAACACCACCAGTAAACGTGTTTTGAGTCCATAGCTCTTCTCCCACCTCCCCTTTCCCCAGATCCAAGAAGTAGTGCCCATTGCACTGCCAAATCTGCTATCTGGGCTCAGGTCATTCATCTACCATTGTGAGGTCCTGACGGAACTACCATGTACATCCCAGAAGGGTATGTGCAGAAGACACTCAACAGCATGAAGACCCTGCTGGCGCTCCTTCTCAGAGTGGCGACCTGATGTGTGGCCAGAACTTGGCATCATGAGATGAGCAGTATGTTTAGGCTCTGGGAACCAAGTTTCTTTTTTTGGTGAGGGGAGGCTCTGAGTTATTGGGTGTATGACCAGGAGCAAGACATTTCCTCTGAACCCCAGGGTCCTTACCTGTAAAATGAAAAGGTTGGACCAGATGACCTCTGGGGTCTTTCAAATTCTGTCATCAGATGTTTTCTACGGTGGTTCTTAAAGTGTGTTCCCAGGATCTGCAGCATTGGCATCAGCACCTCCTGGGACCTTGTTAGAAATGCAGACTCTTAACTCCCCATCTTAGCTGTGTGAAGCAGAACTTCTGGAGTGGAGCCAGCAATCTGCAGTTTAATAAGCTCTCCAGGTGATCCTAATACACACTCAAGTTTGAGAACCTCTGTTTTATGGCACTGGCCTGGAACTCAGGAGCTGGTCAGCCTCTGATTGTCACACTGGGCTTTCAGCAGACTTCCAGGATGCACCTGAGACTAATCTGTCTAGGGAATGCGTTGTTGCTTGCAGGTGAAGAAATCTCTCCCTCATCAATTTGATGAAGGGACTTTAAGGGCTAAGCTGGGTAATTTGTAGGGGTCTTTTTGCATTTGTCCCAAGGTGACAGGCTGGTGGACAATAGAGGAAGAGCAAGCACCTATATATGTTTTACCTTGGCAAGAATTATTTCAAAAAGTAGCAAATGATCATGTTTGCATAGATCCTTCTACTTGCATGTACTCTTCAAAAGTTGTGCTTCTAAAACTGCAATGATCTTATGGCTAAAAACCATTAGGTAGTTATATTTCTATTAATGAACTTAGTTGTGCTGAGGAACCATATTCTAGTAAGAGCCATCATATATCAGTCTTCTCATTGAAAATTCACTCTCCGTGGAACATCGGCTGGTGCTGTGGTTTGAATGTTCATCTCCTTCAAATCTCATGTTGAAATTTGATCCCCAGTGTTGGAGGTGGGACCTCCTGTGAGGTGTTTAGGTCGTGGGATTGGATCCCTCAAGAACAGATTAGTGCCCTCTCTTGGGAGTGAGTTCTCACTCTATTAATTCTTGAGAGAGCTGGTTGTTCAAAAGAGCCTGGCACTTCCCCACCTCTCTTGCTTCCTCTCTTACCATGTGACCTACCTCCCTCCCTCCCTCCCTCCCTCCCTTCCTTTGTATTTGTGAGACAGGGTCTCACTCATTTGCCTAGGCTGGAGTGCGGTGGTGTGATCAACTTCTGTCTCAAACTTTTGGGTTCAAGGGATCCTCCCACTTCAGCCTCCTGAGTAGCTGGGACTACAGGTGCATCAATATGCCCAGCTTGCTCGCTCTATCTATCTATCTATCTATCTATCTTTCTATCTATGTATTTATTGTAGAGAAAATATCTCCCTGTGTTGCCCAGGCTGGTCTTGAACTGCTGGCCTCAAGCAATCCTCCTGCCTCAGCCTCCCATAGCACTGAAGATTATAGGCATGAGCCAGCCCATTGTCTTGTATTTTCAAAAAGACTTTTCCTAGTAACTATACATGGTAAGATTTTGATAAGTAACCAAAACTACAGTTGAGAAATTTGTAAATTGTTCTTTACTGTTGCTTTACTCTGAAACACTTTACTTACCAGAATCCAGGGTCTTTTTTCATTCTTTTTATGTTATACCTAACACTAATAATGGAAAAGGCAATATTAAAGTGTAACATTTATACATTCAGTCATTATTCTAGGTACTTTAATGAGTGATTTTGTTTATTCCTCATCATGTTTGAGGTAGAGGCAGTAGTATCCTCTCCATTCTACAGATGGGAAAATTGAGGCCTATCCCATGGCAAGATTCACTGGCCAGACTGGTGCCAGGTTTGAATCCAGGTGGTCTGACGCCAGAGCCTTGGTTCTTAATCACAGTTCTGCTTCTGTCTCCCAGAGCCAGACAGCTCACCCAAATCTACCCCATGGGGGCAAATCTCTGCTGTGCCCACTTCTTGCCATCCTCTCTGCCATTCTGTTCTCCCCCATCTCCTATCTGAATTGCTAAATGTATCTACCATTCCCTAGCCCCAAATTCACTCTTCACTCTGCTAGCCAGAGTGACCTTTTAACATGTAAATTGGATTGTTTTTCTGTTCAGAACCTTTCTATGTCTTGGGTGCAAATTTAAATCTGTGCATGGCCTGTGAGACCCTCTATCTGTCCCCTAATGACCCTCTGCCATTATTCCCCATGATTACTTAGTTTTGGCCACAGGACCATCTTTTAGAATCTTCAGTGGGCCAGACTCATCCTACTTAGGCCTCTGCACATGCCAATCTGTCTGCCTACAACACTCATTTCTGCTGGTCTTCTAGTGAACTGATACTCATTTTGAGATGTATCTTAAATATCTCTTCCTCCTGGAAGCCTTTGCTGACTCCCCAGTACAAACTAAGTTCCTTAGAATATTTCTCCCATAGCACCTTCTACGTCTCTTTTTAAAAATAGTGCTTATCCTAGTTTGAAATTGTACTTACCATCCTTCTCTGCTAGCCTCTAAGTTTTATGAGTGTAGAGACTATTGTGACGTGAGAATCCTCAGCATCTTGTATAGTGCCTGGGTGTTTCATAACATTTGCTAAATGGAGAAATACATGACTGTTACAGGATCTCTGGGGTATTGTTTTTCTGTCTGGAAACCTCTGTGGCTGGTGGTGCCTTTGCCTGAATTTTGCTAAGGCCCGCTGAGCTAGTTTTGCTCATTTGGCCTGGCAAACTGAGCTTGGCTCACACTACCAGCCTGGGTCCCACACCTGCCAAAGAGTGTCAGGCATAGAATGGCAAGGGGTGTGTGAGCGAGTGTGGGATGTGGCCACTGCACACAGTCAGACATGCCTTTTACTGTAGCAGGGTGGGCAGTTCCAGGTGCCAGCAAAGGCGCCAGCTCTCTGTGAGGCTGCGGCCAGACCAAGTACACCATAAGCAGCTTCCGTGGCTGGCACTGGGGAACAAGGTGGCATCCAGAAACTTGGAGACTCCAGGAACCGTAGGGCCCCAGAGAGGGAGTCACAGCCCTGGCTCAGGGAGTTCCCAGGTCTGGGGTCCCCAAAGGGCCACAGCTCTTCTCTCCTCTTTGCCCACAATGTGGCAAGCAAGGGGCATATTTCAGCCCTGTTTGTGTTACTGCTCTTTTAGCCCCTACATTTGATGCGTCCCAAGTTCTTGTCCTGTGGCCAGGAAGAATGAGGTATGCAGACAAGTAGAAAGTGAGAAAGACAGAGAAGCTTTATTGAGCAACAGAACAGCTCAGTCTCCCGCAGGGGGAAGTTCCTTTCTGCAACCAGGGTGTCCCATGAGTGTTCAGCTCCTAGCAGAGAGGAGACCCTGGACAGGGAAGCTCCTCTCTGCAGGCAGGTCATCCTGTTGTCTCTTCAACTCTCAGCAGAGAGGAGGCCCCGAAGTGGGTTGCTCCTCTCTGCAGCTGGTTGTCCCGACATCTGCTTGAGTATCAGCAGAGACGAGGCCCTAGAATGGGTAGTTCCTCTCTGCAGCTGGTCATCCTGACATCTGCCCAGCTCTGGTTAAGCCTGGGGCTTTTATGGGCTGCAGAGGGGAGAAAGTGTGCACCGATTGGTCCATGGGTGGCCATGGGTAGGCCTGGAAAAGGCACCACAAGTTCCCATTCTGGTCCACAGGACTGGCAGCCCAGCTCCCAGCCTTCAGGCCCTCACTAGGGACCCACCTCCTTCTGTCCAGGAGCCTGTCTGCCTCCCGCTGCTGTTCATGGCACCCATGGCACCCAGGATGCTCATACCAAGGGGTGCCGGTGGGCCAACACCAAGCTTCCCTCAGTGCCCCCCTTGGCTTCCCATGGCTCCAACTTTGCTCTGAGATTGGAGCGGGTGCCAACAGTAGGGAGAAGCCAGGCAGCAGGAGCAGGCACTTCCAAGCCTGCAAGGGCAGGGGGGCCTTCCTGGCCCAAGGTGTAGGGATGCCTGGCTCTGCAGCTGTGGTTTTGGCAGCTGCAGCAGTGATCAGCAGGGTAGGGCTCCTGCCTGCTCCTGAGCCCAGGGAGTGCAGAGATGGCTGGGTCTGCAGCTGCAGTTTGGGTGGCTGCAGCAGCACCCAGGCAGCTTCCACCCCAACTCAGAAGGGGCGAGGATCCTGCTTGTCCCTGCCTCTTACCGGCTCCGCCCAGCCACGCTTCACTGCTGCAGCTAGCATGATGGCAGCAGCCGCTCCAGGTGGCCCGCTGCTGCCATCATTACCATTTAGTATCAACATTATTGCACAAAGAAAGAATATTTGAACTTCAAATAATAGAAGGGCTTAACGGAAGATAACACTTTAAATTGAATAAACTTAAATGTATGATGAACTCATTATGCGCATTATGTGTTTTTTGAAAAATTTTACTTTTTGCTAATGAAAACTTCACTAGATATTGACATTGTACTGTGGGCCAATGTTCTAGAGCCAATGATTTATTGTATGCATCTTATGTGCTTCCTAAACTTTCAGATATTCTTTATGCACAGATAGATACTCTTGCTGGTTTTTACCTTTTTTTTCTTTTTTACATAAAAAGTGGCATACAAGATGTTTTATCTGGGCACATGGACACACAGCTAAATACTGTATTTCTTAGCTTCTCTGCTGCTAATTGTGGCCATGTGATGAAGTGATAGCCAATGGGATGTAAATTGAAGTGATATAGCAATTTCTGAGTTATGACCTGAAAAGGAAAGGAGGCTTTCTTCCCTTCTAGAGGAAGATGTAACCTGATGGTAGGAGCTGCAGCAGGCGTATTTTACCATGAGGTGGAAATAAGGTGTTAAGGATGAGAAAGCAACATGATAGCAAAGATCTATGTCTCTAAGACCACAAAGGTGTCATATTAACCTTGAACTGTAATTGATTAGACCCTTTTTAAATGGAAGTTAACCTGGTATCCTAGCTAATAAAATAATATACACTGTTTTGCTCTTAGCGTCTTGATAACAATATATCTGGAAATTCTTTCCAAATCTTATGCAATCCTAAAGCAGAAAAATTAGACTCTATTGTGGTGGAAAGGGTATAGGATGATGCTGTGGGCCAGTTGGTGAGCAATGCTCTGTTGATGCCTCTCATCCTCCCATCTTCAACAGTATTGTAGTTGGATACAAATGTTTTCTGTGCAGCCGAGTTTTCAATAATTTGATAGGGTCTTTCAGTGTGCAAAGAGACATTTGTAGCTGCATGTTTTAATTGATACTGACTTTATTAGACTGGAATATAAACTTTAAAAACTAGTTTTTCTAAGGTTTTAATGTTCATTTTAATTTTATAAATCTAGTAATTTTTTGCATATAAAAATTAAAGGGATGTTTCTTAATCCTTTGATTAGTTTTCAATGTACTGCTGTTTGCTTCACTTATTAATTCAGTTAGTTAAATTATTACATTTTCTTTAAACATTTTAAACCTATTTACACATTTTAAAAACCCAGGTATCCTCAAATATTTTAAAATCTCCGAAAAAGCTGGCAAGCAAAATCTAAGCAGTTAAGTGATTCTAGTAGATTGATTAAATAAATCTTACTCTCTTGGCCAGGTATGGTGGCTCATGTCTATAGTCCTAGCACTTTAGGAGGCCAGGGCGGGAAGATTGCTTGAGACCAGGAGTTTGAGACCAGCTTGGGAAGCATGGAGAAACCCCATCTCTACAAAAAGTACAAAAATTAGCTGGCCCTGGTAGCACACATTTGTAGTCCCAGCTACTCGGGAGGCTGAAGTGGGAAGATCACTTGAGCTCAGGAAGTTGAAGCTGCAATGAGCCTCAACGTTTTGCTAATCAAGCCACTGCACTCCAACCTGGGTGACAGAGTGAAACTTCATCTAAAAAACAAAACCCACAAGACCGTACTCTCTTAATTCTAAACATTATAATATTGTTTCTAAATGTAATTAAATAATCACATTTATACTGTTAAATCATAAACTAATCACAACTCTGATAAATTATTTAATATCAGATTTACATACCATAAATAAGGACAAGATTTTAAAAATTTGGTGCTGACTCATGTTTACTATACCTTAAAGTTCAACTCGAGGATTTTTTTTTAATACTTTAGGTTCTAGCGTACATGTGCAGAACGTTCAGGCTTGTTACATAGGTATACACGTGCCATGGTGGTATGCTACACCCATCAACCCATCATCTACATTAAGTATTTCTTCTAATGCTATACCTTCCTTAGCCCCCTAACCACTGACAGACCCTGGTATGTGATGTTCCCCTCCCTGTGTCCATGTGTTCTCATTATTCAATTCCTACTTATGAGTGAGAACAGGCTGTGCTTGGTTTTCTGTTCCTCTGTCAGTTTGCTGAGAATGATGATTTCCAGCTTTATCCATGTCCCTGCAAAAGACATGCACTCATCCTTTTTATGGCTGCATAGTATTCCATGCTGTATATGTGCCACATTTTCTTTATCCAGTCTAGCATTTGGGTTGGTTCCAAGTCTTCGCTATTGTGAATAGTTGCTGCAACAAACATACATGTGCATGTGTCTTTATAATAGAATGATTTATAATCCTTTGGGTATATACCCAGTAATGGGATTGCTGGGTCAAATGGTATTTCTGGTTCTAGACCCTTGAGGAATCACCACACTGTCTTCCACAATGGTTGAACTAATTTACACTCCCACCAACAGTGTAAAAGCGTACCTATTTCTCCACATCCTCTCCAGTATCTGTTGTTTCCTGACTTTTTAATGATCGCCATTGTAACTGGTGTGAGATGGTATCTCATTGTGGTTTTGATTTGCATTTCTCTAATGACTAGTGATGATGAGCTTTTTTTCATGTGTTTGTTGGCCGCATAAATATCTTGAGAAGTGTCTGTTCATATCCTTTGGCCACTTTTTGATGGGGTTTTTTTTTCTTGTAAATGTGTTTAAATTCCTTATAGATTCTGGATATGAGCCCTTTGTCAGATGGATAGATTGCAAAAATTCTCTCCCATTCTGTAGCTTGCCTGTTCACTCTGATGATAGTTTTTTGTTGTGCAGAAGCACTTTAGTTTAATTTGATCCCATTTGTCAATTTTGACTTTTGTTGCCATTGCTTTTAGTGCTTTAGTCATGAAGTCTTGGCCCATGTCTGTGTCCTACATGGTATTGCCTAGGTTTTCTTCTAGGGTTTTTATGATTTTAGATCTTACGTTTAAGTCTTTAATCCATCTTGAGTTAATTTTTGTATAAGGTGCAAGGAAGGGGTCCAGTTTCAGTTTTCTGCATATGGCTAGCCAGTTTTCCCAGCACCATTTATAAATAGGGAATTCTTACCCTATTGCTTGTTTTTGTCAGGTTGGTCAAAGATCAGATGCTTGTGGATGTGCAGTGTTATTCCTGAGGCCTCTGTTCTGTTCCATTGATTTATATATCTGTTTTGTTACCAGTACCATGCTGTTTTGGTTACTGTAGCCTTGTAGTAGAGTTTGAAGTCAGGTAGTGTGATGCCTCCAGCTTTGTTCTTTTTGCTTAGGATTGTCTTGGCTATATGGGCTCTTTTTTGCTTCCATATGAAATTTAAAGTAGTTTTTTCTAATTGCGTGAAGAAAGTCAATGGTAGCTTGATGGGGATAAATTGAATCTATAAATTACTTTGAGCAGTATGGCCATTTTCACAATATTGGTTATTTTTTTAAAATTATACTTTAAGTTCTAGGGTACAGGTACACAATGTGCAGGCTTGTTACATATGTATACATGTGCCATGTCGGTGTGCTGCACCCATTAACTCGTCATTTACATTAGGTATTTCTCCTAATGCTCTCCCTCCCCCATTCCCTCACCCCACTACAGGCCCCAGTGTGTGATGTTCCCCACCCTGTGTCCAAGTGTTCTCATTGTTCAATTCCCACCTGTGAGTGAGAACATGCTGTGTTTGATTTTCTGTCCTTGGGACAGTTTGCTTAGAATGATGGTTTCCAGCTTCATCCATGTCCCTACAAAGAACATGAACTCATCCTTTTTTATGGCTGCATAGTATT
>NW_016810765.1:2881359-2932202 GCF_001698545.2 Rhinopithecus bieti | reverse complement strand
GGTGACAAAATCAGCATTTGCTTGTCTGTAAAGGATTTTATTTATCCTTCACTTATGAAGCTTAGTTTGGCTGGATATGAAATTCTGAGTTAAAAATTCTTTAAGAATGTTGAATATTGGTCTCCACTGTCTTCTGGCTTGTAGGCTTTCTGCAGAGAGAGTCACTGTTAGTCTGATGGGCTTCCCTTTGTGGGTAACCCGAACTTTCTGGCTGCCCTTAACATTTTTCTTCATTTCAACCTTGGTGAATCTGACAATTGTGTGTCTTGGGGTTGCTTTTCTTCAGGAGTATCTTTGTGGTGTTCTCTGTATTTCCTGAATTTGAATGTTGGCCTGTCTTGCTAGGTTGGGGAAATTCTCCTGGATAATATCCTGAAGAGTGTTTTCCAATTTAGTTCCATTCTCCCTGTCACTTTTAGGTACACCAATCAAATGTAGGTTTGGTCTTTTCATGTAGTCCCGTATTTCTTGGAGGCTTTGTTCATTCGTTTTCATTCTTTTTTCTCTAATCTTATCTTCATGCTTTATTTGGTTAAGTTGATCTTCAATCTCTGATATCCTTTCTTCTGCTTGATTGATTCACCTATTGATACTTGTGTGTGCTGCACGAAGTTCTCGTGCTGTGTTGCTCAGCTCCATCAGGTCATTTATGTTCTTCTCTAAACTGTTTATTCTGGTTAGCAATTCATCTAACCTTTTTTTTCAAAGTTCTTAGCTTCCTTGCATTGGGTTAGAACATGTTCTTTTAGCTCAGAGGAGTTTGTTATTACCCACCTTCTGAAGCCTACTTATGTCAATTTGTCAAATTCATCCATCCAGTTTTGTTCCCTTGCTGGCAAGGAGTTGTGATCCTTTGGAGGAGAAGAGGCATTCTGGTTTTTGGAATTTTCAGCCTTTTTGTGCTGGTTTTTCCTCATCTTCATGAATTTATATACCTTTGGTCTTTGATGTTGGTGACCTTTGGATGGGGTCGCTGAGTGGACATGCTATTCCTTTCTGTGTGTTAGTTTTCCTTCTAACAGTCAGGTCCCTCTGCTGCAAGTCTGCTGGAGTTGGCTGGAGGTCCACTCCAGACCCTGCCTGGGTGTCACCAGCTGAGGCTGCAGAACATCAAAGATTGCAGCTTGTTCCTTCCTCTGGAAGCTTCTTCCCAGAGGGGCACCCACCAGATGCCAGCTGGAGCTCTCCTGTATGAGGTGTCTGTCAACCCCTGCTGGGAGGTGTCTCCCAGTCAAGAGGCATGGGGGTCAGGGACCCACTTGAGGCAGTCTGTCGCTTAGCAGAGCTTGAGCACTGTGCTGGGAGATCCGCTGCCCTCTTCAGAGCTGGGAGGCAGGAACGTTTAAGTTTGCTGAAGCTGCACCCACAGCCGCCCCTTCCCCCAGGTGCTCTGTCCCAGGGAATTGGGAGTTTTACCTATAAGCCCCTGACTGGGGCTGCTGCCTTTCTTTCAGAGATGCCCTGTCCAGAGAGGAGGAATCTAGAGAGGCAGTCTGGCCACAGCAGCTTTGCAGCACTGTGGTGGGCTCTGCCCCGTTTGAACTTCCTTGCTGCTTTGTTTACACTGTGAGGGGGAAGTCTTTACTCAAACCTCAGTAATGGTGGACGCCCCTCCCCCGCTCCAAGCTTGAGTGTGGCAGATCAACCTCAGACTGCTGTGCTGGCAGTGAGAATTTCAAGCCAGTGGATTTTTTTGCTTTCCATTTACTGGGTAAATATTCCTCCATCCCTTTATTTTGAGCCTATGTGTGTTTTCACACATGAGATGGGTCTCCTGAATACAGCACACCAATGGGTCTTGGCTCTTTATGCAGTTGGCCAGTCTGTGTCTTTTAATTGGGTCATTTAGCCAGTTTACATTTAAGGTTAATATTGTTATGTGTGAATTTGATCCTGTTATTATGATGCTATCTGGTTATTTTGCTCATTAGTTGGTGCAGTTTCTTCATAGTGTCGATGGTCTTTACAATTTGGTATGTTTTTGCAGTGGTTGGTACTGGTTTTTCCTTTCTGTATTTAGTGCTTCCTTCAGGAGCTCTTCTAAGGCAGGCCTGGCGGTGACAAAATCAGCATTTGCTTGTCTGTAAAGGATTTTATTTATCCTTCACTTATGAAGCTTAGTTTGGCTGGATATGAAATTCTGAGTTAAAATTCTTTAAGAATGTTGAATATTGGTCTCCACTGTCTTCTGGCTTGTAGGCTTTCTGCATGAGAGAGTCACTGTTAGCTTATGGATCTTAAGCTTGCTGGGCTCCGTGGGGTTTGGGAATCCCTCTGAGTGTAGACCACTTGGCTCCCTGTTTAGCCCCCCTTTCCCAGAGGAGTGAACGTTCTGTCCGCTGGCATTCCAGGCGCAACTGAGTATGAAAAAAAACTTCCTGGCATTTTAGCTCAAGTGTCTGCCCAAACAGCTGCCCCAGTTTTGTGCTTTAAACCCTTGGCCCTGGTGCTGTAGCCACAACCGAGGAATCTCCTGGTCCCTGTAGGCACCCGAGGGAATTCCTGGTCTGTGGGTTCCTGATTTGTTTTTTCTATATAAGACCCACCAGAGTTGGGTACAAAAGAACCAGCGACTAGGCAAGGGTAGGAAGTCAAAACTGCAAGTTTATTTTGGTCACCTAAGTGTGGGGAAGAGGTCTGTCGGCCTCCGGCAAAGAAGGCCGACAGAGCCCCCCGGTGGGGCTCTTCGGACGGAGTTACCTGCAAGTCCCTGACATCCTCGACAGAGTGGAGGGACTGAGGAAGCAAATACAACAAAGTGCGTGCCTCCGAGAGTGCTTTTCTAAAGGAGTGGGAGAGCCAATAGCAGAGAGCACAGGCTTGGTCAGGGGGCATAAATACACACAAGTGCAACACAGGTTAAATCAATATAGAAAATACACATATAACAAGAATAGACGTCACCTGGCGCATGCCCAGAATATGGTCCTGCAACCATCCCGGGAGCACAGAGAGAAACACATTTTCACAAACAAAGCCAACAGGGGAAAAGTTATGGTTAAGAAGACCCGGAAGTGAGACACCATCATTATAGCCTCCATATCCCCATCCAAAACAGTTACAAAACTCATGGGAAAAGTGTAGTATCTGGGCTGGAATAACCCACCCTATAACCATACATAGAACAGTCCATACACTGGACATAAATCTTGGAACATAAGGAGAGAGAGATCACACAAAACAACGGTCCTTGGCACTTTCCCAGCGTGAGGCAATGCCCACCCTGCTTTGGCCTCACTCCCTCCCGTGGCTGCACGCCACTCTAACCCAGTCCCAATGAGATGAGCTAGGGACCTCAGTTTGAAAATGCAGATCACCTGCCTTCTGCAAATTTGATCTTACTGGGAACTGCATACTGGAGCTGTTCCTACTCCGACCATCTTACCGGGCCACTGTGAGAGTATTAATTATGTGTTTGATTTACTTATTCTTATTGCTGTCTCCTGTTATGGGGCTGCAATTCAAACCCAATTAGGGAAGGATTACAAATCTCAGCCAGAGTTAGGATGATTCTTACAGTTCATCAATTTTCTTACAGCCACCAGCATCACTTTATTTTTTTTATTCCAGTTTTTTACCATTTCAATTTCTTTCTTTCTTTTTTTTTTTTTTTTTTATTTGAAGTGTCTCAGCACTTTTTTTCCCCAGTGCTGGAGTGCAGTGGTGGGTGCGTTTGGTCACCTGCAACTCGCCTCCCCAGTTCAAGCGATTTCTTTTTCCTGGCCTCAGGCCTTCTGAAGTAGCTGAACTACAGGCGCTGCACCACCACCACTGGCTAATTTTTGTATTTTAGTAGAGTCGGGCCCTTTCACTATGTTGGCCAAGTTGGCCTTAATCCTGACCTCAGGTGATCCGCTCATCTTGGCCTTCCAAAGTGCTGGGATTACAGTCATGAGCCACCTGTGTGCCACCGAAAACTGAACAATTCTTTTTTTTTTTTTTTTTTTGAGATGGAGTCTCACTCTGTTGCCCAGGCTGGAGTGCAGTGGTGCTATCTTGGCTCACTACAAGCTACAAGCTCTGCCTCCCGGGTTCATGCCATTCTCCTGCCTCAGCCTCTCAAGTAGCTGGGACTACAGGTGCCCACCACAATGCCCGGCTAATTTTTCTTTTTTTCTTTTTTTCTTTTCTTTTTTTTTTTTTTTTAGTAGAGACGGGGTTTCACCATGTTAGCCAGGATGGTCTCAATCTCCTGACCTTGTGATCTGCCTGCCTCGGCCTCCCAAAGTGCTGGGATTACGGGCGTCAGTGTTTTTGTATTTTTAGTAGAGATGGGGTTTCACCATTTTAGCCAGGATGATCTCCATCTCCTGACCCTGTGATCCGCCCACCTCAGCCTCCCAAAGTGCTGGGATTACAGGCATGAGCCACCGCGCCTGGCCAAAAAAAAATGTTTTTAATCATCTAATTTAATGATTCCATTCTGTACCCACACCCATCTACAATGGCAACTAGTTTCTTTGTTGTCCAACTTGTGTTGAAGGGGTTCTACACTTTCTAAGTTCTTTTAGCTGCTTCACAACCAATATTTCTTGTTCTTTTGCTGTTCCTTAAATTTGAAGAAGAGAAAAATTAGATCTTGGTTTCAAGAGGTAAGAGATATGAGGTCATTTCTTTTTTGTTGTTGTTGTTACTTTCAAAGACTGTGTGCACATGAGGTCATTTCTTAATGCTTGTTCATATTCTGATTTGCATATTCTGTATTCAAACTCATCAGTCTAATATTGTTTACACATGTTTCTTCTGTTTCTTTTAAACATTTAAGCTATTTAAGAATTAATTAGGCCTGGTGTAGTGGCTCATGCCTGTAATCCCAGAACTTTGGGATGCTGAGGTGGGAGAATTGCTTGAGGCAAGGGATTCAAGGTTGCAATGAGCTATGATCACACCATTGCACTCTAGCCTGGGCAACAGAGTGAGACCCTGTCTTAATAAAAAGAAAATGAATTAACGAGCAATATGAAATAGAGCAAATGAAATATAAAGCACTAGTCATACACAATAGGCCTATCAAAAACTCCACAGGCTGGCAGCCTTCAAAGCAAGTATTTGTGTTTAAATGCTGCTTCTTTGTTCTAAAATGCCTAAAAGTCAATGATATCATCCCTTTTAATATCTCTCTGCTTTTTTTTTTGTTTATATGGAATTGCAGATGGTCTACAGGTAGCTCCTGTGTCCGAAAACTGCTTGAGCTTCCCCTAACCATCTTCAAATTGCCATTCATTTAGGGTAATAATGAAGTCTCTCTCTTGCCTAATAATTTAATTTGTGTCCATATTAGCGGGCAGGGCAGGTGGAGGAAATGAGAAAGAGGCTTTAATTTGTTTTACGTAAGCCAACCAGGATAAGATTGAACACTAAACATAGTGTCTATCAATTAGGCATGGTCTGGTGAAGCCAATTTATTCTGTGTGTGTGTGTGCACGCGCTTGCACGCACACTTACCCATACACACCACCAGATAATTTGAAATTAGCACTTAAAAGGCAATTTGAATTTGCCATTAGGCTAACTAAACCAGTTCTGTCTACAATGTAATTGTATCTTGGTGCAAACCAGAGAATGACCAAAAATTTATCATCCAAGAAAATTAACTTCATTTGTTTAAAGTGTTCATTTTGAGCATCCAAAATTTCTGTTTAAAGTCATCTTTGCTGGGCGCAGTGGCTCACACCTGTAATCACAGCACATTGGGAGGCTGAGGCAGGCAGATTGCTTGAGTCCAGGAGTTTGAGACCAGCCTGGTCAACATGGCAAAACTCCGTCTCTACAAAAGTATAAAATTGGCTGAACATGGTGGCATGCTCCTGTGGTCCCAGCTACATGGGAAGCTGAGGTGGGAGAGTCACTTGAGCCTAGAAGGTGGCGATTGCAGTGAGCTGAGATCGTGCCACTGCACTCCAGCCTGGGTGATGGGAGTGAGACCCTGTCTCAAAAAAAAAAAAAAAGTCATTTTTTAAAATTGTATTTAAGGAGAATCATGTTGGCCAAACAGAAAGGGATTTTTTTTTTTTTTTTTTAGACAGAGTCTCCCTCTGTTGCCCAGGCTGGAGTGCAGTGGCGCAATCTCAGCTCACTGCAATCTCCACCTCCTGGGTTCAAGCAAATTCTCCTGTCTCAGTCTCCGGAGTAGCTGGGACTGCAGGTGTGCACCACCATGCCCAGTTAATTTTTGTATTTTTAGTAGAGACAGGAGTTCACCATGCTGGCCAGGTTGGTCTTGAACTCCTGACCTCGTGATCCACCCGCCTCAGCCTCCCAAAGTGCTGGGATTACACACGTGAACCACCATGCCCAGCAACGGATTTGTTTTTAATTATTAGGAGGGTTAGGAAAACTTAAAGAATATATTAATTATATTATGATATTTGCTAGAGCTCTAATTAGAAATATTGTTCCTAATTTGTATTTTATCCGGAATTCTAAGCATTCCTTATTATACTTGCTGCATCATCTGTTTGATGAATTGCTTTTCCCTTTAATGCTTTTAAACTTTCAGTCACCTGGAAAAGCTGGATGTTGTCTAAAGCCTTGTGGATGAGTTGCCAGAAATCTTTGGTATAAATCCCAGTATGGCTTCTAATGCGCATGGTGACCTTCAACAAGTCACAAAGTCACAGAAGCTCCTCATCAGTAAAGTGAAAAGGCTGGATTTGGCGGTCTCTAAATCCTTCCAGCCCTGAGTTTCTGTGCTAACTCTTCAACCATAGTGGAAGGCTTAGTTACCTTGATCATTCAAGGCAGACAGACTGTGTGTGTGTGCGTGTGCACTAGTGTGCCTCCAGTGTAACTCAGGAAATAGTATCTAGTTGCTGCTTGACTTGGTTACAAATGGTAGAAATAGATTTCTTTATATTTCTTTGTTCTCTGTGTTTGAATTTTTATGTAACAAGAGGCTTTACATGTGCAGTAATCTCAGTGTATTAAAACAGGTTTGTCAGGGACAGAAATGAATTGGTAGTCTGACTGGTACTTCTAATTGCAGAATTATCTAGTAGCATAAAAATGACTCATGGACTGACACATTGTCACTAGCTAAAAATCTAGATTCAATGTACTCTAAAATATATGGACATTTAATAGTAATAATAGCAATAACATTATGTAGTGCTGACTATATGCCAGACACCATTCTGAGGGTTTCAGTTCATTTCATCCTTACAAGTTGTTGTGGTATGCACTATACTTTCTCCAGTTTACTGATGAGGAAACTGAGCTAAAGAAAGATGAAATGAGCCACCCCATGTCACACAGTACTAAATGTGGAGCTGAGTTCCAAGTATTTCTTGCTCTTACTGTTCCCCTTTGCTGCCCTTGGTAAAGAACTCATTAGGTGGGGCATGGTGGCTCACACCTGTAATCCCAGCACTTTGGGTGGCTGAGCGGGGTGGATCACTTGAGGTCAGGAGTTTGAGACCAGCCTGGCCAACATGGTGAAACCTTGTCTATACTACAAATACAAAATTAGCTGGGTGTGGTGGTGCACGCCTGTAATCCCAGCTATTCAGGAGGCTGAGGCAGGAGAATCTGCTTGAACCCAGGAGGTGGAGGTTGAAGTGAGCCGAGATTACTCCATTGCATTCCAGTCTGGGGAAAAAGAGCGAAACTCTGTCTCAAAACAAACAACAACAAAAAAGCTCATTCTAGGAATCCCTGGCTGGGTTGATGTCTGAGTGGAGGCAAGGGTCTGGTATGTGCTCTTGTGTCTTCCCGTATAGTTCAGTGGAACTTTGTACAAGTCATGTAATCTCTCCAAACCAGGGCTATCCACTGGGAATAGAATGTGAGATGCAAATGTGAGCCACACATGTAATTTTAAACTTCCCAATAGCCATATTTGAATAAAGTAAAATGAAATAGGTAAAATTATTGTTAATATGTCTTATTAAGTATATTATTTACATATATCCAAATGTAATTCAGCATATAACCAACAATGAAAATTTTCAGTGAGATACCTTACATTCATTCACTATCCACATTTTAAGTGCGCAGTAGCTGCACGTAACTACTGGATACCGTATTAGACAGCACAGCACCAAACCCTGGAGAGGTCCTGTGAAATGAGACCGTAGCAATGGATCATCACTAAAACCTTAGATCTGAAATTCTAGAAATCTATCATGGGAAGCACTTGTACTCCTTAAGTAGTTTACCTTTATGAGATCACTTGTTTCTTGCCTGCTTCAGTAGCATGGAGAAAGCATTTTAAGATACTAATTCAACAATGAAATGATCCTTTAAGAATCACAAAGGCAAAGTAGTGTCAAGAGAGTGTGTGCTATGAGAGAAGATTTTCAGAAAGCAACCATGCTTTAGTGGGTTTTAAAAAAAAAATCAATTAGTCCTTCAAATATCTGAGAGCTTTCTGTGGGCTACGTCCTATTCTAGGCCTCAGGGACTTGGAAGAGAACAATTCAAAGGCCCTGCTCTTATGGTGCCTCTACTGTGATTTAACAGTAAATAGACATGCAGGATGCTTTTGGGTTAGGTAAGTACTATGAATAAAGCAGAATAAGAGATTAGAGAGTGGAGGCTACGGAGACCTGGGAACTGGAGGGCCTAATTTTGCCAGGAGTACTTCTCTGAAGGGTGACAATGGAGGGGAGACTGGATTAAGAGATGGTATAAACTATATGAAGACCCAGAGAACAATGTACCAGGAAGTGACTGGGCATTCTAGGCTGGGGAGACAGCCTGAGGTGGAAATGGGCTTGGTGGGTTTGAGGAAGAACAGGAAGGCATTGTGTTTGGACTTCAGCAAGAGAGGGAGTGATAGGCAGCATGGTTGGGAAGTAGGAGTTTGGATTTTAAGTGTTAGGGGAGGCCAAAAAGAGTCATGATTGGCATGGAGAAGTGATTCGGTGGTTTTTTTAAAAAAGAAAGCTCTGACTGTTGGACAGATAGCATGTGGTAATGATGGAGGCAGGAAGACCAGTCAAGATGTCTTGGAATGTCTAGGTGACCTGTCATGGTGACTTGGACTAGCATAAAAATGAAGGGGGTTGATCAAATTGGTTAGATTTGATATACGTTCTGAAGGTAGAGTTGATTGGATGTATTGGTAGATGGCCCAGGAGTATATGCAAGGATGTCATCAGGATGACTCCTGGGTTTTTGGCTTGAGCAACTGGATCCTTGGTAGTGTCACTTACTGAGATGGGTGAGGGAGGGCGGAGAATGGATTTGGTGAGGGAGGGGGTGGAGGTAGACAGGAACAAACAGTTCTGTTTTTAGACTTTGCAGGTTCCTACATCTTTATAATTGTGAATATCACATTGAAATTGTGGCTAGCAGCCAGGCGCAGTGGTTCACGCCTGTAATCCCTGCACTTTGGGAGGCCAGGGCAGGCGGATCGTGAGGTCAGGAGATTGAGACCATCCTGGCTAACATGGTGAAACCCCGTCCCTACTAGAAATACAAAAAAATTAACCAGGCGTGATGGTGGGCACCTGTATTCCCAGCTACTCAGGAGGCTGAGGCAAGAGAATGGCGTGGACCCAGGAGGTGGAGCTTGCAGTGAGCTGAGATCCTGCCACTGCACTCCACCCTAGGTGACAGAGCGAGACTCTGTCTCAAAAAAAAAAAAAAAAAAAAATTGTGGCCAGAGGGATTTAGCATCTTTATCTTACATATTTGAAGAAGGGACTTTGCCCTAACACAGAGAGCTGGAGGTGGAGTTATTGTTTCCTCTAGGCATGGACTCAGGTTTATGATGCTTTTCTTTGGATAGTGATGTTAGTGACAGAAGCAGGAATTATGACTTAGAGTAAATAAAAACTTTACTGCTGAGAAGTCTTGTTTCTGTGCTTAGGAAAGAGCTATTTCCAAGGCTTGTAATCAACTGCTGAGCATCAGCACATCTGTACCTGGTGTGTAATATTCCTGTGTCTCTTGGTAAATAGCCACTGCCCCTGAGTGCCCCCATCTTCCTGCTGCTGACTTAACCATCAGAGCCTTGCTTCTGGGGGTACTCCTGACATCCCTCTACTCAGCACATAATAAGTAAAACACCTTGCACAGCAATTAGCTTCCTTGGCTTTGTTCCAGCCACTAGAGTGGAACAGCATCCGTTCTGACCAGTCAGTGTCCATGCCATGCCATTTGCATTGTCAGATCTTTTGAGTGTCACCAATGGTTCTATCCATGGGTAGGGTCATGACTAAGCAATGTGAAGTTGGAAAGAGTAATCTCATGAACCAGCCACTTCCAAATAGTGAAGAATGTTGATGTCCTTGATCTCTTGAATGAATTTTATGTTTCCATTCTGCTTTACCATTCTGTGAATACTGCACAATGTGTGCAACAGTAGCCGGCGTCTGGGTTGACAAGGCCGCTCATGCTTTACTTGTATCCCAACATAAATGCGATAGATCGGGCATTCCTCATCCTATCCTATTGCAAAGAACTCTGAGATTTCAGACAAACCCTACATGTATAGCATAAACTGTGGGCCAAGACCAAGATATGAAGTATTTGAGTGACCATAATACAACAACAATAACAACAAAAATCTTGCTCTTTCTCTTTGACTCTGTTATTTACTTT
The DNA here is from genome assembly GCF_001698545.2 of Rhinopithecus bieti. Classification (NCBI taxonomy): domain Eukaryota; kingdom Metazoa; phylum Chordata; class Mammalia; order Primates; family Cercopithecidae; genus Rhinopithecus; species Rhinopithecus bieti. Next base: position 2,921,654 of record NW_016810765.1, on the reverse strand, counting down.
GGGATTTCTCCAAAAAAAACAAACAAAACACAAAAAAAACAAAACCAAAAACAATAAAACAAACCAAAGAAACTGATGATTCTGTTGGACTTGGAAGGTTCTCATGCAAAGTGAAGTGGTGGGTATGGTAAAATTCTTCGCTGATTATTTAAACATGTGTGTGTATATGTGTTTCATTTTCAACCACCAGCAGTGGGTTGGGATGGTCTACGCACAGAAATGTGTATGATGATACACGTGCTGATGAAGAGACAAAAAGCCTTTGGTCTTGGGCGGGGAGGAGTGTAGGTTTGGACCCTGCTTGGTCATTCTGCTCTGATGGAGGCTTCCATCTCCTTGATGATCTGCGACAGAAGGATGTACATGCTGAATGTTGGGTAAGGGGAGAGCAGACTGGGCTTTAACAACTTTTCCTAGAGGTGATGGGAACTCCTTAGGACCTTGACAAATAGGTGGCACTGAGCTAACCAGAAGAAAGAAGGTGCTTCAAATATTCCATAATGTAAATAAACATCCCTTACGATTGGTTTACCTTTAGTGGCTATAAAAAGCATTGTCTACTGAAACCCCAATTTGGGATAATTTCTGGGAGGTGCTAGGACAGTTTGTTCTCTGAGAAATTCATGGCTAATTTGGATACTGAGGGAATCAAGTGACTGGTTAGTTACATTTCTTCCTGTGTAAAAGTTCCATGACAGTGCTGCTGTTACATTTGTTTCAACAACTAAACCATGTGCGTTGATTCCACAGGCAATGGAGAACTCTCTCTCTGTGCCAAGAACTGTGGGTACAGAGGAAAGCAAGACTGACAAACCTAAGTGGATTTTCAGTGAAATTAGACTTTTAACCCCCCCTGGTCTTTCCAAGTTCATAACCCTTCAGGAGGCAAGCTGGCTTCTACTGCCTTAAATATGTTTGGCATTTACAGTAAATTATGACTGTGGGAGTATTTGCAATCTACCACGTCTGATGATTTCTTTGAGGAGAAGATTCTTTCTCACTGGGTCAGCCCGTAGGCTCTTCATGGGGAGAATCTAGGCAGTGTATGATGCAGAGAAAATGCTAATGAACTGAAGGAGGCCAAGTTAATCTATTAATATAATACACAGCTGAAGTGGGGAAGAAGAAAGGCAGAACAGCCATGAGGCTGTATGGCAGGGGGTTTTTTGGAGGGAGTGTTGAGACTAGGAGAGTTTTGGGGAGCGTTTTCTCTCTGTGTGGAAGATACTAGGAGGGACAGGGATAAAGAAAATATTTAGAGGATGCATTGTGAAAACGAAGAATCCATCTCCCCTTTGGTATTTCATAAAGACTGAGAAGGGATTGATTGGGGAATTAAGTACATGTTCATTGCCTGACTGTGTTTATTTGAATTAATACAGTGGCAAAATTATGCTGCACAGGCCCTAGGATTTATGAAGAAAACACTGAAAACACTAAATTGGGGGACTGTCAGATACCCCAAAAACTGAGGACTCAGGGTGGTTAGGCTGACCCTGTGTGACAGAGACAGTGAGATGGAAGGAGCATGTGTCTAGTTTTGGTCACTGGGATGTGGGTGGAAGTGATAATGTATCTTTTCTGGGACTGGCCCATAATAAATCTCCTATTCACAATCCTCTTTGTCTCTGTCTAGAGTCATCTTTGAGGCCTTTGGCTAGAGAAGGCAGAGCTACAAGAGAAAAATGGCTTGTGCTCTGAGTCACTGCATGGAGGAAAGCTGGCCAACTATGAACATGTACATTGAACTCTATGTGCAGGAGTGAAAAAAAAGTTTTAATTGTGTTAAATCATTGAGATCTTGGGAATTCTTTGTTACTGCAACAGAGCCTAGCAGATTCTGACTAATACATTCTATTTCCAAACAAGAAGTGTAGTGGTAACCTCTCTGCCATTCTGACTAACTCCACCGCTAGCTGCTGTTTCTTCCCTTACATTTGGGAGAAACAGCTGCTAATCCTTAATAAACATGTTCCTCTCATTTCCAACAGGATTAAAACTTTGGCAAGGAAGAGGAAAGTATTGGGAGTCACTTAGTGGTAAATCATTAGCACATTGCACGTTATGGTGGGATTTTCCTGCATTAGTTCATGTTCCACAAGATTAGCTCATGAATAAATGAGTCTTTTTAAAAACCACTTTATTGATTGACATGTATGATTGACGCATAGAAAGCTGTACATATTTAACAAATACAACTTGACAAGTTTGGAGAGAAGTAGACACCTGTGTAACCATCATCACCATCAAGGCCAAAAACATTCTTCACCTCTCCAAATTTCCTTCTGCGTCTTTTGTTATTAGAGATAACATACCTAAGATCTACCCTTTTAGCAACTTTTAAGGGTACAGTGTAGTATTGTTAGTTATAGGCACCATGCTGTATAGTCTCCAGAACTTATTTATCTTGTGTAACTGAAACTTTGTATCCTTTAACTGCCACTTCCTCATTTTCCCCTTGCCCTACCTCCTGGAACTGCCATTCTACTCTTTGCTTCTATGAGTTTGAACTCTTTCAGATTCCACCTCGAAGCGAGATCTCAAATTTAGCTTTAAGTTTGTGAGTGTAGAGAAGCATATTATGGAATAAAAGTTTGTGTCTCTCTTAAAATTTATGTGTTAAAACCCCAATTCTCAATGTGATGGTATTTGGAGGTGGGGCCTTTGGGAGGTAAATAGGTTAGATGATGCCATGAAGATGGGGCCCTGGTCCAGTGGAATGAGTATCTTTTTCTCTCTGGCTTATTTTACTTATCATAACGTCCTCCAAGTCCATCCAGTTGTGCAAAATGGCAGGATTTCCTTCTTTTTTAAGACTGAATAATATTTCATGTATGTTTATGTCACATTTTCTTTATCCATTCATCCGTCAATGGACTTTTATCCATAACTTGGCTATTATGAATAATGCTGCAATGGGAGCATTATACATGGAGTGCAGGGATCTCATTCAGATCTGCTTTCATTGCCTTTGGATAAATACCCAGAAGTTGGATTTCTGGATCATACACTGGTTCTATTTTTAAATATTTTAACTGCCAAGTCCAATATTTTGAGAAACCTCCATACTGCTTTTCACAAAGATTATACACATTTACATTGCCACCAACAGTGTACCAGACTTCCCTTTTCTCCACATCCTCACCAATACTTGTTATCTTTTATTTTTTATTTTTTTTAGATCATAGCCATTGTAACAGGTATGAGGTGATATCGCACTGTGGTTTTGATTTGCATTCTTTTGATGGTTAGTGATATTGAGCAGGAGTGAGTCTTTGTCTTTCTTTTGCTCTTGTGAGCAGCTATTGTCTGAACTCTCTGCTTTCCACCTTCATGGCTATTGTTAGGAGGTAATTCCTCATGCGCATCTCACGTTTCTCGTGTCTTGCAAGTGAGGCTCTAAATGTTCTTCTTGGGGACTCTCCTTTCAAAGATATTGGGATAGCAAACAGTCTTGGAAGACAGAGACAATGTCTTTCTCCAGAGTAAAGGACAGACATGCTTACTGACCGCTATAAAATATTTAGTTTCCTATGTTCAGAGTTCCTCTCCTATAACACAACCGTTGAGCATTCAGGCATCCATCTGGGCCTGCCCATGTAGCTCCCTTGGGATGCTGGAGCAGAACTGATGCAAATATGCAGATACTCATGTTACTTTCTATGCAACGAATAATAAAGCCCTCTGTCTCATGCCTTCTACCAGAATCCATAGCATGCTAACTTGGGAGCTTGCAAGTAAGGTAAAATCTCCAATCCTTCTTAGTTCTTGATAGCCACTATCTTGGCTACCAGTCTTCTAGCTGCCTTAAAACCACTTGAGAATAAGGTAATGTAAAACAAATGTAACTAGAATGAAGCTCAGACTAGATCCAGTCTCAGAGTATGTCCTTACCTACTTACTTCCTTTCTATCCCTCCTCCTCTCCTACTCATTCTGCATTGTTAAAACCCCAATTTGGCAAGGGCAAAAGCATCTTTGAAGTGCAAGGGAGGAGAAAAACTTAAGGAGTGAAAGCAGAGTTCCCTTTCACACAAATGAGAGAGGGAAAGTTGCTGACATTCTTTTTTTTTTTTTTTTTTGATTTCATAAAGTTTTATTTTCCCAAATGTACAGTTTGTTAGACCTATTCATGCATCTTCACCAGCAGCTGGAGCATCATCTCCGCCCTTGGTATTTCTGGTGTAAATTACTTGAGCTCTGTGCTTTGAAGCCAGTTTGATAAGTCCTTTACTAAGGAGCTCCTGAAGGGCTGCCCTGGCCAGGGAGCCTCGAATCTTCAGTCTCTCAGAGCCCACAGCTGGGGTTCTAAGTTTATAGTTGGGAACTTCCTTACAGAGTTTGTCGTAAGTAGCTCTNTTTGATTTCATAAAGTTTTATTTTCCCAAATGTACAGTTTGTTAGACCTATTCATGCATCTTCACCAGCAGCTGGAGCATCATCTCCGCCCTTGGTATTTCTGGTGTAAATTACTTGAGCTCTGTGCTTTGAAGCCAGTTTGATAAGTCCTTTACTAAGGAGCTCCTGAAGGGCTGCCCTGGCCAGGGAGCCTCGAATCTTCAGTCTCTCAGAGCCCACAGCTGGGGTTCTAAGTTTATAGTTGGGAACTTCCTTACAGAGTCTGTCGTAGGTAGCTCTGTCAAACAAGACTAAGTTATTGAGCTTGTCCCGAACTTTGCCTTTGGACCACTTCTTTTTGGCCTTGCCCCCGGATTTGTTCACTGGGTCTTTGTCTTTCTTGGCCGACTTTCCGGCGTCCTTCTTCTTCTTGTCATCCTTGGGTGGCATTGCGAAGCTCGGAGAGCAGCAACGGGCACCAAAGACTTGCTAAGATGTCGGACAAAAAGGCGACATTCTTATGTTAATCCTCTCTGTCCCATTATAAGCGAGATCCAGTCTTCTTATATTTTACAAACGTTTGCAACAGGTAATTCTTGTTCTTCTCTGCTCTAGTCTATAATATAACAGAAATATGTATCAGAAATAGCTTATTTGGTTGCTATCATTTGATCAAACTCATAGATATTGGCATTAATGTATAAATGGCTTATTTAGCTTTAAGTTTGTGAGTGTAGAGATGCATATTATGGAATAAAAGTTTGTGTCTCTCTTAAAAATGTATATGTTAAAATGCTAATTCTCAGCGTGATGATATTTGAAAGTGGGGCCTTTAGGAGGTAAATAGGTTAGATGAAGTCATGGAGATGAGGCCGTGGTCCAATGGAATTAGTGCCCTTATAAAAAGAGACAACAGAGATTTTGCTCTGTGTCTCTTCAACATTTAGGTGTAGGGGCAGAAGGAGCTTTCCACCCCATGAAGATTTAATAATTTGATTCTGTAAAACAAACTGACAATAGACACATTAACAAGAGAAAAGGCAAACATGTTTGTTAGTGTGCAAGCACACAGGAGCCACACAAAATAGGAAACTCAAAGAAGAGCCAGAAGGCTAAAGTTTAAATACTCTGTAGGGGAGAAGGAGGTGGGGGATGTAGATAATTTTAGAGAAAGAGTACATGATTTTTAGGGGAAATAAATGAAATAAATGAATCCAAAGAACAGACAACAGCTTAGGACAAAGTTCCTCTGGGAAGGCGAGGGGTGGAGCTAAACTGTAAACAAAGTTTGTGTTATTATTCAGATGAAGCCTCTCAGGTAACAAAAGTTGTTTTGGAGCAGCCTCCAGAAGGAATAGATGATAGCCAGTCTGGGTGTGGTGTTGACTTTTAATATCTTCTGCAGTGATTAATCTTCCCTGGTTGTTTGAGATTCCTAAAGAGGTGGATCAAGACAATTGTAATCCTTTTGGAAAATCTTCCCTTGGTCAGGTACATGAACCAACTTGCATTTCAAAAAGGAAAGAAGTGTTGGTGGGCTGGATCAGGAGAAGATCAGGGAGAAACTTTGGTTGTGAGGCTTTTAAATTTCATTTGTTCAAAGCACTCAGCATGCCAAAGAGCCATAGTTGGAGGATTTTTTTTCCGAACCCCAACAGAGGATACAGCAAGAAGGCATGATGGCTGCCTGAAAAATCAGGATGTGTTTTCTCACCAGGAATCAAATCAACCAGCACCTTGATCTTGGACTTCTCAGCCTACAAACTGTGGGAAGTAAATTTCTGTTGTCTAAGACACCTCGACTGGTATTTTGTTAGGAGTATTTTACTTTGGTACCAAGGCTCTTTGCTGCTGTAAGCAAATATCTAAAAATGTGGAAGTGGCTTTGGAACTGGATAATGGGTTGAGGATGGACGAGTTTTGAGGTGCATGCTAGAAATATGGATGTTAAAGGCAATTTTGGTGAGGGCTTGGAAAGAAAAGGGAAGAGCTAGAGAGAAAACCACCATCTTTGTAGAGAATACATAAGTCATCATGAATGGAATGTTGGTAGAAATATGGACATTAAAAGCGGTTCTGGTGAGTTCTCAGAAGGAAATGAGAAACAGGTTATTAGAAACTGGAGGAAACTGCTATTTTATTGTAAAGTGACAAAGCACCAGATTGCACTGTGTTTGTGTTCCAGTGCAAGAAGTGAAGTTGATATTTAGCTGAGGAAATGTCTAAGCAAAGTATCGAAGGAGTACCTTGGTTCTTCCTGACTGCTTCTAGTGAAATGGAGAAGAAAGAAATGAATTTAAGAAGGAATTCCTATGCAAAAGGGATCCAGAACTTGAAGGCTTGGAAAATTCTCAGGCTATCCATATTGCAAAGAATGAGAAAGATTATTCTGAAGAGAACACTAAGGGTGTGTCTGAACACTGTTTGATAAGGAGATAGTATGGATGTGAATGAAGGATTTAATCAGCTATCTCAACCGAAGCCAGGAATAGAGATGGGATTATAACAATAGAAATGTTGCCAGGTGGGACTAAAGGGGGCAGAAATAAACAGGAGTGACTGAAAGAAGGATATTGGGCCAGCGCCAAGGTGCTGTGGGAAATTAAAGTAACAAAATTAGAAAAAAAATTAAAAAATAAAATTATTAGAAAAGCAAAAAAAAAAAAAAAAAAAGGAGGATGTTGGGCTTACGTTATCAGGACAGGATAGGATGATAGGGCCATTTGGCTGTGAACATGCTTTATTTTTCAAGAAAAGGGAAGACTAATCGCAAAGGCAATTTGGAGACCATCAGAGCTGCCACTGTTGCCACAGGTCCAGGGGGCAGGGCTGGTTCCTCCTCTGTTTCAAAGGGTGGGGTTGCCTTTCTAGTTTTTGCAGGCCAGGGTGCCTCTGCCCATGACTTTGTTCTCCCTTAGAGAATCACACAGGGTGGGCCTTTCCGGAGAGCCAGGAGACTGGGCTCTCACAGAGAAGAACTCATTCCAGATTTAACTCCAAAGTCTCATCTAAATATCATCTAAATTAGGTATGGGTGATACGCAAGGTACGATTCATCCGGAAGCAAAATTCCTCTCCATATGTGAGCCTGTGAACCTGTGAAACCAGACAAATTATGCACATTCAAAATCCATTGATGATGCAGGCATAGGTTATATAGATATTCTAAAAGGGAGAAATCAGAAAGAAAAAAAGAGATGACATGTTCCAAGCAAGTCCAAAACCTAGCAAAGAAAATTTGATTAGATGCTAAGGCTTGAGAATAATCTTCTTTGGTTCAGTACTCTGCCTTCTGACCCCATTAAGGTAGCAGTATCACGCCTTTGGCTCTGGCGCGGTCCCAAGGCTTTTTGTGAGAGCCCCACCACCTTTGCATTCAAGATGGACATGAATTTTGGGAGCCCAGGTGGGAAATATTACGGCCTGAATGTTCCCCCTACCCCAAATTCAGATGTTTTGAAGCCTTAACCCTCAATGTGATGTTAGGAGATGGGGCTTTTAGGAAGTAATTAGGGTTAAGTGAGGTCAGGAGGGTGGGGTCCTGGTCCAATGAGATTAGCACCCTTATGAGAAAAGACACTAGAGTTATTTTCTTCTCTCTCTCCACCTTGTGAGGACACAGTAAGAAGGCCAGTTCCTGCAAGCCAGGAATCAGGCCCTAACCAGGAACTAAACTGGCCAAAATCTTGATCTTGGACTTACAAGCCTTCAGAACTGTGAGAAATAAATTTCTGTTGTTAAGCCACCCAGCCCTAATAAGCAAATACAGAGCAGCAAGCAGGTACTGAAAAGACATTCAGCACTTTCAAAAGTTTGCAAAGTTCTTAGAGTTGGTTCCCTTGGAAACCTTTTTGGTATTACAGCCTTTCTTTATTTCATCAGTGTTCAGGTGTGTGAAATGCAGATGAAAGTTATCTGCATAAGACACATATAATGTTAGACCTAGCATGCCCTCCTTGAGAACCTTCCTACAGCCACTCCAACTCCCATACACACTTGAATCATCTGACTCAAACAGTGGTTCCATCAAGCCTCTTTTCCTGCGTACTGACTTATGGTGGCTTCTGCTTTTAGGATTCATCAGCAATCACTTAACTCTGATTTCTTACATATGCCTTCTCAGCATGTCACTTGGCATCTCTTGTCTGTGTGAGCCAGTGATTAACTTGAAATTCTCTTACTCTAATTCTATGGTAACTGTTCTATTTATTATTACAGACTGTTGAAGCTCCCAGAAAATCTCAAATCATTCTGTGCAAATCCATTATTTTATAGATAAGAAGAGAAAAATGTCTTCATCGGCTTGGGCTGCTTGTAACAGAATACCATAGACTGCGTGGCTTAAATAACAAGCACTTATTTCTTACAGTTTCAGAGGCTGGGAAGTCTGAGAGCAGAGTGCCACCATATTCAGGTTCTGGGTTCTGGTGAGAGCCCTCTCCCTGGCTTGCATTGCCTGCATTTTACTGTGTCCTCACATGGCAGAGAGAAATTCTGGTGTCTCTTCCTATTATAAGAAGAGAAATCCCAACATGGGGGCTGCATCCTCATGACCTCATCTAAACCTTCTTACCTCCCAAAGGCCTCACCATCTTATACCATTGCATTATGGGTTAGGGCTTCAACACATGACCTTCGGGAGGGACATAAACATTCTGTTCATAACAGAAAGTTTAAGGCGGTTGAAGATGTTGGGCCTTACAGCATTTTTTCCTTTCACATTTACCCATAAAACTGCTTCCCCAGGAACCCCAAATAATGAAAACTTTTACAACCCATTTGGTGGCAGCATTCAAGAAAGAATTCCCTTCTGAGCCTTTGATAAGTTGCACTGAGTGTACCAGTATGCATGAGACATAGCATCTGAAAACAGAGGCTTCAGTTTCAATATTCCTTTTACTTGTTCTGGTGATAATGGCCATTCACCTCCTGAAAAGACAGGGCTATGCATGTTAATGAAGAAGAATCCTAGAGGGCGAGATTCTGGTTTTGTATAATCATAGGACAATATTCATTACCTAATTCCAAAAATAACAACCAACTTAATGAGTTTGTAGGGAGAAATGTTGCTTGACTTTAAGGAGATTTGGAAATACATTTAAAAGATGAGAAAGAAGGAGTAAAATGAGGTTTATTATCCTAGTAACTGGAAACATAACCTTCTTAGAATTTAGTTTTGGTAGGAGATAGCTTTTTTCTTTCCTTTTTGGAAAACAATAACTTTTCATTGCTGATAATTTCTCCTGGGTCAGGGCTTTAAAAGGACAGAATAGTTTTCTTCCTTCTGCTAGAGTAATAAGGCACTTAAAATGTTTGTTTCATTTCACAGCTGCCCACCTAAGAATCTAGTTCATCTTGCTCTGGTAAACATTTCCTGAATCACTTCATTGTTTGAATTTTTTCCCTCCATTAACAGGAAAGGGAGATATCTCTCAACAGAATATATTAAACTTATCAGGAATTACTCTCTGCCAATGGATAGTCTCTTATCTAGTTTTGTTTTGGAGTGGAAAAACAATGCTGTTTATAATAGGATCTTAGAACTCAAAAGGAATTTAGAAATCATAGAATTCAACTTCATAATTTCAAGCTGAGGTCACAGACTAAGGGAAGAAACTTGCTAACTAGAGAAGATTCAGTACTAGATCCAAGGTTCTTTGACTTTCAGCTCAGGGCAGTTTCTGGCCTGTAATACTGGTCTCCTTTCTAATTGGATAGGTCTTTGTCAGCTGTATTTCTCTTTCTGTGCCTGGCTTATTTCACTTAACATGAAGTCCTCCTGGCTCATCCATGTTGTCACAGATGACAGGATTTCCTTCTTTTTAAAGACTGAATAGTATTTCACTGTGTTAATGTACCACATTTTCTTTATCCTTTCACGTGAAGGTCTTATGACCTGGTTTAGAGGAGGGTCAGGAAATCTTTCCCAGGTTGTATGACTTGTTTAAGGGAGAAAGGTGGGAGGAAGGTGAGAGTGACCTTCCTGCCTCTGTCATTTTCTCAAATGCCAACATGCCATATTGTAGGGTAGCACATCCTGAACCCCATCACCGGGGTGGCTGGGATGTCATCTCTGTATAGAAATCTTATTCCAAGCACTTAGGGGTTGAAGTAAAGAGCCCGTGTTTGCATCTTTCACCCAAGGATTGGTCATCTCTGATCAAGACGTGAGGTCCAGGATGAGCTCTTTCCCACAGAAACTTTGGCAAATGTGTGGACAATAAAGGAGCACTGCTTCCCTTATTCACCACAGCTCAGCTGGATTTATAGATTTAAATCTTTTAATGAAAAAGTTCATGTTGAGGTATTTAGATACTTTTTAGAGGGTTAAATACCAAGTTACAGTGACATTTAAACCATGTGTCCAGAACATGAAGGCAAAGAGTTTGCTAACAGTGCTCATGAAATGTTGAATGAATTTCTGTGAGATGGCACGAGGGCGGTAAGAAAAAGTGGAAACTCAAAGATGTATTTTCGCCTCATCCATCAGAGGATAGAATGTTGGGGGATGCTGAATCAGTGAGCAAAGGAGAAAGAATGATAGAATCATTGGTAGCATCTCGGGTTTTACATAGTGCTTCTGTCTATTTAGTTTGGTCCTTACAACAACCGCGTAGGTGGTCAGGTATTGTTTCTGTTTTACATGTGCAGAAACGCAGACACATTGAGCCAATGGTGGAGCCATGAGTTGATCTCGGGCCTCTGGGCTCTGGATTATGTGATTTTGCTTCCATGTCATTCTGCTTCCTTGGTAAGGACTGAAAGGTGGATGGTCAGGATTACCAGGTGCTTAGCAATGAGAAGCCAGCCAGAGGAGTTTATCTTACTGTGTTTTCAGACAGTATCCATGGAAATGTGGACTTGAGTGACCAACCTGTCCATTGCCCACGTGGCCAGGTTCACTCAGAGGATTAGTGACAGCATGTGTAAGGAACATGACAAACACTGAATCCCACCCTATTCTGCTGACTTCAGACTTCCACTTAGGGCTTTACCAAAGTGAGAGAGACTCAACCTCAGCCTTTGACGCTTGACATTTTTATAGGTTCTGGGAACTTCCATCTCAACCAGATAGTTGATTTTCCCTAAATACAGAGCATAGGACTGTCAGTCTATGAGACCTTGTCTTATTTGGCTGTGATTTGGGGTGTAGCAGAACAGAGCATTGAAAACTTGTTGACTGAAGTGTTTTTAGTAGCAGAGAAGGATGAAAGAGGAACATGTGGGCAGGAGCTCAAGCAATGACATGTCAGATGAAATAGCTCTAAAGTCTTTTTTTTTTTGAGATGAAGTCTCCCTCTGTCGCCCAGGCTGGAGTGCAGTGGCGCCATCTGGGCTCACTTCAAGCTCCGCCTCCCAGGTTCATGCTATTCTCCTGTCTCAGCCTCCTGAGTAGCTGGGAATATAGGCGCCCGCCACCATGCCTGGCAAATTTTTTTGTATTTTGAAGTCTTACATTTACAAAACTTTGTGGGAATTTTACATTACGCTCTAAAATATTTATTACCGTATTAAAAGAAATGTTCCAGACGTAATGAGTGATAGTGACTCTCTAGATTTTTCTCAGAAGTGGTTTTTTTTTTTTTTTTTTTGAAATGGAGTCTCCCTCTGCCTCTGAGGCTGTAGTGCAGTGGTGCAATCTTGGCTCACTGCAAGCTCCACCTTCTGGGTTCACGCCATTCTCCCACCTGAGCCTCCTTAGTAGCTGGGACTATAGGCGCCCGCCACCACGCCTGGCTAATTATTTTTTGTATTTTTAGTAGAGATGGGGTTTCAGCATAGCCAGGATGGTCTCAATCTCCTGACCTCGTCATCTGCCCGACTCGGCCTCCCAAAGTGCTGGGATTACAGGCGTGAGTCACCACGCCCAGCTTCTTGGAGGTTTTGACTCCCCTAACACACTGCTGGCTGCCCTTGGGTTCCTCTTCTCTGTTTAACCTGGAACTTGAGCTCCTCCTGACCCTTGATGCCAGATAAAACAAGTAGGTGTGGTTGGGAGGTTTGCATCAGTGGCTCTTAGGCATTTACAGCCATGAGACCAAACATTTCACACACAAAAGCTATCACAATGGCTCAGAGAAAGGGCATTGGTTTTGGAACAGTAGGAGATGATCTCTGGTTTTAATATAAACATAATTGTTCATGAAAGAAGAATATGCAACAGTCATCGTTATGAGCCAGCCAACTGTATGAAGAGCTTTGTGGGCCAAACTTGGGGAGCCACTGATTTGTTGGAAGCCTGGTACAACCAGATGTTTGCCCTACTTTAAAAAAGGCAATAAAGAGTTGGCACCAAGGAAATGTAATCTAGGGCATCTATGAGTTGGGTGGCAGATTAAATGTGTACAGCACAGGCTACATACTTTGCGGGGCCACTGCAAAATGAAAATGTAGGGTCCTTGGGCATAAGTTATGGAGAATTTCAAAATAGTAACAGCAGAGCGTTAAAGCACAGGGCCCTTCAAGGCATGAAGTTCTGTGCAGTTGCACAGACCACATGCCCATGAGGCTGGCCCTGATAAAGTTTCTTAAATTGGGAAAGTTGTGGGTGTACTTTGAGTGTGAAGAAAAAAAAAACATAAATACAAAGGTAATAAAGGAGAACAAAGGGAAGGCGAATCCCATGAGGAACAAGGTTACCTTGTAAGTGAAGTGTGGAAAAGCCATGGTCTATGCTGGAGAGGAGGAGAGAGGAGAATGCTACAGGCTGGAGAGAATGACCCAGAGATCTGATGTTACGAACGAGGTCTTTCCCAGGGGCGAGTCAGGAGGGCTAGCAGGTAATATTCTAGTGAACAGAATAACATCTATATAAGGCACAGAATTGGTTGGTTAAATAATTGTAGGATTCTCTTTTACACCATTAATTGAAACCCATTGGTAGTTAGTTGCATTTGCTATGGGGTCAGAAAATGGTGAACGAGTTATTACTATTTGTTTTGTTCATCTTGGGAAAAGAATTTAGTCTATAGTGGGGAGGAGTTTCAGATAATTCACCTCTGAATTCATGGATAGTGATTCCAGTGTCTTTTTAAAAGATGGAAACTTGAACCTCAGTGAAATATAAAGGCTATGAGCATAATTCAAGCTTTACGGCAGTCAGCAATCAAACACAGTACTCATTTATTCATTCTGGCAATATCATTCTTGGTGCAAGAGGCCAGTTTCAAATATAAACAGGATCAGGCAGGGAAGACGTATGTGTGAGGACAATGAGGACCAATGGTGACTAAGGCAAGCCAGAGAGCACGTGGCCTGTTGAAAAATGCTCAGAATCAAACAATTCTAAAACATGCAGGACTGAGCACAATCTGTCTGGAGATTAGGTTTAATTGGCTATCAGTTTGCATCCCCTGATAGATGAGTCACTGGGAAAAAGCAGACCCATTGGTGGCCCAGGAGAGCATCGAAGTAAAACATTGTTACCAAGAGTGGAGAGCTTAAGAGACAAACAGTATCATCCAATGAATGAAACCTTTCCAACTAGGACCTGCCAGGCACCAGCGGGCTTCCATCAGATGGGACTGCGCAGGACCTATGTTGTCCCAGACAACAAGGTGGCTTATGTATTCTTTCTTCAATAGGTCACTTTGGTGAGCTACTAGGGTTTAATGACTAATTAGGAAATTATTTTACTGCTCTTCCTAAACTCACTTGATTTTCATTACATTTCCTCTTTCAGAAGAGCTACCTACTCCTGCAAATGATGTCTCTTTCTATGTAGAGTAGAAAGAATAGAATTTCTATTGTTACACAAATATGCATTGTTTTCCCAATATGAAAATACTGGAACTCTTCATTCCTAAAACATATAAGGTCAGAGAGCTTTATTCAAAGAACGTGTGTTCGGCCAGGTGTGGAGGCTCTCACGCCTGTAATCCCAGCACTTTGGGAGGCTGAGGCGGGCAGATCACAAGGTCAGGAGATCCAGACGATCTTGGCCAACATGGTGAAACCCCGTCTCTACTAAAAATACAAAAAATTAGCCGGATGTGGTGGCGGGGGCCTGTAGTCCCAGCTACTCGGGAGGCTGAGGCAGGAGAATGGCGGGAACCCGGGAGGCGGAGCTTGTAGTGAGCGGAGATCGCGCCACTGCACTCCAGCCTGGGCAACAGAACGAGACTCTGTCTCAAAAACAAACAAACAAAAAACAAATAACATGTGTTCTGTTAGCGTAAATGAGGCTTTTGTCTGTGAACGCTGATGTTAGTGTCTGATTAATCTTGAGTAAGAGATTATTTCTTTCACTTCTCTTTCCTGGCCAAAGAACACTAGATTTTTTTGCTCCTTAGCTCAGCTAAATCTGGGTTTTTGTGTCACGACCAGGAAAAGTTAGGCACGCAGGCACATTGAAGGGTGAGGGGAATGGAATTTATTGGGCAAAAGGAAAAAATAAAAAAACAAAAAACAAAAATCCTCTCAGCAAAGCAGGAGGGGTTCCTGCCGATGGGTTCCCACCTCACAGATTGAGTACCAGACCACCACACACAAGCTGAAGCGCCCAGGCTCCTCCCCCTGCCCAAGGCACGAACTTCCTGTAGCTCCACCCCCCTTTTTCCCAGTGCGCAGGCGCGTCGGATATTCTCCGAACACCCTTTCCTTATGTGCGTCCTATGTCTATCATTTTCTTCACTCCTAATCTGTTTGTTGTTGTTTTTTGTTTTTGTTTTTGAGATGGAGTTTCGCTTTTGTCGCCCAGGCTGAAGTGCAATGGCGCGATCTTGGCTCACTGCAACCTCTGCCTCCCGGGTTCAAGGAATTTTCCTGCCTCAACCTCCCCAGTAGCTGGGATTACAAGCACACGCCACCACGCCCTGCTAATTTTTGTATTTTTAGTAGAGATGGTGTTTCACCATGTTGGCCAGGCTGGTCTTGAACTCCTGACCTCAGGTGATCCACCCATCTCGGCCTCCCAAAGTGCTGGGATTACAGGCATGAGCCACTGCACCCGGCCGTAATCTGTTTTTCACACTCTCATTCCTCGTCTTGCTCTCTGGACTACCCTTAGTTTCTTAAAGGAAACTGACCAAGTGTGGTTTTACCAACCCTGGGGTGCCATGTGACACACATTAGAGAGTTTGTATCTTTTGGGTCTGTGCAGGAAAGATTAGAGACTACAAGTTTCCCGCCTGTGCCAAGGAGAATACTCATTCATACCTGTGTACTCCAGGTAGCAGTTAAAGGAGAAATCAGTTGCTCTCACAGTTTCACCAGAAAAAATGGTTTAAAAAATTGTCTTTGCTGATGAAAACTCTTTCTTGATAAGAATGCTTGAGCTCTATTGTCAAAATAGGGACGTGGCTGTCTTTAAAAATAGCTGATTTGGGAAAAAAAATTACTGGTGCAAATTGCACGGAAGAAAAGGGGTGTACTTCGGCTTTCCTCTCTCCTTTAACTGCGCTAGGTAGATGCAGAGTTCAGATATCAGAATCAAATCTGGGCCTCCAAAACATTTTTAACCAGAGAGTTGTGAAAAGGCCCCCAAACAAGGACATTCATGACTGTTTATAGCTGGCTTTTGTTATTAATTTATTTTAGTTGACAAAAATCACACATGTGGTATGCAACATGATGTTATAAAGTATGTGTGCATTGTGGAACGGCTAAATCAAGTTAATTATACATGCAGATAGCTGACTTTTAATCGAAAAAGGAAATATTGTTACCTTGCTTTTAAAATTGAGATACTTTATGATGTCAGTGCATACTCTATAGTTACAATTTTTTGTTTTGCTGGATTTTAGAATTTAACTGTCATTATTCCTGTCACTAGCCACCTCGTCCTGGGAGAGGGACACCTATAATCTTAAACCTCAGGGTAACTTGGTATGATAGAGAACAGAAGGGACGTCTCACTAGGAGAAATGTCATAGATTGAAGAAGGCCCAATGGCATGTCAGTGCACTGCCCAGCACACCGTCCCAATGCATCTGTACTTGACCAAGCCATTCCTGGAAGCAGATCATGCAGGCTCCCTGGGCCTGGCACATGCTTATTCTAAATTACAAAAGCAGCATTTGCCTCTACTCAGCCCTGTTTTCTGTATGACTATCAAATTGTTTACTGACAAAGTCACAATGAGCTTTCATATTCCCTTTGTGGGAACTGGAAAAAGGTTACTGCTCAGAATAAATCCACTGGGCCGGGTTCAGTCCTCACTTACTACCCTCTGTGTAGCATGAACGGCCCATTGTCCCTTACAGGGATGCTCAGAATCCCAGCAGAGGTGCCTTGCCATTCTCCTTCCCCTATTCAAAATTCTCCATTCTGTGGCTTTTTCTTCCAGGGTCTTTATTTTACCGAATGACCTAATAACTTGATGAATAAATTCAAACAACAAAGATGTTAACAGCAGTGCTTGTTCCAGCCATGCTATTATGTTGCCAATGTTATCGTCATCGTCTAGGGTACTGTTTCCTTACTTTACATCTGGTAAAAAATCCCATTCCTTTTGCAAAACTTAACTCTAATTTCAATTACTCTGAAAAATTTCCTGGCCCTTTCAAGTGAGTAAGTTATTTCCCTCTCTGAATGCTTGTAGTAGAGTGTTTATATATTTTCATATTTCTTACATTGTTTAATATTTACATGTCAGTCTACCCCGATGTCCTGTAATCCTCTGAGATCAGAGGCAGTGGTGTTCTTGTTTATATCTCCAGCTCATGGTTTATTATTTAGACATAATAGGTGCTCAACAAATAAATAATGACTGGATCATGGTATTGGATGAACTGGTCAATCAAACTTAGTACTTACCATGGTGCTTTTCCCTTAATTAGGGGGCTCCTAAAGACGACTCATTAAAGCAGGCGATAGGAGTGTAGACAGCTGGAAGGACTGTGCCCTCTTGGCTCTTTTCCCAGAACCCAGCTGCTATTTTGCCTTCCAGTCATGGTTAGATCAGGAATTACTAAGAACTCTGTGAAGAATGGCTTGGCCCTAGTTCCCCGCTTTTTACTTGAGCTTCCGGAGCAATGGGAATCTCCAGATATATGCTAGTAAATCCTCTGCTTTTCTGGATTTGAGGGAAATTTGCATTTTATGTTTTGTCTGATGTGTTCATGAGCAGAGAGCACTGTCTTTGAGGCAGAATACCAGGTGCTGTAAGAGATACAAAGGAGTACCCCAAACCAGTTCTGAGGAGGTAATTTATAACTGGAGAGAGAAATACATAATGCGATAAACTACATGAAGGGTCAGAAATCACCGCAGACTTTGGTGATTAGAGAAGTCTTCATGGGAGTGGATTTGGAGCTGGACCTGGAATGAAAAATTGAATTTCTATTTGTTCATTCAATTGACAAATATTTGTCTAGTGTACCCCATTCTTCCCTAGGTGTGGGAATACAAAGAGTGCTCAGTCAGAAGTATACCTGTGTGAGCTCCAAACTTTTTGGGTGATAGAGTCCCAAAAAGTAATAGAGTTCTTTGTCCAACCCCATAATTTATTGCCAAATTAGCACAAAAAGTCTAAATGGACTAAGGAATATACCAGCCAGGTTTTAGTATAGATGAAAGGAAAGAGGTTCCATACGTTGACAAAAACGTTTTTTGCTTTTTCTGTTGTTGTTTTTGAGATGGAGTCTTGCTCTGTTGCCCAGGCTGAAGTGCAGTGGCATAATCTCTGCTCACTGCAACCTCCACCTCCCAGGTTCAAGTGATTCTCCTGTCTCAGCCTCCCAAGTAGCTGGGATTACGGGCACACACCACCACGCCCAGCTAATTTTTGTATTTTTTTGTGGAGACAGAGTTTCACCATGTTGGCCAGGCTGGTCTTGAACTCCTGACCTCAAGTGATCTGCTCACCTCAGCCTCCCAAAGTGCTGGGTTGGATTATAGGTGTGAGCCACCATGCCTGGCCTAAAAGTTTTTTAATAGAAAATTTTACTGGAGAAATGTTATGGGAGAATTTTATCAAATATCTTATTTTCTGTCTTCTTGGAAAAGATTCTATTCATTTAGTGCAAAATAATTGTGGTTTTGCCATACTTTAAAAAAAATGGCAAAACCCACAATTACTTTTGCACCAACCTAATACCAAGATGAGCACTGAGGATAGAACCATAGGCAAGACCAGTATTTTAAAAACTTACTGAAGAAAATGGGTCAAAAAGAATCATTTGAATTGAGGCAGAAGCTGTTCATCAAGGTCCCCAACATGATTGAGCATGGTGTCTGGTTTTGTTTTCAAAACTCAGTTTTGTCTTTAATGTTATACTGTGTCCACTCAAGGCTGATTAATTACAGCCCTTTTTGCTACATTTGTTCATCATTTCTCCAGAGACTCTCAGGCTATGAGACCAAAAGGGTTTTACATGGTACAAATGCTATATCTCTAGAAGGAACTGAAAGGGCAAGATGTATGGTTTGTCAGAGAAGTTCTGATGGGTCGAGTTGGGTCCTGAGGAATGTTGTTTGTTGGGAGTGCTGCCAATAGCTGTAACATTGTTCAACAAACTCCACCAGGCTTGACATTCAAGACTTGAAATAAGATAGTAAAATGCCCAAATTTCTGTGAACCCAGAAAATCTGAGACAGGTCTCAGTTAATTTAGAAAGTTTACTTTGCCAAGCTTGAGGATGCATACCCATGACACAGCCTCAGGAGGTCCTGATGACATGTGCCCAAGGTGCTCAGAGCACAGTTTGGTTTTATACATTCTAGGGAGACATGAGACATCAATCAAATATGCAAGATAATCATTGGTTCCGTCTGGAAAGATGGGAGAACTCGAAGCAAAGGTGGGACAATTTGAAGCGGGGAGGGGGCCTCCAGGTCATAGGTAGACAAATGGTTGCTTTCTTTAGAGTTTCTGATTAACCTCTCCAATGAGGCAATCAGATATGCATTTATCTTAGTGAGCAGAGGGGTGACTGAATGGAATGGGAGGCAGCTTGGCCCTAAGCAGTTCCCAGCTTGACTTTTCCCTATAGCTTAGTGATTTGGGGACCCAAAATTTATTTTCTTTTCACACTTTTTTCTCCTTTCTGGATGATTTAGGGATCAGTATAATCTCTTCTTCCTATTCGTTTTCCCCGCATGTTGCCACCTGACATATGCCCCCAACAGGCATATAGTCTATGCCATATCACACCACAGCATCAGAGGCACTCATTGTGGGATGCAGGAGGGAGAAGGTGTAGGAGAGGAGGGGTAGGGGAGAGCAAGAACCTTTGTTAAAAGGGAGTTTTTATGATTTCTCAGTCCGACCTCTGTTTCTAATCCTAGGTAAAACAATCAACAAAAATCAGTTGTGCAATACACTGTTATATGCAATAAGTTTCTTTCTAGAAACAAATCAGTGTAAAACACTGTCATCCTTTGATAGTTGTTATAATCAGCTCAATGAACATGACTTAATTTCAGTCCCTCAAAAAATTTTATCTTTTTGTTAATCTCAGTATTTATGTTTCTACTTGATGCAGTCAATGACATTTGTTTATTGACCTCTATAAATGATGAGCTTAGGTGTAACTGGCATTCAGAGAGAAGGCTGTCATATTGCAGAAAAATATGAAGTGGCCTTTATTTTTATGTTCTGAAACATGTGTGATGCCAGATGTTTTTCATATGCAGTGCACTTAGAAATGCATTTGTGAACTCCAGACCTGCAGGGGAGATACCAGCTCCCTCCCTGCAGGTCTGAGGGAGCCCCAATGTGGCATCTTTATTCTCCTTATCCTGGGAGATAAATGTAGCCCTGTGCTTGGGCAGTCTTCCAAATGACTCATATCTTGTTTTTGCTTTTAAAAAAATTAGCCCAGTCCATGAAGAGGTGCTTGTTTTTTGAAAACTGCCATGAGTGCTTCTTTTCTGTCTCTCTCTTGAGAGAATACAATGGTTGCAATTTGAATTCTGCTATGGTAAAATTCATTTCCTGCCTGTGGAGCTGCCCAGATTTACTTTATCCTATTCACGTGCCTGTCAAGTGATAGCGTGGGTTAGTTGAGAGCAGCAGGAAGGGAAAGGAAATGAGAAGCACAATGTTTTATAATCACACAATCAGCATCTTGCTTCGAGAACAACGGTTCGGAAGGGAGTAGTATGATGAGCTGGATAAAAACGAGCTTTGAGGCCAAAATCCACTGGTGCCCCTTCCTAACTGTATGCGAAGGGTTCAGAGAAGTTAAATAACCACTGGTTTCCTCTTCTGCAGGATGAGGTGTGTGTATGTTGCACTCAGTGCAGCAGCCTTCAATAAATGGTGATTCTCAATATTCACACAGAGCTGGAAAGGAATATTGAAGGCATTTGTCATGAAGAATCATCTTCTATGCTCATGAAGCTACGATGGCTTCTTTGGTGTTGAGCAGGCACATTCCCATTTATAATTTATCCACTTAGTCTCCTCAATTCCTTGATGAGCTAAGCCAAGGAATAAATCCAAACATTAACTTAACAAATACTCACCGAGCATCAGCTGTGTACTGCTGGACTGTGCCAAGTGATGTGGAGAACGCAAATATAAAAGATGTGGCGACAGCAGCAAATAGTCTAAGATGAGCTTGAAACATGGCAAACAGCTCCCCCCTATAGCATTCTGTAAGCAGTGCCAAGCAAGGGGTGGAAAGTGGGACTGTTTGGAAGTGGTCAGAGATGGTTTCTTGTAAAAGGTGAAATGAGCTGGGCATTGAAGAGAGGTGAGACTGCTAGGAAATGGCATTTCAGGCAGAGCGAGGAAACAGGAAAGGCTTCGTTTAATTCCCCACACTTTTACACAGAATACTGCTCACTTATTTCCTGTTCCCAAGGGCCCACACTGTTCTTAGACCACATGAGTCTCTCCCTGCTTGAAACAAAAACAGGTATTTGCAGTGAGCATGGACTTACTCAATGTGGGCTGCTCTCCCATGCACACGGAGAAGGCACTATCATTGCCCAGAAACTTGAGCAAATCTGGTAGGGCCATGGCCAAGTCTAATGTCTTCTACTCTAAGAAAGAGTTGCTAGTTATAAACTCAGGAGAGGGCTTCTCATTATGCTTGATAAGTCCTTCAAGTCCTTTCACCTTTTAGAGACAACAGTCAAGCCATTACACTTTCAAACTGTGAGGCCCCTTTCACAATGGAGAGAGACTAGGAAAAAGGACATTTTTCCAACTGACAAGCTTGATAGCTTTGAGTGTCACCTCAGCTCAAGTTCTTCACACTACCTGTAAATACTTGACACTTTGGGTGTAAAACGCATTTTGATTTGTTTTTGGTGCTTGTTCTATTTAGAGCCAGCTGGAGACCACAGCACTAGATAGTTCATGGAAACTTGCCTTTTCCTTCCACACTCGGAGCTGATGTGGAGTGGCTGGAGAGTGCTGGTGGGCTTTTGAAGTGTTTGCCCTGGCAGAGAAGGCAGAGGCAGACGTGGTCTCCATCTTGGACTGGAAATGTTGACTATCTGGAAAAACAAGAGCCTAGATTCAAAGAATGGGCCTGCCCCAGCCTCTAAACTTCCAGCTCTGTACTCGAGACTTTTTGAGTCTGTTGCTCCAATGCGTTGCTGCTGACTTATTTCTTTATCCCTGTAACTGTTTTCAATTTATTCACTCTGTGCCAAGATGGAATTTCATCCCTCCCTGCCCAACC
The DNA here is from genome assembly GCF_001698545.2 of Rhinopithecus bieti. Lineage (NCBI taxonomy): Eukaryota > Metazoa > Chordata > Mammalia > Primates > Cercopithecidae > Rhinopithecus > Rhinopithecus bieti. Next base: position 2,899,738 of record NW_016810765.1, on the reverse strand, counting down.
ACATCACCTCCCCTATGCTACAGAGAATCCAGCAGATGAGTCCTTGCTTATGAACTGGCTTCTTAGATTCTGATGCATTAGGCAAAAAGGAAGCAGTTCTACAAAGTACTTTCTAAATGGTGAACCATTCATTGTACAATATAAGGCAGCTCCAACATGATCAGACTCTCGTGTGCTCACTAGGAGGGAAGATTAAAAAGAACACTTTCAAGCCAGCTTGTAAAACTACATGCACATTTGACTTCTGTTTTTCTTTCAGCCTTTCTCTGCGTTGTCAGTGTGTCCTTGGACAGCATAGCTGAAAAGGAGAATGTGTTGGAAAGACAGTGATTGTGATTCTTTGCAGGATGTGTTGTGACAGCCCTGATCAGAGCTTAGATGGTGCAAATTGACAGGTTGCTATCAGTCTCCTAGCTCAAAGCAGCTGGCTGCCCTGCCTCCAGGAGGCCTTGCATCTCCTTCAGCCTTCAAAAGTCAGGAACAGGCCAGGCACGGTGGCTCACGCCTGTAATTCCAACCCTTTGGGAGACTGAGGTAGGTGGATCACCTGAGGTCAGGAGTTCGAGACCAGCCTGGCCAACATGATGAAACCCCATCTCTACTAAGATTTAAAATTAGCCGGGCATGGTAGTACGTGCCTGTAATTCCAGTTACTTGAACCCAGAAGGCGGAGGTTACAGTGAGCCAAGATCACACCATTGCACTCCAACCTGGGCAACAGAGTGAGACTCCATCTCAAAAAAAAAAAAAAAAAAAAAAAAAAGGAACGTTAGGGAGGGTATTTTGATCATGCAGACTACAGCTTGAGCTTTCTTTTCTGTAATTGGAGGTAATAATACTACCTTGCTACTCATGGTTTTTATGTGATTCTAAGGGAATAATGTCTCTGACAACACACAGAACAAAATTAAGTGATAACCAAGTATAGAGTTATAACACATCTCTTATTAGAGTATCAAATAATTGTTTTTCCTGCAAATGAATCGAGAACAAAATTTGAAATTGAGTATTGGGGTATTAAAAGTGCAACTCCTTCTCCCCCGCAAGTAGACCTTCCCCCTGCCCTCTACCCCAGCTCCCTTAATGCCTTTTCCTAGGAATAATTGATGATTGAAACAGCCCAGCCCAGGAAGAAAACCCTGCATACTTTGTGAGCTGTGACTTTCCCATGATTAGATACCTGCTTTTTGTTCATTCAAAAGCGTTAATCAAATACCTGCTTGTGTCTGGTGCTAAACCAGGCACAGTCCACTTATGGGTTCTCTGTCAAGTGATCTGTCCTTCTGGAAGAGCAATGAAGTAAGAAGATAAAGGATCACACAACAAGGAGACCAGTGACATGTGGAGCTAAAAAAGAGGAAGAAAAAATATTTTAACACAGAAAATCAAGAAAGGATTTATGAAGGGTTGAGGATCTGTAAGATTTAGATCGAAGATGACAAACTTGAATGTTTAGAGAGGAAGCAGGGAATAACTTCAAGCGTCATTCAGGCTGGTGTGGTACTATAGGGAGTGGTGATGACTGGGGTAAACTGGAGAAAGCTTGTCTCTACCCAGGCAAATTTAATGTTACTACCTGGGAACATAGACCCAAAGTGGCCAGATCTTACACAGATCTTTTATACTATGAGAATCTAGAAATCTGCTTTTCAGTGAAATTTCCCAATTTCTGACAACTAATAAAAGCAAGCCTTATCTCTTAGAGCAAGTTAACATGGTCATTTACTGTCCTTCACTTATGCTATCAGGGTTAACACATGTCCTTCACTTATGCCATCAGGGTTAACACATAACAACACACAATTACACAGTTACTAGTTTACAACCTCCTCCTTAGTTAGATGTTAGGAATGGATTCAGGCACCCCAGGCTGACGGAGCAAAATGCTGAACATGAACAAGAAAACTCAAGTGGTTCACAGAGAGCTAGGCTGTTGGATACATGAGAAGTATTATGGGAAATCTATCTAGAAAGCAGGTCAGAGGACCTCGAGTGCCAGACAGGATGTTTAAAATTATCCTGTTAGAATGGAGAGCTAATTAAGATTTTTGAGCAGGGAGTGGATTTACCAGATAGAACAATAATCTGGACTACTCTAAGAGACATGTTTGATCAAAGAGAGTCAGACACTATGCTACCATGTGACATACTACTGTACTGAATGTTTTCCATTCAGTATGCTTCTCACCCTAATAAACCAAGGTAGAGGTGGGTATTGTTAATTATCTTCATTCGACACCTGAGGAAATTGAGGCTAATGGGAGTCCCCTAAGATCATACAACTAGAGAGGGAGGGACCAGAATTTGAGCCCAGGGACATTTGATTCTAAGGCCTGGATAGTTGGCCCCTCTGGTGTACCCAGATTTAAAAGAGGGAGAGAGAACGAGAGATAAATCTCTTCTTTTTAAAAAATCCTAGTACTCTATCTTCCTGTAACTTCACACCAGATACTCTAAGATCTGTTGGCAAGGATGGAGCCTTCAATTCAACCAAGACAGGTTGATATTAAGAAGCAGTTTGATGTAGACTGGGTATGGTGGCTCATGCCTGGTAATCCTGGCACTTTGGGAGGCCAATGCAGTAGGGAAAACGCCTGCTGTAGAAAGGATATGATCAGGATGAGTCTACTTGGAAACAGTGGGTGATTGTCTTGAAAATGCAGTATTTCAGTGCAATGTCTGCCTTCCTGGAGGGCAAGAGGAAATTAACATGGTCATTCACCATCTCTCACTAAAAATGAGATTACTAAGTTTACCGAGTCTTTCAAGGTTGTGACCCATGGTTCTTTACTCCTGGAGAAGAACGTGGAATCTTTTGTCCCACAAAAAGAGGTCTGGCGTATTATTTATGCTCTGGCCTGTGGTAATAGCATTTTAAAATAAAAATTTGTCTAATGAGTGCGACATGTCATTCTTACTTATTTGGATGCTCGGCCTGTGGTTTTCTAATTGGAAAAGTGAATAAGATAAAGTTTAAGATCTACTTCAATTCTAGAATTTCTTAATTCTCTGAAAATTTGCTCATATGTGGGATGCGTATATTGATTAGTAATATTATCTTCCTAATAACTTTGTCATAATCTTTTTTTTTTAATGTGTGACCTAAGTATTACCTTTGTTTGTCCCATGAGTGAACAGGTCGAAACGTTACTTCTCTTGCCCTGTGGTACACTACATCTGCCCCTCATTCTGAAGCAGACACTGGTTCACAAGGCTTGGACAAGAGTGAGCAGATGTGGGGGACAACAGGAAGGAATACAAGAAATCAGGGCTGTCCTGGAATATGTGGGACGCCTGGTAGCCATGCCATGCCATTTTCCCAGCAGATAAGCAAAGAGGAAGAAGAATTCTGTGGCACATAGGAAAAGTGAAATTCTGCTCAGCACGTATGTTTGTAGGTTGGTTGTGCTGGTTTTGTTGTGAATCTTGCCTGCGCTCCCTCAAGAATGTGAACACATCAGTTCCCTTCAGTGCAAAGCACTAGTCTAGAAACTTTATTCTATAGGAAGAAATTTCTTAGGACTTGATTACAAAGGTTAGGAAAATGATGGAGGAGTTTTGCTGAGGTTAAAACTGACTTGGGGCCGGGCGCGGTGGCTCACGCCTGTAATCCCAGCACTTTGGGAGGCCGAGGTGGGCGTGGATCACCTGAAGTCAGGACTTTGAGACCAGCTTGGCCAACGTGGTGAAACTCCATCTCTACTAAAAATACAAAAATTAGCCAGACATGGTGGCAGGCACCTGTAGTTCCAGCTACTCTGGAGGCTGAGGCAGGAGAATAGCTTGAACCTGGGAGGCCAAGGTTGCAGTGAGCCAATATTGCACCACTGCACTCCAGTCTTGGTGACAGAGCAAGACTGTATCTCAAAACAAAACACAACACAACAAACCTGACTTTGTACTGGTTTCCTTATCCTTTTAGGGGAGAAGGGGCATTGATATTACTCATTTGATGTTTCCCTGGTTATAAAGGACGTAGTTTGTAGCGCGTTGTTTTAGGAAGTCAAGGTCTTGGTTCTGAAGGCAGTGACTCTGGATGGTCATAATTAAAATCCAGTGTCGCCATCCAAATGACAATGTGCTTTTGCAGGCAACTCTGGCTATCATGGTTGCTTTACGCAACCTGCAGTTCACCCACTGTGTACTGACTATAGGCCATACCCCGAGGGTGGAGGAAAAAGGCAATATCCAAAGAGTCTCAGAGGTTTCTCCACCCTGGATGAGCAAACAACCCTCTCCCCTTTCAACAAACACAGTAGCTGTGAAGACAGGGCTGACTCATGTGATGGCTTTTGAGGATGAAATATAAGTGATGTCGAACTCTAAGGTGACACATTAAACAAAGAGTGTTCTCCACTCTTCCAGGAACCCTGACTTCCTAAAATGGAAAAAACAAAAAAAAAACAAAAAAAAAAACTCCGTTTTGCATGAATAAAATTTCTAGGTCAAAGTCAAATGAATTGCGAATACTCACAATTTGTTTGAGGCAGAAAGTCAAATAGCTTCCTCCTTAAGAGGCTCCTGGAAGTGAAGTGGCCTGGCCCATCAGAGAGGTGGAATGACCCAGCAAGTGAGCATTTATTTGCTTGTCAGTCCTGTTTGGCTTGTAAGAAATGCACCTGTGAAAACCAATGCCAGGTTTTGGTAAACTGGTCCTAAAAGTTACTGAGCTAAAAATAGATTTCTGGGGCATACAAAAGTGCTGTGATTCCAAGTTTGATTTTTTAAAATATATTGAAGGGGCTGTGTGAAGTGGAATAAAATAAAGATGGCTTTGAATGCTAATATCTAAAGCAAACAAACAGTTATTTTGAGCTGTGGTGGCCCATGGCTTTTAAAGATGTGGTTAGCGTGTGAACCCCCAATGTGTCCCAGGCACTTTTAGACAGTGGCAAAAGCAGGTTCCTTCTTTTGAAGAATTTTCTGCGACTGCATTTGTTCAGAGCAACACATTAAGTACCTGGTATATATTTGTGGAACAGAGCTGTTAATTCTGTCTCGGAACATCAGAAGGACTTCCTGGGGCTGAGGTGACCTCTGACTCAGATTCAGGCTTGACAGTAGGAGGGTGTCACCTGACAAAGAAGGATGATTAGCAACTTTTATGCTATGTGTGCTAACCTGCCTTCTAACTTAGATTTTTATATGAAATACGTTTTCCTGCTTCCTTGCTCCTCTCTGTTCAGTCTTATCCCTGCTTCTATATCCTCTGATTAAAGGCTTTAAACTTTCCTTCTCTTCTCACCCTATGATTCATTCGGCTGTTAGACACTTCCTAAGCATCTGCTCTCCAGGCTTCCTTGCTCCTGGGGAAAGCATTGTGCTAAATGTGAAATTCCTGCAGATGTCCTTAGTCATTCTCCATTAGGATCAAGAAATCACCAAGTCCTGCTTGTTACTTTCACATTCTTCATTCATTCCAAACACAGTGCTGAAAAACAGGAAGTATTTTATCAATTAATGTTCTGTGGTTGCAAGCAACAGACACCGGCTAACTGAAGGAAGAAAAGGAGTTCATTGAAGGGATGTCAGAGTGTGGTGGATGGAGTGATAGCCCCCCAGATATGTCCACCTCCAAATCCCTGAAAACTGTGAATATATTACCTGACATGGCAAAAGGCACTTTGCAGATGGGATTAGGATCTTGAAATTGGGAGAGTGTTTTTGACTATTCAGGTAGAACCAACGTAATACAAGGGTCCTTATAAAAGGAATGTAGGAGGGCCAGAGCCAACGAAGATGATGTGATGACTGAAGCAGACATCAGAGACAGGAATTTGAAGTTACTGTGGGCTTTGAAGATGGAGGAAGGGGCCAAAGCCAAGGAAGGCAGGTGGCCTCTAGAAGCCGGAAAAAGGCACGGAATGAAGTCTCCCCTAGAACCTCCAGAAGGAACAAAGCCCTCCAACACCTAGGTTTTAGGACTTTTGAAATCCACAACTATGAGAGAAGAAATTCGTGTGTGTATGTGTATGCTCATGTGCGTGTGTTTCAGTTGCAGTGAAATTCACTAAAGCAACCATTTTAAACAATTCAGCGGCATTTAGTACATTCACAGTATTATGCAAACACTCTATCTAGGTCCAAAACATTTTCATCAGCCCAGAAAGAAACACCATACATATTAGGCAGTCGCTCCCCATCTCTCTGTCCCACCTCCCCCAGGTAACCACCAATCTGTGTTCTGTCACTATGGATATTTCATAGAAATCGAATCTTATAATATCTGACCTTTTGCATCTGGCTTCTTTTGCTTAGCAAATATTTGAAAGTTCACCCATGTTGTAGCATGTATCAGTACCTCATTCCTTTTATGGTTGAATAATATTCCATTATATATAAATACCAGAATAACTTTAGCTGTTCGTCAATTGATAGATATTTGGGCTGTTTCTACATTTTGGCTGTTGTGAGTAGTGCTATGAACCTGTGTGTGTAGATACTAATTTGAGTACCTGCTTTCAGTATTGGGAGTATAGATGCTTAGAAGTAGAATTGCTGGGTCATGTGGTAATTCTATGTTTGACTTTTTGAGAAACTGCCAAACTATTTTCCATAACAGCTGACCATTTTACATTCCCACCAAATAACCGGAATGTGTAAGGTTTCCAATTCTCCATGTCCTCATCAACACTTCTTTTCTTTCTTTTTCTTTTTTTTTAAGTATAGCTGTCCAAATGATACAGGAGCTAGAAAGAAATTATTTAGGCAGAGAGTGAGGGTAAGAGAGTCCTTAGTAAGGTTTTCCTTTTAATAAAAGCAGCCCCAAATCATGTCTTTTCTAAAAAAAAAACAAACAAACAAAAAAAAAACAAAACAGCCTGTAAAATCGAGCTGCAGACATGGATAAGCCAGTTGGAAGTTTGCACGGGTGAATGTGTGCAGCTGTGCCAATAGGAAAGTGCTACCTGGGGACCAGGCATGTTCAACATGGAGGCTCCATCTTCTTCTGTCAACTACGGGTACAGTAAAGGAACAGGCAACATGGCACTGGCCAGGTAGAGAACCCATCTGCATAATAACAGGTTAGGGTGGGGTGGCCAGCTTCTTCACGCACTATGTAAATGACACACCTGGTCCAACTAATTTTTGGGCACTATGTAAATCAGACATCGCCTCCTCAAGCTCATCTATAAAACCCTGTGTGCTTTGCCACCGACTAGAAGGCCCACTCGGGCGCCCCTCTCTCTCTGCAGGAGAGAGAGCTGTTCTCTTTCTTTTGCCTATTAAGCCTCTACTCTTTTTTTTTTTTTTTTTTTTTTTTGAGATGGAGTCTCGCTCTGTCGCCCAGGCTGGAGTGCAATGGCGGGATCTCAGCTCACTGCAAGCTCCGCCTCCCGGGTTTTTTACGCCATTCTCCTGCCTCAGCCTCCCAGTAGCTGGGACTACAGGCACCCGCCACCTCGCCCGGCTAGTTTTTTTGTATTTTTTAGTAGAGACGGGGTTTCACCATGTTAGCCAGGATGGTCTTGATCTCCTGACCTTGTGATCCGCCCGTCTCGGCCTCCCAAAGTGCTGGGATTACAGGCTTGAGCCACCGCGCCTGGCCAAGCCTCTACTCTTAAACTCACTTCTTGTGTGTCCGTGTCCTTGATTCCCTTGGTGTGGGACAATGAGCCTCAGGTATTTACCCCAGACACTATGCCACTTCATTAGTGGGAGTGACGTAGCACCTCACTCTGAATTGTATTTGCATTTCTCTGATGACTAATGATGTCAAGCATTTTTTTATGTGCTTGTTGACTATATATATATCTTTTTTGAGGAAATCTCCATTTTTTGACCATTTTTTAAAAATTGGGCTGGTTGTCTTTTTGTTGTTGTGAGTGATCTTTATATGTTGTGGATATATATGAAAAAAAAAGCTCTTTATATATTTTGGATGCTAGACTCCTAATTGGTGTTCTTTTAAGCCACTGAGTTTGTGGTAATTTGTTATAGCAACAATGGGAAACTGATACTGGGGAGCTTATGGAATTGAAAGAAAAGTTGAACAACCAATTTGTGGGAAAGATGCTCTGGGGTTCTGGATACCAGGAGTAAGTGATGTATCTGTTCCAGTTGCTTTCAATTCTTGTGTCCTGATTTCAGAGGGGAGCGCAGCTGTTGTAGTCTGAGGAGTGTCTGGTGAACACTCAGAGAAATGGTCACAAGGGTGTTGGGGGAAGTCCAGTTATGGGGAGCTACCCAGGAAAAGCAAGGTAAAGAAGGGTAAGGTTTGTTAAGCAGCTTTAAGTTGTGCCTTCTTCATTGATAAGAGACTATAGTGAGTCATCCTTCTCTTCCTGGTACAGAGAGGGAGACACCCTTACAAACGGATATTTTCTTTGTAGATATAAATTTCCCTTACAAAAGGAAACTTCGACTCTGTGTTCGGAACTTCTGTGTCTGTAGTTTCTCAAAATAATCAGCTTAAAATAATTCTTATGCCTAAAAGGCATATTTTGGGATGGAATATTCTGGTCTCCTACTGTCATATTTTGGGGTGGCATATTCTGGTCTCATACGCACTCTTCCCTCTTTAAGATTCTGTGATCCCTCTGTCAGAGATGTGTGAACCAAAACGACTCCGTCTTGAATAGGAGCTGGGTGAAATGAGGCTGAAACCTACTGGGCTGCATTCCCAGATGGTTTGGCATTCTAAGTCACAGGATGACATAGGAGGTTGGCACAAGATACAGGTCATAAAGACCTTGCTGATAAAACAAGTTGCAGTAAAGAAGCCGGCTAAATCCCACCAAAATCAAGACAGCCATGAGTGACCTGTGATCCTCCTCATGGCTACACTCCCACTAGCTCCATGACAGTTTACAAATGCCATGGCAACATCAGGAAGTTACCCTGTATGGTCTGAAAAGGGGAGGCATGGATAATTCACCCCTTATTTAGTATATAATCAAGAAATAACCATAAAAATGAGCAACCAGCAGCCCTCGAGGCTGCTCTATGGAGTAGCTATTCTTTTGTTCCTTTACTTTCTTTTTTTTTTGAGATGGAGTCTCGCTCTGTCACCCAGGCTGGAGTGCAGTGGCCGGATCTCAGCTCACTGCAAGCTCCGCCTCCCGGGTTCCCGCCATTCTCCTGCCTTAGCCTCCGGAGTAGCTGAGACTACAGGCGCCCGCCACCTCGCCCGGCTAGATTTTTGTATTTTTTGGTAGAGACAGGGTTTCACCGTGTTAGCCAGGATGGTCTCGATCTCCTGACCTCATGATCCGCCCGTCTTGGCCTCCCAAAGTGCTGGGATTACAGGCTTGAGCCACCGCGCCCGGCCCCTTTACTTTCTTAATAAACTTGCTTTCGCTTTACTCTACGGACTCACCCTGAATTCTTTCTTGCATGAGATCTAAGAACCCTTTCTTGGGGTCTGGATCTGGACCACTTTCTTGTAACACCTCCCTGCCCCTTGCCGTCATCTGAGTTTGGGCTTGCTGGCTCTTCCTGCTACCGCTTCAGCAAAAATATTGGTTGGGGTGGTGGGAGTTGGCAGGGTAGGTCACAGGACTGGAGACAGGGTGGGTTGGGAGAGTGGAGGCTAGGGATTTTATTCTCCGGTGCAAGGAAAGGCAAGCTGGTAGTATGGAACAGTGGTCTCCAAACTTGGATTGTACACCCCATCAGTCAAATAATGTTTGCATATGTACTCTTCAAATTAGGGATTATTACTTTAAAATCATAAGCGTATACTATTTTCAGATGCAATATACTACCAAGGTCATCATTAAAGATGACTATAAGCCCATATTCCAAATAATCTTTATTATTTTGAACTGCTAGACCACCTTTGATTGGTGGAGGTGGATTCTTAATATTACCTTTTCCAGTTTCTTGGCACTGTTTAAGCAGGAAGCTGAATGGGAGTGAACAAGTGAGTCCACTGCTGTCTACTGCTCTGAGTTGCAGAATTTTATTTTTGCCCTTGTCTCAGTATTCCTTTTCACACAGTCTCTGTTGGGAGGTCATCTGACAGACCAAATGAGGTTAGTTAGCTGTGTTTGTTGAGATTTTATGTTTTTAGATAAACGTAACATGAAATTCAAATACTGTATTCCTGCACATCAGTGGAGCACCGTGTTTGTCCCTTGGGTGATGTCTTTTGGGTCCACCAGTGGAGGGGTAGAACCTTGCTACTCTAGGAGTGGTTCTCTGACCTGAGGCAATGGCTTTGACTGGGGGCCTGTTAGAAATGCTGACTTGCAGACCACACCCCGGATGTACTGAGTCAGACTCTGTGTTTTTAACAAGATCCCCAGGTGGTATGCACAGAAAAGTTTTAGAAACATTAGTTTAGGGGCTAATCAAGGATTTTTTGGAGTGGGGGAGTCTGTTAGAGGACTGAAAGCTTGGAGATGAGATGATGGGGATCTCATCTCAAGCTTGTAGACATAGGAGTTAGGCTGTTTAGCATCTCTCACATACACTCAGAAGTAGGTTAGTAAAGAGTCAAACAGAAATCATCTGAAAAGAGTTTTAAAAAGTCCTAACCTCTTAATCAAGGAGAACATAAAACAAAACAAGTAAAATTCTAAACAAAGTTTTACTGGAACTTCATGAACTTGCAGAGAAGTCCTTTGTTTTGGAATCTGGAGTTAGAGGAATCCAGATTCCTTGAATTGGGGTTTTCTGTTGCCAGAGCTTTTCCACATTTCCCAGCTGCCTGCTATTTATCTGCATTTTTAGCTGAAGCTCTGATGACCTCGGGTATAAATTTAATGCTTTCTTGTCTTCCTTGATTGTTTTCTTCTCTGCTCCCAGCCCCTTAAACCCGAACTCAGTCTTTAATGTCTTGCTTGCATTTCCTGATCAGATTCACAAAACAAAGACTGCATTGTCTCATCATTTGTTTGGGAGAATTAGCCCAGTTAGAGATAGGGTGAAGTTCTTGTGCATATCCCATGACTTCTGAGCTTCACAGCAGTGAGTGTTGCTGGGAAGTCTCTGAGCACTGCCTTCTGTTATATTTGCAGTTTGACCAACGATTTCAGATGCTAGCACTGCATTCATCAGTGGGGATCTTGATTTAACATAGCTGGGTACAGATGTGAAAACCTAGCCTTGCCAGTCAGAGAGTGAGGTTTCCATCAATCAGTCAATGGTTTTTGAGTGTCTTCTGGAGATTTCCCAGTTCCCTGAGCAGAGAAAGATGAGGAAGACCAGGCCCTTGACTACGGAGCTCGATGTCTTGTGGCAAATACAGATATACAGACCCATGTTAGGCAACCACAGATACATGTGTAACAACAGGAGGTGTTGCACAATGTATCTGTGATTACCTGCTATCAGTCTGTATATCAGACCAATGACAGGAGGTGTCAAGTCATATGGCTGTAACAAATGACTAAATATTGTGGCAGCTGGGATGAGGGAGTGAAGGGGGTTGTGTTTGAAAAGTTCAGAAATATTTATCTGGTGGACTGGAGAGAAGTGAAAACACTTATGCAAAATGGGCATGCAGATTGTCATTGAGTGATGGCAAACTATCAGTTCAAGATAATGGACAAGATCTCAGGGGAGGCAGATGGACAGCGGTTAAGGAGATTGGACTCTATCCTGGTGGTCAGTGTCTCTCCAACAGTGTTTACATGCCTGGTGGAAAGCAGTAGGGGATGGGGAGAGGTTGGTAAAGTTGTGGAGGACAGGAATGAAGTTGGAAGGCTAGTGAGTTAGACCACAGAAAGGAAAGCACACCACTGAAGTTGTAAACTATAACTGAGTAGCAGCATAAACCTAAAATATTCTGCAGTTTCTTTGGGGTTTTCTTGTGCCAAGTGGGGTCAATCCAGGATTGGAAGCTTTCATGCCTTGGGTGGACAAACACTGGGAGGTGAAAGTAAAGTGTTGCTGAAAGGGCATTACCATGATAGGGCACATGATCCAGGCTGTGGAGGACAGAAAATGAAGATGGAGAAAAAATAATTTGTGAAACAACGGAGGTTTCAAAGAGCCCAAGGTATTTATGAGCTTCAGGGAGCTGGATTGATATGATGCTGTGATTGAAGAGAAGGATGTTACAATTTAAGAGTTCAGAAGAGGAAGGTTCCTGTTGATGTCAAGGTTCTGAGGTTCCAGATTTTTCATGCATCTCTTCCTCTATGAATCAAGCTTGGCCCATCCTCCCTGTGTTTATTTAAGGTGGCAGAGGAGAGCCACCAACAGATGAAGTTGGATGATGAGAGATGATAAGAAGCATCCACAGGAATGTGGAGTGGATGATTGTTTCTTCTGGGCATTCAGCTACCCTGGGTCCTAAGGATTCTGTGACTTGGTCAAACTTGAGATACAACTTCAGTGACCTGCCTTGTTTGTCAAGCATTTACTTCCTAAAAGGATCCAATTGGGGTAATTTTGCCCATGTCTGAACCAGAGTCTTTTGCACCAAAATTCCCTTGAAAGTTGACCTCCCTTGTGTCCAGCCACTGTGTAGTTGTCTTGGACTTGGATCTGAATTCAGGGCAATCATTTGTGGCAGAAAACATGTCATAGCAGTTTTGATGTGCCAGGTACATTGACTCATGTTATCTTTACAACAACCACATGAAGCAGGTACTATGATTATCTTCATTTTACATATGAGGAAACCAAGGCACAGAGAGGTTAGATGACTTGCCCACAGCTAGGAAATGGTAGAGCCAAGAGGTCTGGCTATGGAGTCTATGCTGTCAACCTCTCTGTTAGCTCCTTCTGAAAAGAACTGATTCCAAACATGATTCTTAAAAGATGGCAGCAAGCTTCATGGTTTCCTCTTGCAGCCTGTCTCAGCCTAGCACATAACTAAGGTTTCATGTGGTCTCTATAAATGGGACTCCTTCCACTCCCACATCCCCCCCGCCCTGCCCATAAACACACCCTGCATAAAGTCTATGAGAACTGCAGATAGATCTAGTTATCTTTAGGGTGACCAAGTCATTTATATTTCAACCTGAGATAGTCTGAGTAAAAGTGGGCACTGTGTGTGTGTGTGTGTGTGTGTGTGTGTGTGTGTGTGGCTTTACTGTATCTTTAAGCATTGAAACTTCTGAAGAAATCAATGTCTGGGCAGTGAGGCAGCTACTTTCTCCTTCACTTCTTTGGGTTACTAGAGCAACTCATCAGTAGATTCTTTTAAAAGACAACCTTTGGTATTACTTGCATGCATGTGTATTACCGAGGAATGCACTGGTACAATACAAATTTCTCTCATCAGGTACAACTAATCTAGCATCCAAACATCATGCACAACGCCTTGGTGGCAGCAGCACACTGTGCGCACTCCCATTGTGGCCCTGCTCATTTGTGTATGATATTTGGAGCATGTGGAGGAGTGAGAATAGTATTGGGAAGAGGAGTGAGGAGGAAACAGTGTAAGTGCCTGGGTGACAGGAGGTCAGCCAAAGTTGAGCAGGGCAAGCCTGAACATGTCATTGGTGCAAACCCAAGCTTCACTGATACTCTTTAATAGGAACATGAGTGACATCTGGTGGAACCCGGTGATGGGGTCTTCATCTACCTTAAGCTCACCCACAACCATGCTGATGATGCACCTATCTGATGTGGGCTAATGGTCCTGTTCCTGTGATGGTGTACTGGACTTTCTGGAACAGAAGGCTAGACAACTTCTCCACAATGGCAGTTTTCCCCTGGAATTGCTGTCCTTCCCACATAAGGCATGATGCATCAATGTAAATTGTACCTACTTGGGTTCTATCTTGATCAAATAACTGGTAGTGATGTTGAATGAAGCTGGATTCAGTCTGCTCCCATATCAGCTTATCTCCCATTCTGGAGCATCACCTGGCCTTGCAGAGACCCAGGGGGCTGGCACTATGGCGGCAGTGGCAGCGGCAACCCAGTGTGGTCTATGACCCAAGTAGGCACTATTGAGATCTATGCTTGCATAACAGGCACAAACTAGGACTGTTCCAGGCAAACTAGGACATATGGTCACCCTAGTTATGTGCTATATATTAAGTGAGAATGGAAGAAAGCTACAAGTGGGCCTGGAATATTTCCAGCCCACCTAAAAATTGCCAGAAGAAGGCAAAAATTCCCAAAGCCCTGGTTCGTAATAGGATCTCAATAGATTTTGAATGAATAAATGACTAGATTCAAATGTGCCCCCAAGAGGAATGTGGAGAAGAATAGAAATGAATCACCTAGCAAGGGGATTGGTGGCAAGGAAGGGGCATCACTGGAAAGTGTAGAAACATCACTGTTATAATAGCAGTAATTTCTGTCCAAGCACTTCACAATGGAACAAGTTAGGACTTGCCATTGACTTAAATGAGTCAGCAGACCTAAAGGAAACATAAAATTGAGCCTTTTTTGCATCTTGGTGAGACTGTCATTGAAATGTCTATCTGGTGGAAAATGTAGCATCTAGTTGTAGAAAGTAACCTTAAATGGCTGAAGGAAGAACAATGGGTCTTTGAAAAGCCCAAGACCAGGGACTTGCAGACATCAAGATTTCCTTTGAATTTGCAAAGTTAACATCACTTTATAAAACTGGAGAAACTAGATTTTGGGGAAATTAAAAGAATGTGCCTCAAGGTCATTGATCATGAAACCAGAACCAGTATCAGTTCGGACAAGCAGCTGGTCTTTGGTTCCAAATCTTTCTCTATTGTTGGGGAAGGGCAGGACTTGAGGCAACCCCTTCCCTATACACACCCGCCCTGCAGAGAGGTCTATTCCCAGTAGCCTGTGGGTATGGGAGAATAGTTGAGGTGTTTGTTGGCAATGTCTTCTCATCTGAAGACAGTTGTCAACTCCACCTGCTCTGCTCCTTCGCATTCAGTTGTGCCCGGCCTTAGTGTGAAGACCTCTTATTTGTTCTCAGTGCCTGAGGGCCAGTCACATACTCCAGTATTCCAACTTTATAGGCGTGACATAGGGTGGGACTGATGCCCTAGATCTCAGAGATCCTGGGTAGAGACATCCTCATCCCATCTCGGGAAGCTCACTGCCAGCCTCCCAGGGCTGAATGGCCTGGAGAATAGGGCACAGGCAGTGGCCCAGCAGTTGCCCAGGCATCATAGCCAGTGTCACCCTATAGTCCTAGATAAGGGCCACAGCATTGTTTAGGTCCACATGTCTGTGTTTTGGATGCCTATCAAGTGGAAGGCCTTATTATTAATGAAGGCTCTGGATCTCAGTATTCTAGGTGCACTTACAGTGTCTGCCCTTCTTACCCAGCTGGTTCATTCCCTTTTCTGGTAATGAATCTTCTTTGTATTTGAAGCCTACCTCTTCATAGGGACAAAATTTGTGCAGAAATGAGGTTTCAACCAAACTACAATATGGGAAATATGAGGATAAGGTTTTAAGTTGGATAAATGTTGCAAGGACAGTCTGTAAACTGAGGCTCTGAAAAGATTTGCATGAAAATATTCTTTATCTTCATTCAATTTTTTAAATTTTATGAGTTTTAAGACATGGTGTTCATCTATATCTCAAGGTTGTAGCAACCTGTGACTAAACACGTCCTTTTCTAGTTCCAGATTGATATTTTTCACTATTGTATCTATTCCAATAGTTGACTCATATTGGAAGCACAATATCAAGCAAGTTCTAAACACGTTTTTCAAGCAATATAAAACTGTCATTGGCCCTAGATGTAATAAGAGTTTTCTAGAGTTATGTGAGAGACTGAAATCACAGGGCCACTGATGCAGGGCAGGCCCAATGATCCTCAGATAAAAGGCAAGCAAGACTTAATCTTTTTGTTTTTGTTTTGTTTGAGATGGAGTCTCACTCTGTCACCAGGCTGGAGTGCAGTGGCATGATCTCAGCTCAATGCAACCTCCGCCTCCCGGGTTCAAGCGATTCTACTGCCACTGCCTTCTGAGTGGCTGGGACTACAGGCGTGCGCCACCACACCCAGCTAATTTTGGTATTTTTTTTAGTAGAGATGGGATTTCACCATGTTGGCTAGGATGGTCTCGATCTCTTGACCTCGTGATCTGCCCGCCTCAGCCTCCCAAGGTGCTAGGATTACAGGCATGCGCCACCGCTCCTGGCCAAGATTTGTTGCCGTGATCATTCAAGGTTTCACTTGACAACCCTTGACCTATTGTCTATGGTTTCTGATGATGAGTATCTTCATACTGCAGTAGTACTAACTCTTAAATGGTGAGAGAAGAGTATTTGATTTCTTTGTTCACTTCCATAAAAAAAAGCATGACTACTGGGAGAACAAGTTTTGAGGTCATTTGATGGGAAGAGCAATTCCAAAGTACCTCCTGCGACTCCTTCTGTCATCCTGCTTCTCCATTCTACAGAGCCCTCATTGAAAGTGGTCAGTAAACAGGAAGGTTCTCAGAGTGTTTAATCTGCAGATGGGGAATATCAGAAGTTTAAGGAGGCTAAGCTAAAAGATTCTCCATGTGTTGATGGTAAACTGGCTCTTGAAAGCCTCTTTGGTGAATAGAAGTCATGTCTCACTGATGACAGTCCTAGAGGGAGGGCTGCCCCACCCTTGTAGGATGATCAGATGTGTTTGTTTTTGAAAGCATCTTGACCTGAATCCACTAAGACTTGAGTTTATGAGACCCACTTGTTAAATATTGATATAGATGGAGGATAAAGCAAGGTCTGAGAACTGAACTCTATTTTATTGTTATACTAACCAAATTGGTAAAGCTTTGAACTTTCATTTAGGGGAACATAGGATTTATCTGGAATTCTTTCTTTGGAATGTACACTATTTAAGAAAATATAGGGCAGTAACTTACTCTCCTTTCCCCCAAAGCAGTAAATTCAGGTGTCCAAGCTCATTTAGCTTGGTTATAAGTAAAATGAGTTCTTGAGTAATTTTAATTTAAGAGGAGAGACTTTTTTCCCCACTAACTCTTCAAACAGCCTGTGGATCTGCATATTAGCAAGCACCTCTGGTGTTTAGCCTAAAGCTCTTAATTTTTAATTGCTTGCAGAAAACAGGAGTATAACTGTTTCAAAGGGTGTTTCTGTGTGTTTTACTAGATTTCTGTGCATGCACATACTACTACCTCATGGAAAATGCTAGAGGTTAGCAAGGAAGAGGCATAACTTTCTGAGCTATTTGCTGATAAGGTGGGGTTCAAATATTTGACATTTTCAGGTTAGCATATGAGGCTCATATTTTCATAATGTCTTATGTCATTTACCCTGGAAAATATTTGCTCTGTTTCTGAGAACAGTCATAAATTGGGAAAGGTGTATAGCATTCTTTTTTTTTTTTTTAACCTTTTAACCCTTTGTTACCAAGGTATTGCTGGATGAATCATGGAACATAGAGCATCTCTGTAAAATTTGAGGAAATGAGCATAGATTTTCAGACCTAAAATAATAAATTACTGACTGGGCAACTTAATTGTGGTAATGATGTAAAGAATGTGGAGGGAAAGGTGGGAAACATTAACCTCCTGGCCATATCTAATGATTAGAGTTCCCTGACACTATGTTAACCCATTTTTTATGAAGCTACACAAATGCATCAACTGAAACGCTTCAGTGGAGTATTGTTACATAGCATAAAATGAAGATGTTACTCTTGAAATAGGCTTTTCCTCAAAAAAGCCACTCTGTATTCTTAGAAAAATAAAACAATAAACATGCTTTCGAGTTTTAGATGGGATGTAAAAATTTAGATATTTTAAAATTAAAATATTCAGTATTCAGTACACTATCATCAGCTAAAATAAAATATGTGGATTTGCCAAGAGCACAAGCCATAACTATCTTTATTTTTGCCCTATCTGATCACTAGACAAACAGCAAATTACCCTCTCTTTCAACATCTTTCTCTTCTCCTTGCCCCTCCCTCACCATATCCCTCAATCTCTCTCCCTTAACAAGCCATGATATTGAACTGAAAATCCATAGGAATGTCATTCTGTGATTAGCAGTAGATTTACGTCTGTCAATTTAAAAAATGCAACGCGTAGAAGATTTTATATTTTAATATTTTAAACAATAAGTGCTCACCATGGTTACTAATAACAAAATTCATTGCAACAACATTTCAGCACCATGGATAGCACCAACGGTGGCGATTCTACCCTCTTCTCCCAAAACCCCATTTTGGTCATGCCACCTCTGGTCTGGTGAGGGTATTTAGGGATGGCTGTGTTGACACAAAATGGCAGTTCTTATAGTTGGCTTCTTGTTAAAACCACATGAAGAACTTTAAATATCCCCAAGTCCAGCCCCCCACAACTCAATCAATTAAATCAGAATATCTGAGGTGGGTCTTAGGCACTCATACTTTTTATTTTTTTTGAAGTATTTCTTTGCTTTATTTCCTTTTTTTTTCTAATTTTTCTTTTTTTAATTTTTTTTATTATACTTTAAGTTCTAGGGTACGTGCGCATAACGTGCAGGTTTGTTACATATGTATACTTGTGCCATGTTGGTGTGCTGCACCCAT
>NW_016810765.1:2874805-2881043 GCF_001698545.2 Rhinopithecus bieti | reverse complement strand
AGTAGTGGGATGGCTGGGTCATATGGTACATCTAGTTCTAGATCCTTGAGGAATTGCCATACTGTTTTCCATAATGGTTGAACTAGTTTACAATCCCACCAACAGTGTAAAAGTGTTCCTATTTCTCCACATCCTCTCCAACACCTGTTGTTTCCTGACTTTTTAATGATTGCCATTCTAACTGGTGTGAGATGGTATCTCATTGTGGTTTTGATTTGCATTTCTCTGATGGCCAGTGATGATGAGCATTTTTTCATGTGTCTGTTGGCTGTATGAATGTCTTCTTTTGGCACTCATACTTTTTAAAGTTTTTAGACTTAAAACCAATAGAAAGTGGTAATTTCTAGGAGATGAGATAGATTTACATCTGAAATAGAACCTCTCAACCTTAACTGCTTTTAAGAATTACCCAGATTCTTAAAAAAAAATAATAATTGTTTGGGCTTGTCTTTAGGCATTATAACTCAATTGGCCTGAAATAGGAGACCGGTATCAATAGTTTTAAAAAAAAATCTTCAAGCAATTTTTAATTTACAAGAGTTAATAAACATTTACTGTCAAGCAAAACCTGAAAGTAAATTTTTTTTCATGTGAAAAGTTTAGGCAAATTTGATCTCTCAGTAAGAGCCTTTCATTCTAGAAGGAAGTAATGTGTAATGTCTAGTTTTCTTTTTCTTACTTTTTTTTTTTTTGAGATGGAGTTTCACTCTTATTGCCCAGGCTGGAGTGCTATGGCACAATCTCAGCTCACTGCAACATCTGCCTTGCAGGTTTAAGCTATTCTCCTGCCTCAGCCTCCAAGTAGCTGGGATTACAGGTATGCACAACCATGCCTGGCTAATGCCCAGTTTTCATGACATTGGAGTTGAAGTTGAGAAACTTGTATTCTAGCCAGATATGAAGTCAAATGGGGCCATACCAGCTACCTGCCACTCCTTGTCTGGGCCAGAGCCCCAACTCTGGACACTGAGTAAGGGTATGAAGCGTGAGACCATTATCTTGTGTCTCCAGCTATGCTTAGTGATTTCAAACTATCCTCCTCTAGAAAAGTTTTCTTGGCAACCTTCTTTACTTCCCTCCTATAGGGTGGATATCTGGCTGATGTACTCTTCTATAGAAAGTTGGGTGTGAAGCAGCTAACAGTTAGTACTTGCCAAGTTTTCCCACCTCCCTTGCACTTATTTTAGAGTCATGTGACTCCGAGGAGAGAGTCTTATCTGGGACAAGGCACATAAGACTCCCCTGTTTTTCTTCTTTTATTGTAGCAATGTTGGAGGCCACATGTCACAGATAGCATAGCTGCAGCATGGAGGAAGGTTGCCTGCCTGCAAATAAACAAGAAAAATATTTAAGTATGTAGATTCCAGAGCTTGCCTGATGTGATGGCTACTGTTAATTATACCTAATGAGACTCTCAAAGATGAACAAATATTCCTGACAGTGTCAATTGATGAGAATCCTTGTTTCTACCCATTTTAAGTGGAAAAAAAGAAATGTATTTACATTAATCCTCATATCCCTACACATTTAAAATGCAAGGAGAAGTAGTATATGTAATATATGAATTTCCAGTTGTAGAAATATATTTTTCTTCCATTGGTCATCATTAGCTGTAAACTACTGCCTGTATTTAATCACATCACCTCTCCAGACCCGTGGCAGTCTGGGAAGGCAGGAAACACAAACCTTCATTGCATTTGAAATTACCAATCAAACAACTTTTTAATTTGGAAGTAAACCACTGAAAGTAATGATCTCTCTAGACTTTACTTTGCCTTTTTCTTCAAACTTTAAATACCGTCGAGGTGCAACTTGATTGTCCTGTTGCTGAGACTGGTTTCAGTGTCATGCTCTTGCTTATATTCAGTGGCAGCTTGCCTGACTGTGTTTCCTGTAGGTCCTCTCTCTCTCTCTCTCTGTCTCTCTTTTTTTTTTGAGACAGAGTCTCACTCTGTCATACAGGTTGGAGTGCAGTGACACGATCTCAGCTCACTGCAAGCTCTGCCTCCCAGGTTCATGCCATCCTCCTGCCTTACCCTCCCGAGTAGCTGGGACTATAGGCACACACCGCCACACTCGGCTACTTTTTTGTATTTTTAGTAGAGATGGAGTTTCACCGTGTTCACCAGGATGGTCTCGATCTCTTGACCTTGTGATCCACCTGCCTCGGCCTCCCAAAGTCCTGGGATTACAGGTATGAGCCACCACGCCCGGCCGGTCCTCTCTCTTTTTTGCTTAATTTTAATTTTAGAGACGGGCTTTTGCTATGTTGCCCAGGCTGGTCTTGAACTTGTGGCACAAGTGATCCTTTCTCCTCAACCTCCCAAAGTACTGGAATTACAGGTACATGGCATGATACCCATATATTTTTATAAACATAAATTTTGTTGTGGATATTTGAGGTTTATAACATGAGGTTATGGGATGTATAGAGATACATAGATACTTGTAGATACATATGAATAGTACAGTGGTTACTCTTTTTTCTAAGTTCCTTATATGCTGCCTTCTCTCCTGACCCTCTTCTCTAAGGTGGAGTTAGTCACATGCCAACACCAAAGTTTCCCCCAACCTCTGGTCTATTAACCACAGAGAAGCAGACAGAAGTTATATAAACAAAGTGTAGTGCTTAAGTGGTACAAAAGTCTAATTGCATTTGGCCACTGTCTTTGAACTTTGTGATGATTCTTGACCCATGTCTAGCATCCTAGCCCATGGTTAGAGATTTTGGTGCAAGATTTCCCCTCAGTGTATTGCTCATCCCTTGCCTTCCCTTCTTCCACTATCACACCGTCATGGAGTCTGCAGATGCCCTGGAGAAATTGAGCCAGCTTATCCCTTGAGCACAGATCAGTTGTATCCCAGTGGAAGCTGAAACCTAGATGATTTTTTTTTTTTTTTTTTGAGACGGAATCTCGCTCTGTTGCCCAGGCTGGAGTGCAGTGATGCAATCTCGGCTCACTGCAACCTCCGCCTCCCAGGTTCAAGTGATTATCCTGCCTCAGCTTCCTGAGTAGCTGGGATTACAGATGCCTGCCACTGCGTCTGGCTAATTTTTGTATTTTTAGTAGAGACAGGGTTTCACTATGTTGGCCAGGCTGGTCTCAAACTGCTGACCTCAGGTGATCCGCCTGCCTCAGCCTCCCAAAGTGTTAGGATTACAGGCATGAGCCACCGCACCCTGCCTGAAACCTAGGTCTTTACTTTTAATGCTCCCCTCTCCTGCAACCCAACATCTATGATGCAGAAAAATTAACAGATTATTCTCTGAAAGCATTCAAAGATTGATAAAAATAACTTTCAAGCAGAGTATTAAAGTGACCTATAATCTCATTTTAGCTGAGATAATATCACTAAGTATTTATTTAGCATTGACAGTGTATTGTTGGCTTATTATTCATAGTTTATTTCTGCAAATCCTAATCAGCTAGTTCTATAGACCTATGCTATCTACCTGTAATATTATCTCCATGAAGCCACAATGGAACATTTAGTAAATTATTGCTGTAACTCATTAAACTATAACCCCAAAGCATTCAGAGCATCCTAATTGGATCTGGCCTGACCTCATTTAAAAATGTGCAGAGTCCCCAGGAGGCATACAGACACCAAGTTTTTGCAAGATTTTCAAGGCATGGGATGATGTTTAGGCTAATTATTGCTTAATATATTTAATTTCTTTGATAGACTTGATTACTTTGGCTAATTCAAACTAATTTATTTTATTTGTTGCTAGTTAATTTTAGTTTCTAATTGCAGATTGTGATTCTGACATAAATATTTTTAAAAACTGGATCACAGGTCACACATCAGTTTATTACACATTGAAACAAAACTTCTCTTCTAAAATATCTTTTGGGACCAATTTGGAATTTGTGTCTTTTTATGCATTCTATAAAACTGTGGTGGATATATGATATTTCCTTTCATCTTATGAAAGAAAGGAGGAAAAAGAAATGTCTGAAGGTAGGACTGACCCAAGAAAGAGGAAGAATGGAAGATTTGTCTGGATAACTTATCTGCATCATTATCCATAGTAGTCAA
Source organism: Rhinopithecus bieti (assembly GCF_001698545.2). Taxonomy (NCBI): domain Eukaryota; kingdom Metazoa; phylum Chordata; class Mammalia; order Primates; family Cercopithecidae; genus Rhinopithecus; species Rhinopithecus bieti. The sequence goes on along the minus strand of NW_016810765.1, from coordinate 2,876,999 downwards.
AGAGTGGAAACAACCCAAATGTCTATTATCTGATGAAAAAATAAACAAAATGTGGAATAGCCATAATAGAATATTATTTAGCAATAAAAAAATGAAGTACTGATGCATGCTACCAGATAAATAAACCTAAAAACTTATGTGAATAAAGGAAGCCAATTATACACACACACACAAAAACACATATATTGCATGATTCCACATATGAAACGCCCAGAATAGGCAAATCTAAAGGGACAAAGTAGATTAGTGTTGCCTGGGCTGCAGTGGTGGGGGCAAGGAGTCGCTGCTAATGGGTACAAAGTTTCTTTTGGGGTTTCTTTCTTTAAAACATGGTAAGATGTTCTAAAATGAGATTATGGTGATGATTGCACAACTCAGTAAATATACTAAAAACCATTGAATTGTACACATTAAATGGGTAAATTTATAGTATGTTGATTGTATTTCAATAAAGCTGTTAAAATTGGGGGAAATGCTGTTAGAATTAAGTAAATATATATATTTATTTGTTTACTTTAAAGATAAGCAACTTCCTCCAAGCAAACAATAATGACAAAAATCAATCCAAATACAATTCTTGGTCCTAAAATGTATGGACATTTTCCTCTCTGTGATTTTTGCGTGGTGGCTCATGCCTGTACTCCCAGCACTTTGGGAGGCCAAGGCAAGCAGATCACGAGGTCAGGAGTTCGAGACCAGCCTGACCAATATGGTGAAACCCCATCTCTACTAAAAATACAAAAATTGGCCGGGCGTGGTGGCACGCACCTGTAATCCCCGCTACTTGGGAGACTGAGGCAGGAGAATTGCTTGAAACTGGAAGGCAGACGTTTCAGTGAGCCAAGATCATGCCACGGCATTCCTGCCTGGGTGAAAGAGCGGAATTCCGTCTTAAAAAAAAGAAAAGAAAAAAACCATACATCGCCCCCTACCTTCCTCCAAGAGGAGATGGCACTCTTTTCGCTTTAGGGGCCAGACACAGCCCTTGAAGTACTGAACCCAGGGGAGAAACCAAAGCCCCCAGATAGCCTGAGTCCTTCATTCCTTCCACCTTAATTCCTCCCTGGAGCAGCCCCTGTCGGCAGAACTCACTATACCGAGTGGTCTCCTGTGCAGTTGTCTCCTGCTGACCATTCTGTAAGCTCCTGGGGAGCAGGAGCTGTGTCCTTGTTGTTCACAGCCATTTCACAGTTCCCAACACATAGTAGGTGCTCAGGAAACTTGTTGGGCAGGACAGTTCTGGTCCCTCCAGCACTGGAGAGGAGTAGCTGCAGCATATCCAGCAGTAGGTATTTTCCTTCTTGAGTGCCCAAGTTCGGCCAAATGCCAATGATCTCTGCCTATGCTGCTGTGCTAATGGGACTGCATCCCCCTGGCCCACCTGCTAGTTACCACGTCACAACCAGGATCAAGGGAAGAGCATGCTTGAAACATATGTTAATAGCAATAGTAAGTTCAACCCACCTTCTGTGGGGAGGGAACCTTTTTTTCCCCAACCCCATGAAAAAAAAAAGGCAAAAGAGATTCATGGGGCTGGAGATTCAGTTTAAAATGCATCTGGGGTGGTGGAGCCTTTTAACAGAGTAAGAGAAGGCACATATGGGACTTGGGTTTCTCATCAAAGCTGGGATAAATAGAAGGCTCTTTCTGCCTGGGCATTGAAAAACGTGTCTTATTTGGAGATCCACCTGAAAGTATTGAGTAGCAGAGACTCCTGCTGATCTCAGAAGTGGCATCACAGTCTCTTTCCAAATTGCAATCCCCCTAGGGGTTTCTGAAGTGCACCTTTGCTGTTTCAATTATATCTTTGCTCCCTCCACAAGACCAGCTAAAGGGGATTTGCTGAAGGCAGCCCCGTCTCCTCTACAGCCTGCTCCTCAGCTCTGTGGCCCATGAGCAGGACAAACCCAGGGAGCTCCCCGCCTGTAAATGCTGGGAGACTTCGCCATCCCTGCCCCACCTCTTGCACCTAGGAAAGCCCAGTCAGCCTTTCCTCCTCAGGTTAACTGTTGTGAAGGGCTCTGCCCTCCCCACCAGCAGATTCCATGCCACAGATTTGCCAGATCCAAATTTGCATTTCTGAATCAAAATTTGGATTTAACTTGTATATATTTTTACCTGGGTAACTTTTTAAATAGTTAACAACTTAACTTTCTTCCTTCCTTCCCTCCCTCCCTCCCTCCTCCCTCCCTCC
>NW_016810765.1:2803941-2874554 GCF_001698545.2 Rhinopithecus bieti | reverse complement strand
CTTTCTCTCTCTCTCTCTCTCTCTCTCTCTTTCTCTTTCTCTTTCTCTTTCTCTTTCTCTTTCTCTTTCTCTTTCTCTTTCTCTTTCTCTTTCTCTTTCTTTCTATGGGGTCTCGCTCTGTCACCCAGGCTGGAGTGCAGTGGCATGATCCCTGCTCACTGCAACCTCTGCCTCCTGGGTTCAAGTGATTCTCGTGCCTCAGCCTCCCGAGTAGCTGGGATTACGGGCGTGTGCCACCACCCCTGGCTAATTTTGTATTTTTAGTAGAGTGAGATTCTGCATTCCCACTGGAAATATCTGAGCCCCCACATTTTTAGTTTCACCATGTTAGCCAGGCTAGTCTTTGAATTCCTGACCTCAAGTGATCCACCCACCTCGGCCTGCCAAAGTGCTGGGATTACAGGTATGAGCCACTGCGCCTGGCCAGTTAACATTCTTTAAGCAGTATTTGAGCTATGCTAGGTGAGCCAGGACCTGCTCTGGGAGCTGCAGGTAAAGTGATAAACAAGAAAGACCACTCTGTCTCAGGGAGCTTACCGCCCAGCCCACCTCCTTCTTTCTAATCTTCCTTCCTCCTCGTCCTCCCTACCTCCATAGAACAAATTATTTAGAATCTTTTAGGCCAAAAATAGGCAAGTCAATAAATACCATTTTAGAGCAAGATATTTGGAGAGCAATAAATACCATTTTAGAGCAATAAATATCATTTAGAGCAAGAACATTATCACAAACTTTTGCTGGCCATAATGGAATACTTGTTTCTTTGTTTTTGAGATGGAGTCTCACTCTGTCACCCAGGCTGGAGTACAGTGATGCAATCTTGGCTCACTGAAACCTCTGCCTCTCAGGTTCAAGCGATTCTCCTGCCTTAGCCTCCCGAGTAGTTGGTACTATAGGCGCTCACCACCATGGCCGGCTAATTTTTGAATTTTTAGTAGAGACAGGGTTTTGCCATGTTGGCCAGGCTGGTCTGGAACTCCTGACCTTAGGTGATCCACCTGCCTTGGCCTCCCAAAGTGCTGGGATTACAGGCGTGAACCAACCACGCCCGGCCGGAATAACTTTACTCTGGAAAACTGCCCTCCCAAACATGTTTTTTTAAAACTCGTGGGAGAAAATGGTGACTAGTTAGAATTAACTGTAATTATTTGTAGCTCTCATCTCATTTTGCCTGCTATAATGCATACTAAGAATGAATTCAGGATTCAGATTCACTCCAGGATGATTGTTAAAGTTAGTTCTTTATTGGAAGTTCACAGCAGAGGAGGCTGATAAGGGTTGGAATTTACCTAAAGAGCTTGTGGCTGTAGAGTATCTTACATTGATATGTGATTAAAAAACCCTGGAACCGCCGGGTGCGGTGGCTCGTGCCTGTAATCCCAGCACTGTGGGAGGCTGAGATGGGTGGATCACGAGGTCAGGAGATCGAGACTATCCTGGCTTACACAGTGAAACCCCGTCTCTACTAAAAAATACAAAAAAATGAGCTGGGCGTGGTTGTGGGCGCCTGTAGTCCCAGCTCTTTGGGAGGCTGAAGCAGGAGAATGGCATGAACCCAGGAAGCAGAGCTTGCAGTGAGCCGAGATCGTGCCACTGTACTCCAGCCTAAAAAAAAAAAAAAAAAAAACAAAAAAAAAAACAACCCTGCAACATGAATCATGTTAGCAAAATTTGCATTTTGTAAACATGGAAATTGAAAATCGGAGAAGTCGATAATCTTGCTTCCTAAAGACTAGGTAAAATGTAAACATATGGGAGCAATACATTTTACATAAAGTGTACCTCCAGATTTGCATAACAGACTTAGATTTATAATGTATTTGTACTTGCTGATTTGTTTGGCAGGATCATCTCTAAATAATAAATATGTAGCATGTTTGAGAACAGACACTGGGCCCAGGCACATGACTTATGTTACCAGTTACTACACATGAAGGTTATTCCAAGGGCAATATTTTTGGGAAAATAGAGCTTTAGGGCCCTGGGTATATGGCACATGCAAATAATAATTCTTATTTTTAATTAGCGTAGCATTTGAGATTGTTGAAGTTCACTCTCCCAAGATTCAAATTTTGGCCACAGTTGAAAAGCAGAGAGATATACCAGTCAGTTAGTTATAAATGAACAATGCCAGGACCCAAAGTGAGTTGTGTTTTGGGATCATGAAAGACATTTCATAAAAGGGTGAGGGTAGATTAAAACTTCCAAATGTTACTTAAAACTCTAGGACTTAGAGTTGTATTGTCATTCCTGCTGGTGGTTGTAGGAACTTATAATATTTAGTGGACATTTTGAAACCTTTCAAACTTTTCCAGCTGGATTTATTTACTTTTTCTTTAAAGATTAATTTGAATATTCTCTTCTCCTGATGGGAGGTGACACTGGCATATCCACTCTGAAGGGCAGTTTGGTGTTGTGTATGAACATTTCAAAAGCACAGACAATTCCATGACTTAAGATCTACCTTTAAGAAGCACTCCTGGCTGGGCACAGTGGCTCACACCTATAATCCCAGCACTTTGGGAGGCTGAGGCAGGCGGATCACTTGAGGCCAGGGGTTCGAGACCAGCTTGACCAACATGGCGAGACCCTGTCTCTACTAAAAATACAAAAATTAGCCAGGCATGGTGGCACACGCCTGTAATCCCAGCTACTCAGGAGGCTGAGGCTTAAGAATCGCTTGAACCTGGGAGGCAGAGGTTGCAGTGAGCCGAGATTGCACCACCACACTCCACCCTGGGCGACAGAGAGACGCTGTCCAAAAAAAAAAAAGAAACACTCTCACACATGGACAAGGATTTATACTTAACTGGATTTCTCAACCTCAACCTCAGCACTGGTGATATTTGGGGCCAGCCAGTTCCTTGCTTTGGGAGACTGTCCTGTGCATTGCCAGATGTTTAGCAGCAACCCTGGCCTCTACTCAGTAAGTGCCAGTTACCCCTCTAAGTTGTGGCCAGAGTGTTTCTTTGCCAGATAGCATCCCATTGAGAACAACTGATGTATCGTAATGTCCACTGTGGCACTTATTTTCTTGTGATTTCAGATGAACTGTAAGAAGCCTAAATGCCCATTATTTGGTGCAGACTCATTCAATAGAAATACAGTGTTAGCCACATCAGTAATTTCATATTTTCAAATCGTTGCATTTAAAAAGTAAAAAGTGCTGGGTGTGGTGGCTCATGCCTCTAGTCCCAGCACTTGGAGAGGCCAAAGCAGGAGGATCACTCGAGGCAGGGAGTTTGAGACCAGCCTGGCCAACATGGTGGAATCCCGTCTCTTATAAAAACGCAAAAATTAGCCGGGCATGGTGGCGGATGCCTGTAATCCCAGCTACTTGGGAGACTGTGGCACAAGAATCACTCGAACCCAGGAGGCAGTGGTTGTAGTGAGCCGAGATTGTGCCACTACACTGTAGCCTGGGCAGCAGAGTGAGACTCTGTCTCAAAAATAAAATTTAAAAAAAGGTAAAAAGAAACAGGTGACATTGATTTAAATATTATGTTTTATTTGATCCAATATATGAAACATATTATTGCTTCAACATGTGATCAATATAAAACATTATTAATGGGGCATTTTACATTCTTTTCCTCCTACTATTAAGTTTTCAAAATCTGGTCTGTATTTTACACTCTAGCTCATCTCAATTCATACCAGTCTCATTCAAATACTCAATAACCACGTTTAGCTGGTGGCTAGTATACTGGACAGCAAAGATTTCCAGGAATGGCATTTTAAAAGAAATACTTTCATTTAGAAGAAATACTTTCAAGTACTGCATGGCATGCAAATGCCATATAGTAGTTGAAAGTAATAAAACAGAGAACTATGACATGGAAAGCACTCAAAGGTATACTGTTAGGTGAAAACAGCAGCAGAACAATATGCATAGTAGGAAACATGCTAAAAGTATTTTGAAAAATGGAATGTATTTGTATTTTCATATATGTGTATATTCACCAGTATATCTGTGAGTATGTATGTATGTATATGAACAGAATGAGTCCTGGAAGAATGTCCCTGGATTGGAAGCAGGGCAGGTGGCCAAAGAAGGATTTAATTGTAATGTCTTAACTTATTTCTTTTTTAAGCCAGATTCTTGCTTCGTCATCCAGGCTGGAGTGCAGTGACACAATCTTGGCTCACTGCAATCTCTGCCTCTTAGGTTCAAGTGATTCTCGTGCCTCAGCCTCCCAAGTAGCTGGGATTACAGGCACATACCACCATGCCCAGCTAATATTTGTATTTTTAGTAGAGACAGGGTTTTGTCATGTTGGCCAGGCTGGTCTTCAACTCCTGACCTCAAGTGATCTGCCCTCCTCCACCTCCCAAAGCAAGGACTGGGACTCCAGGCATGAGCCACCATGCCCAGCCATATTTTAACTTTTTAAATAAGAAGAAATGTATTCATATATAACTTGTATAATAAATGCTTTAAAAGAGTGAGCTCATTAGACCTAACCATCCTGGTAGTCTCTGGGTGTCAATGGTTCTCATCCTGGGCAGTGCCTCAGAATCACCAGGGAAGCTTTTTTAAAGTATGCAGCCTGACACTGCACTCCAGCCCAGGCGACAGAGAGATCCCCTGTCTCTTAAAATTTTTTTTTTCTTTAAAAAAATTGTGCTGCCTGGACTTTTCTCCAGACCAGTTGAATCAAAATCTCTGGAGACTTCCATCTTAAGCTCTTCAGAGGATTCAAAAGTGTGGCCAGGATTGAGAACCACACATGTGGAGAAAGGAATAGACTGTGTCCTTCAAACAATTACCAGTGGACTTACACAGAGAATTTGATAAAGATCCGATGGAAGGTCCTTTGAGGCATTTTGTCTGGTGAGAGTTTTTTGTTGTTGACTAAGGGAAGATCCATATATTAAAGTTATAATAGATCAAATGAGCTGAGGGATGGAGTTGACATCTTTTTGCAAAAATGGTGGTACCATACAAGACTTCCTAATCCATAGCCATCCAACTTTATAACAAGTTTAGTCAAGAGAGCTGTAAAAGTAGTGCTGGTCTTCTGGATAAACTCTAACAAACAGGTAATGCCTCAAGACCCCAAATTGCACTCCATAGAAAGTTGTCTAATAGGGAGTCCACGAAAGGATTCTAGACTTAAAAAGTTATTCACTTAGATTGTTGGGATCATTGTTACCATTTGAAAGCATGAGATTAACTGTCCTTGGTATTTAGAAAGCAACACTTCAATTGAACTGAAAGGAAAAAAAAAATCTTGTTTAAAAAGAAAAGCCCAGTTTCTCCTATTGCTATGTTCTGCTTGAATTCATGGCAATTACAGTGTTAGTGCCATCTGAGGTGAAGCCAGCGTAATTTTATTTTACACGATAAGCCCCATGAAGAATCAGGACTGTTTTATACTTGTTCTAAGGTCAATATTGGTTCAGAATGCAGTTCTCTTACATGTCTCCATCATTGACCTCTGTACTTAAAAATGAAACAAATCAGTGTTTGGCAAGACTTACAGCCATTATCTGTCTTTTCCTAAGCTTTGAAAATAACCAGAAATTGCCTGATTCTGTGAATGCTTCATTCATTTGTCCTGGAGTTTAAAGACCCACTCTCTTGTCACCATGGAAACAGATTCAGATCCTAAGGCAAAAGATTCAGTACCTCCCTCCTAATGATAATATACAGCATGAGCTCTGAAGAGAAAAATGGATCTGCCTTAGGCTTCATTGTTGAGCCTATGGTGTTCCCTGGCTCGATGAATCTCTTTCTCATTTGGTTTTAGCTCCTGGGTTTACATTTGCTGTGCAGCAGTGCATGCTGAGGGATTTTGAGCCTTTGATCCCCTGCCACTGAATTACTGCATTTGTGTGAACAATACAAATGCCAGATTGGTTTCATACAGACTCTAAAGTTGCTGGAAATTTAATAACAGGTACCTGTGTTTGCTCCCACAAATTGATAAATCTGCTATTGGGATTTAATGCTGGCTGGGGCTGGAATAAACTAATGAAGACCTATAGGAGGCCCCACTTACAGTGAGTTGGCTTAGAATGGGACCCAGCATTTCATAGTAAATACTAGGGATTAGGGTAGAGGATGACTTAATGGGAATTTCATTTTGAAAAATAAAATTCTAAACATAAAGTTATTTGATATTACATGTTCAAACTTTTAGGTTATAATATCAAGAAGGTTGAAAATATAGGCTAAATCTAAGTATGAAACAAGTGTTAATTTTTTTTTTTTTTTTTTTTTTTTTTTTTTTTGAAGACAGAGTCTCACTCTGTCACCCAGGCTGGAGTGCAGTGGCGGGATCTCAGCTCACTGCAAGCTCCGCCTCCCAGGTTTACTCCATTCTCCTGCCTCAGCCTCCCTAGTAGCTGGGACTACAGGCTCCCCCCACCTTGCCCGGCTAGTTTTTTGTATTTTTTAATAGAGACGGGGTTTCACCATGTTAGCCAGGATGGTCTTGATCTCCTGACCTCGTGATTCGCCCGTCTCGGCCTCCCAAAGTGCTGGGATTACAGGCTTGAGCCACCGTGCCCGGCCAAGTATTAATTTTTTTGTTGTAAATTTTCCAGCAAAATTCAGTAACTAATAGGTGCTTTCCAGCCTATGGGACTTTTACCACATATGAGTAGACCCTTTTTCAATCACTGAAACCACTTCCTCTTCACCACATAGATTAGTGAGTCACCCTCCCTTTTTCATGTTACTTCCTACTTCCTAGAATAAATCCCCTACTCTAGCTTGGTGGCTCTCCTTTATGTCCCTTCCCTGCCCCAAACGTGATCTTTTTTTTTTGGGTTCTGTCCCTCTAAGTGTTCTCCAAATACCCTCCTTGCTCTCAGTCCTCAATTCCTCATCTAAGTTAGCTGTTCCATCTTTCTTTCTTTCTCCCCAGACTTTCCATAGCACTGATCTGTTCTGCTCAAACATGATCATACACGACTTCCTAACTTTATTTAGATCACAGATCAGTATATGCCTTGCTGACTCATATGATTTCCGTGAGAGAAGGGCTGGTATATCTTCAGGCCTCTAGTACAAAGGCATTCATGCTGCTCATCTGAGTATCCCATTGTTGAGTTGTGTGAAAGTGATTCCTGAGTTTTCTTAATCTCTATTGTGAACCTATGATGTTCCCTTCAGGCTTTGACATTTCAAAGAAAGTCAGTGGTAGATTGTTTGGGCTTTATCCCCAAAAAGAGAGAAAGCGAAGTGAAGAAAAGAGGAGAGATTTCCTAAGACTGTTTTTAATACCTGATTTGACTGGTAGAAATTAGATGGCCAGGAAAAGAGGAAACAGAATTTTTGTGTGTTGATGTACTAATTAGTCAGCTGAAGGAAAATGTCATCAATTTCTAGCTTCCTAGGTTTTGCACTAACATAACAAAATTTACCCTCTTAGCCATTTTTAAGTGTAGAATTCAGTGGCATCAAGTGCATTTACAGTGTTGTGCAATCATCATTACTGTCCATTTCCAGAAATTTTTTGTCATTCCAAGGAGCAACTCATTAAATCCATTAAATAAGAATTCTCCATTCCCCTCATGTAATATTTGCCCTTTTGCTTCTGACTTATTTCATTTAGCAAATATTTTCAAGCTTCATCCATACTGTAGCATCTGTGAGAATTTCCTTCCTAAGGCTGGATAAAATTCTATTGTATGTATATACCACATTGTGCTTATCTAGTCATCTGTTAATGGATAAAAACAATGAAACTATATACTCCTGACGTTACTTGTATGGCATTTTATTTTATTTATTTATTTTTTTTGAGGCGGAGTCTCGCTCTGTCGCCCAGGCTGGAGTGCAGTGGCCGGATCTCAGCTCACTGCAAGCTCCGCCTCCCGGGTTTACGCCATTCTCCTGCCTCAGCCTCCCGAGTAGCTGGGACTACAGGCGTCCGCCACCTCGCCCGGCTAGTTTTTTGTATTTTTTAGTAGAGACGGGGTTTCACGGTGTTAGCCAGGATGGTCTCGATCTCCTGACCTCGTGATCCGCCTGTCTCGGCCTCCCAAAGTGCTGGGATTACAGGCTTGAGCCACCGCGCCCGGCCACTTGTATGTCATTTTATAGTGGCTTTTCTGATTCTCACTCTTCTTTTTAAAAATATTTCTTATCGGCCGGGCGTGGTGGCTCAAGCCTGTAATCCCAGCACTTTGGGAAGCCAAGACGGGCGGATCACGAGGTCAGGTGATTGAGACCATCCTGGCTAACACGTTGAAAACCCGTCTCTACTAAAAATACAAAAAACTAGCCGGGCGAGGTGGCGGGCGCCTGTAGTCCCAGCTACTCGGGAGGCTGAGGCAGGAGAATGGTGTAAACCCGGGAGGCGGAGATTGCAGTGAGCTGAGATCCGGCCACTGCACTCCAGCCTGGGCGACAGAGCGAGACTCCGTCTGAACAACAACAACAACAAATTTGTTATCCTTTATTTGGCCTCTAAAGATGGATTTGTTCATTTGAGGGAACAAATTAGTTTGACTGGTTTTGGAAGGTATTTTGACCCACAGAATGGAATGTATAAAACCGGGCATGATAGATAAACTTAGCCATACCCCATCCTCATTGCCTGGCTAAGCCTTGTAGGGGTCTGTAGAGTTCTAGAGGGGACACTGTAATGCATTTTAATAGGTACCTGGTGACACCTTAATTGTGAAGCCTGATTCAATTCCTATATAAAAGTCTTTTTTAAAATTCTGGCCTAAGTTAGTGTTTGTAGTGAAAACACTGGGACTGTTCAAACATTTGAGAATTATGATTATGGCCAAGAGAGTTGTCTGAAGAGGGTCTTATATTGTCTACATTTCCATTTAGCTAGGAGTCAGCTAGAAAAGTGAAGCTTAGGAAGTCAGGAGGAATGGGTCTATTCTTCTCAAAAAAAGTTAAGGAGACTTTTGTTTGGGTGAAGGCATGAAGGACTCTATTTTTTTCCACCATTCCCTTAACTTGGGGAAAATAGAAAATTAGTAACTCCTCATTTAAGGCATAAGGTGAGGCATTAGGCATTGTCTTTCTGCAAAGTTCTGTGCTTTGGCTACTCAAGATAGAAAGGAAGCTAGCTGAATCCATTGTTGGAGTAGCTGTTGGAACCAGGGTAAGGTGATATTACCTTGAATAAAATTGGTGAGGAAAGTTAAAACATCCTCCCTTTAAGATGGGGGAGGAGGCTAGGCACAGTGGCTCACGCCTGTAATCCCAGCATTTTGGGAGGCCAAGGCAGGCGAACTGCCTGAGCTCAGGAGTTCAAGACCAACCTGGGGGCAACATGGGAAAACCCTGTCTCTACAAAAAAACCAAAACAAACAACAAAAAATACCATAATTAGCCAGGTCTAGTGTCGTGCACCTGTGGTCCCAGCTACTTGGGAGGCTGAGGTGGGAGGATCACTTGAACCTGGGAGGTGGAGGCTGCAGTGAGCCGAGATCGTGCCACTGCACTCCAGCCTTGGTGACTAAGACCCCTACCTCAAAAAAAAAAAAAAAAAAAAAAAAAAAAAAAAAAAAAAAAAAAAACAAGGAGGAAAAAAAAGAGGAAAAAAAATTATTTAACTATTAAGTAATTAATTTTGTCTAAGTAGCTTATTTCTGCTTTAACTTATATATTTTCCTTAAATTTAGTGTGGCTTATTCTTATATTCATAGAGTTTTTTAAAAATGAAAAGTGTGAATAAATTATAGCCCTTTCCCAGTAATTCTCAAACCTGAATAATTGAATAGCCATGGACATTTCTAGGGGCAAGTCCTGGCATCACATAGTTTTTTTAAAGCTCTCTAGGTAATTCTCCCGGGTAGCCGTGGGTGAGGATTACATACCTAATATTTTCAGAATCAACTTCTGGTCTAAAGCCAATGGTGTATGTTACATAAGAAGGGTAAACTCACCACCGCCTGGTTGAAGTATTTTCTATCTGTAGGTTTAGTTCAACAGTTTAAAAGCTGAGCCTGAAAATGTAAACCTATTAAACCATGACTGTGCCCCCAAAGAAAGGGGATGGAAGGACCGTTTGTTTATGTGGCACTATTCATTAGGTAATTTGGGAGAGGGGAATGCACATATATCAGGTTGTTTCTTAAGTGTTGCTTTCTTTTGAATAAACCTGAAGGGGAGAAATGGCCAAGGAAATTGTTTTTGTTGTACTAACCTCTTCTTTCACTTTACCAAGCTCAGATCCAAAGAATATCTTCCCAGCACATGTACCCTAGAGCTTAAAGTATAATAAAAAATTAAAAAAAAAATCTTCCCTTAATGCGAGCTTGCACATATTTGCACACACATGCTTGCCATCACTCTGTGACATGCACTTTCTTTTCTGCATGCCCTGTGGAAAGCTGTGCCCTTCTCCTGGAGCACGCCCTTTTCATCTCCCCCATCAAAGTGTCAGGATGTAGACACCCTGGCCTTTCTTCCCTATGTCCTCTGGCCCAGAAGGGATGCCCTGTCCTTTGTCTTCAGCTCCCCCAGTCCTTTACCTCACTTGCACCTTTATTGTCTGAGCTTCCCCATGTTTGGCAAGTGCAGTGAGCTACTTCCCAGCCAGAGACCTCCCAGGAGCTATGCTGGTTGTCACAGGTGGAGCTTGGGACCAAGTTCCAAGGAGATGCCTCTGGGAAGTTGGACTCCATTCTAGGCAGTTGGACTTTGAACAGTTAATTGATGGGAATCAAGAAGCAAGAGGCATTTCTTTCTTTTTTTTCTTTTTTTTTTTTTTTTTGAGACGGAGTCTCGCTCTATCGCCCAGGCTGGAGTGCAGTGGCCGGATCTCAGCTCATTGCAAGCTCTGCCTCCCGGGTTTACGCCATTCTCCTGCCTCAGCCTCCCGAGTAGCTGGGACTACAGGCGCCCGCCACCTCGCCCGGCTAGTTTTTTGTATTTTTTAGTAGAGACGGGGTTTCACGGTGTTAGCCAGGATGGTCTCAATCTCCTGACCTCGTGATCCACCCGTCTCGGCCTCCCAAAGTGCTGGGATTACAGGCTTGAGCCACCGCGCCCGGCCTGCAAGAGGCATTTCTTAATAGTAATAAGAAATTTGTGGTGTCACAGGTAAGAATCCAGAGAAAAGATAGGTCCTCTGGTTTATGTCAAAGTGGTGAAAGCAACAGCCTTTAAATCATCCTCAAAGGGAAGAGGAAAAACAAAGCCAGCCAACAATGGAGAAGACCCAAATATTTAGCCCTGTCCTGCTTAGGTTCTTAGGGGAGGTTTTTTTTTTCTTTTTTCTTCACCTTTTTTCAGTAATGGTACTTGCTAGGGGAGGCACAACTCGGAATCAGGTATTTTGAAATTGTTTCTTTAGAATACGGGAGTAAACAAAGGCAGTAGCAGTCTTTCTTGGAAAACCATTATCATCTGTCATACTTTTTCAGAGGCTTCTTCCGACTTTATACAGAAGGCAGACCCCAGTCTCTACCCTACCCTAGTTTTTATGGGAAGAATGGCACACAATGACACCTGGGTCCAAGGTGTCTTCATCATACCTGATGGAGAACCTCATCTGGTTTCTACCATTTCCTAGATACATTTTCTAGAAGTGATTTTGCTCTCATTGGGGTTAGATGTACAATCCGGGAGCTCTATAAATCTCCCTCCTTTAGAAGTCTGGCTTTGCTGTGTCATATGGGATAGCTGAGCAGCTGGGTACACAGATCTAAGACTACTACTTAAACTTTGAAATGCTTTAAAAGAGTGATTTTCAAAAATGTGTCTATATTCTTATTATGAAAAATCTTAAATAAAGGTTTGAAGCAATAGTATAATGAACTCCCCTTCTCTGCCATCTAAACTCAGTAATTGTCAACATTTTGCCGTATTTGCTTATCTATCTATCTAATCTGTCTATCTATCTGTCTATCTATCTATCTATCTATCTATCTATCTATCTATCTAATCTATCTGTTCTGTTTTGCTGGACAACGTAAAAGTGTAGACTTCATGGCATGGCACCTCCAAATGCTTCTTTGTTAAGAACCCTTCTACATAAACAAAATACATTGTCACATCTAAGAATATTAATAACATTTCCATTATATATTATCCAATCTATATTTAAATATCTTCAGTTGTCTTATGAATTATTTTTTTAAATATGTTTATGTTTTCCAACTGAATCCCCAGAAAGCTGGGAGACTGAGACAGATTTCAGAGGACAGAGTCCCATTTGTAAAAACGGGGCTGGGATCCTTCCAGGGTTGTGGTTCTAAATGGCTCTGAGGCCTGAGAAGTCATTTAGCCATTCTGAACTCGTTGGCAAAATGAGGGGGTTGGATAAGGTAATCCCTAAGGGCTGCTCCAAGTCCCTCTTCAAAATATGATCATAAATTGCTAATAGAAAAACATTATGCAAATGATCCCCTGTTTTTTGAGAAAGTGTCTTTTTCCTCTTCATTCCTGATTAGGGAAATCTACTCATGAATGCTAAAGGTAGCTTAATCTTCTATGGTGTCATTTGCTCCCATGAAGTAATCATCTATTAACCACCGCACTCCTTGTTCCCCTGGAGCAGAACAGTTTTACACTTAGCTTTCTTCCTTGTACCATTTTTCCAGACCCTCTCTTGTTTTCTATCATATTTTGTTAATTATTGAAAAGATTCATCCTCTGCCAGAAAGTTTCCCAAGTGTGGGCCATTCACATCCCCAGCTAACCAGTATGTTGTTCTTAATGAAATATTGTTCGAGTAATTAGAATGAGAGTGCACAGCAAAATGTCTGTACTTGCCCTAGAACATAAAAACACTGGAAAAAGCAAGGTGGTCTTCACTGATTTCACTGAGATTTTGTTGATGCACACTGCGTTCTGGTTACTTTCCCACTGGATCATAATTGCTCATGGGAATAATAAATTTGGGAGATGTGTCTGGCTCTGGCAATTCACCGTAGTCTCACGGACTCAGCTGCTTCTCTCTCCTAATCTTTTTCTTTCCATTTCCCTCTCTTGTCCCTTTCTCTTTCTCCCATTCTCCTTTCGTTCTCGTTCACTTATTCATTCATGCATTTATTCCGTATATGCATGCAGTGCATGCTTCCTTGGTGTCAGCCCAGGGCAAGGCTGCTGTGGAGGGGCACCCCTAGACCCCTGAGTTTATTCTTAGTTTGGCCATAGCTCACTTCAAAATGAAGGGCTGCAAGAGGGTCATTGCCTGGATGAGAATGATTTCTTCTTAACCATGGCAACCCACGCTGTGTGGGGTGGAAAAATGTCTTTTCTTGTATAAATGTGTTTCCTGTTCGTACTGATTCTTGTAACTTCTAAATGTAAAATTATTAGTATCTTTAAAGTGCTGGAGGCTCTCAAAGAAGTTGTCCCCAAAAAGAAAGTGCATCCTCCCCAAACGGCTGAAGTTGTATCTGCCGAAGATACATTCTTAACTGTACCTTAACTCTAACCCCATGCTGGGTTACCATGATTAAGAAGAAAAGGGGCTGTGGGAGGTGTGTGTGTCTGGGGAGGGGGGGCGGTGGTAGGGCACATTAGTGAGTGGTACAAGGCAGTTTCCAAGCAAGCTTCTGATTTGGGAAACCTGGGGTTGGTTAGTAGTGAGAGGAGAGGGAGAGCTCTGAGCACACGGTTGTGAGTGGCCTGGGCTGTGAGGAAGAGGAAGGCTGGGTTCTGGGACTTGCTAACTCACACATGGAGATGTATTGTCATGTGCTGTTGGTGGCCTGGAATGATTCAGCTTTATAATGAATGCATTTTATTCCTTTCTAAAACATTTGATCCAGTAAGTTAAAACTCAAAAATAAAGCCTTTTCCAGCTGCAGTGCTCAGGAATGGATTGCTTTCATCAGTATCATCTGTCATGGCCCCTCTTTTTCCCTTACGTACCTGCCCCCACCCCGTTAGCATCTACCTCCATGTATCTGCCATGATGTGTTTGAATCCAGTCTCCACATTTTTCATAGATACGGAACTGTGAAACAATGCATTTTATATGTGCTTTATTTATTTTTGTTTTTATTTTTTGAGATGGAGTCTCACTCTGTTGCCCAGACTATAGTGCAATGGAGGGATCTTGGCTCACTGCAACCTCTGCCTCCTGAGTTCAAGCGATTCTCCCGTCTCAGCCTCCTGAGTAGCTGGGACTACAGGCACCCACCATCATGCCCGGCTACTTTTTGTATTTTTGTAGCGATGAGGTTTCACCATGTTGGCCAAGCTGGTCTTGAATTCCTGACCTCAGGTGATCTGCCCGCCTCAGCCTCCCAAACTGCTGAGTTTACAGGCATGAGCCACCGTGCCTGGTCTTATGTGTGCTTTAAAATGAATGTTTAAGTAAATGGTATTACAAGACTCATTAGGCAACCTACATTCAGGTATTTATTTTTTCACTCAGCACTGCTTTCTAAGATCCATCTATGTGTTATGCTGTAGATTCAGTACACTCCTTTTCATTGCTGTAAAATATTTCCTCCAAAAAATACACATTTTTTTTCAGGCATTTGGTCAATATCCAGTTATTCACAGTTATTAATGGTGCAGTGGACATTGTTGTGCATGTTACCTTGGGGACATGAGGCCGTGCCACTTTTTTCTCCAAGTCTTTAATTTTGAAATTTTTTAAACCTGCAGGAAAGTTGAAAGAACACAATAATCATCTGCTTGCCTTTTACCTAAATTATCCAAGAATTTAATCTTGCCATATATGCTTTTTCTCTAGATAGACACACACTCAGGCATACATGTGGGGATTTTTCTCTTTTTTTTGAGATTGGGTCTCACTCTCAGCCAGGTTGGAGGGTAGTGGTGCAGTCTCAGTTCATTGCAACTTAGGCCTCCCAGGCTCAAGTGTTGCTCCCACCTGAGCCTCATGAGTAGCTGGGAATGGCCCATGCCACCACGCCCAGCTCATTTTTTGTACTTTTGATAGATACTGAGTTTCGCCATGTTGGTCAGGCTGGTTTTAAACTCCTGAGCTCAAATGATCCACCCACCTTAGCCTCCCTAAGTGCTGGGATTACAGGCGTGAGTCACTGTGCCCAGCCATGTGTGTTTATTTTTTTACTGAACCTTTTAAAGTTTTAGACTTTACTCCCTAAGTATTCCATCACTGATTCCCGGATAATCATCATTCTCTAATGTAACCACAATAAAATTATCATGCCTAATAAAAGCACAGTAATTCCGTAGTATCGTCTAATAACCGATCTAAAATGTACACATTTTCATTTTTAAAAAAATGCTGCCAGATTCTTTTCAAAGCATCTGCACTAACTTATTGTTCCCAACAGCAATGCCTGAACATTTCTATTTCCCCACACGTCCACCAACGTTTTGTTATCTGACTTTATTTTTTCCTAGTCAGATGGAGGAAAAGTATCACTTTTACATTTGCATTTAAAAAAAGTAAAGTCAGCTACAAAAACATGCAACTCTAGTACAGAATTTTATCTTTAATTCTCGAGGTAGAAATGAGATCCCCATTTGGCTTCCAGCACAGGGTAATAAACGCCGTGTCAGTGAGCAATTTGGAACAGACAGGAGACGTTTTTCTGAAGATTTAGAAAGGAATTACAGTGCAGCTCAGTTCTTCATTTTTATAAACACAGACCTTTGTCGGAGAATGTTTTGACACAGTTATCTTGGGGATCCAAAATTGTTTTGATGAAGTATTAATAGTATTTTTAAATGTATATAAAGTGGATGACTTTAGTATCAAAATAGCTAACAGAATATGAATTCCTCACATTGAAAATAGAGAGGAAACAGAACAGACAGCATCCCTGCTCTTGCTAACAGTCAAACTTATACTAAAACTTTAAAGAAAATTTTAGCAAAAATGCTTAGGTTTGAACTATGACAACGAATAGATAGGACAGGCTCATAACCAAGAGGGGATATAATTGCATTTACTTTCTTATGCATAAATAATAAAACACTGTATCCCTATCACTCAGTAATTACCACTATTAAGTTTTGGTGACTATAATTCCAACTTACAAATGTGTGTGTATGTGTGTGCAAGCATAAAAATCATCCAAATCATCTTCACCTGAAAGTAACAGAGACCCTTTTAAGGGCTTGCTGTGGACTGAGCACTGGCTGAGTGCTTGCAGTATTATAATTCCCATTTCCCAGATGAGGCCAATTGAGAGCCTGTTCACGGTGAGGCAGCAGGTAAATGGCAGACTGGGAATTTGAGCACAGGCAGCCCCTCTTAACCTTTACTATACTCCCTCCTAGCCAGGTAGGTTTTTTTTCATTACTTTCTCATTTACTGTATGGTAGACAGCATTTCGTGTCAGTAAATATTCATCTGCATTGATTTTCCTGGCCATATATTTCCATTGTGGAGAGTCAACATAACTAATTGGTCTCCTATCACTATGCATTTATTCTTTTCTAATTTTTGTTATTGTGTATCACACTTTGATTACTTTCCCATTACATAGGTATTTGGCCACTTGTCTAATGATGTCTTTAGATTGTATATCCTAGAATTGGAATTTTTGGATGATAACATCCCACCTTGAATGATGGTGATGCAAGCTGTCATATTATCCTTCATCTTGCTGTGCACACGAATAAATGGGAATGGGTGTCTGTTTTCTGATATGCCCATTAACACTGGATTTTTTTTTTTTTTTTTTTTTTGTCAATTTTACCCCTCTTGCAAACAAAAATATGGTATGGCATGATTTTCATTTGCACTCCATGATAATGAGGACAAATAGTTTTCATATGCCTACTTGTATTCTCTTCTTGTGAATTGCCTTTATGTACTTCCCCTGTTTTTTTTTCTATTGATGCTGTTTTAAAAAAACTGATCATTGAAGTTTTTTGCATATAAATCATTGACTCACCTGGGATTGATTTTGATGTGCCATATAGGTCTGATCTTGTTTCAATGTGGTTAAGATCTAGTCCCAGCAGTACTTTGAGATGCCATTTATGAAGATGGTAGGTGTAGTGCCTGGCACACATGGTTTCTCCATAAACATTCCTTCCCTTACTCTCTCCCTGTCTCTTGCATAGTCTTAGGGAGAGGTACTAAGGAAGGAGCCCAGGTATATCCAAGAGCTGGGCTAGGGGAGTAGAAAAGAACATGGCTAATTATTGAGATTTCACCCTTCCATGAATGATCAATACTTATGAAGCTCCTCTGAGAGACATATGAGAATGGTTAGCTTCCATAAGGTGAGTGTGGGACTTTGGTGTGCCTTTTTTCTTGGGATATGTTTTTCCAGCAGGTCACGTCATCATTAGGTAAATAGAGTGGTCCTCATTCATATTGTCATGTTGATGCAGCAGATGCAGTTTTCAGAAAACCCTCATTGAGTTATGTTCACTTCTCTCCTGGCAGCCTGCAGTACAGTGTTCTGTTGGTTGGCACAGTTTCCGCTGCTTAACGCTGAATGGAAAATAAGTTAGAATCTTATAGTTATGGGCATTTCAATTGTGATGTTTAATAGCACTAATTGCATTGGCTACAAGAACCCAAAAATGCTTGGGCATTAAAAAGAAACTAAGGTAAAATAATAATGATATTAAAATTTATTCTTGTTTCTCTGATGTCATGAAGGCTACAACGGCAGCTCCTTCCGGAAGAGGTTGCTCTGCTCCCTTGCTGAGTGAATTGGGTCTTTTGTAACATTTGTTTCCTTTGTTATATCAGAGTAATGATTCTTGGTGAGGTGATCTTGAAATTCTTAAAAGAGCAGAATGCAATTGTTATAAATAATATATCATAACAAAAAAGAGAATAAAATTCACCAGTTGGTGTAACTTGGGACATATCACAGAATATAGGACCAAGAAAAGTTTCAGTTTTCAATTCTCTTAGGAAAGCTCATCAGCAAATCCATTCTTTCCAGAAACCAAAGCTATGAAAACCCAAAAAATGCTTGGAGTATCTTATCTCTCATTATTTTCATTTCCAAATCATTTTCTCAGATTTGCTCATCTCTCAGCCTCTCAAAGCCTCCACTGTCCTTCACTTTTCACCACCAACTCCCCACCAAAAGAAAAAAAAAAAAAAAAATCTCCCAGAATCTGGGTATGATAGATTCAATTTTATTTTAGAACTTTTGGGAATAATTGATTGCTTGTATTGAATTTCTTTCTTTCTTTCTTTCCTTCTTTCTCTCTTCCTTCCTTCCTTCCTTTCCTCTTTCCTCTCTTGCCTCCTTTCCTCTTTCCTCTCCTTCTTTTCTTTCCTCTCTTTCCTCCCCTTTCCTCCTGTTTTTCTTTTCTTTCTTTCCTTCCTCCCCCCTCTCTCTCCTTCCTTCCTTCCTTCCTTCCTTCCTTCCTTCCTTCCTTCCTTCCTTCTCTCTTTCTTTCTTTCCCTTCCTTTCCTTCCTTTCCTTCCCTTTTCCCTCCCTCCCTCCCTTCCTTCCTTCCCTTCCTTCCTTCCCTTCCTTCCTTCCTATCTTTCCTTGACAGTTTTGCTCCTGTTGGCAATAGGTATACCTTGGCTCACTGCAACCTCCGCCTCCTGGGTTCCAGTGATTCTCCTGCCTTAGCCTCCCAAATAGCTGGGATTCCAGGTGCCCATCACCACCCTCGGCTAATTTTTGTATTTTTAGTAGAGATGGGATTTCACCACATTGGCCAGGCTGGTCTCGAACTCCTGACCTCAGGTGATCCGCCTGCCTCACCCTCCCAAAGTGCTGGGATTACAGGCATGAGCTACCACGCCCTGCCGCATTTCTTTATATTAAGGCTGTATTTTCAAATACTGGCCTTCTAAAATCACTGAAGATGATTTCTGCCAAATGAACCATGAAGAATGAAAAGGATTATTTTTTAAAATAAGCCAAGAGCATGGCCCTAACTTTTTTTCTTATTGTTTCTTGTTGCCCAAAGATGCTGCTCAGATCCAGTAGGAGAATAATCCTTCCTATTTTTCCCTATATTTCTTCCTAGGGGCTGGAATTGACCAGGCTTTAGGAGCAGGGAAGGGTCCCGTGAAAGAGGGCTTCAGCTTCAGTCTGGAGGCAGCTTCAGAACTTGATGACCCAGTGATTTGGGGTCACTTGAAGGGTGGGTGGGTGTCTGAGCATGTATATGATGAGGTCCTGCTTTTTCTAGTCCCTTGACTAGTTTTGTGCCTGCCGCAAGATGTACTTCATGGGGGCTTAGGGGCAGGCTGGCATGGATGGAGATGAGTTGATGCCAGTGGTTGACCACATAAAGGAAGTCTAAAGACTCTGGTTATCTGCAGGACAGAGTTTGAGTTGTCAGCATTAGTAGATGAGTAGAAACTGAAGATTCACAATTTGAAAAAGGATGAGGAGGGAGAGGAGGAAAAGAACAGCTAAAGAATGTATAATATATCAAACTGTGTCAAAGCATGCTAGCCAAAGATGCTGGATTTACATTGCTTGTTGATTTGCAGGCACATACATTGTGTATAAAGTATAATGAAAATTTTCAGCTAATCTGCCAAAAAGGTTGAAAATTTTCCCTTTGAACCTATGATGGAAAACAATTGAGCAATGTATGTGTTGAGGGCGGGGTAGGGGAAGACCAAGCAGACTGCCTGAAGATATTCCTTGTCAGGAAAATCAGAGCTGAATTTTCATTTCCATACTGAATTTAAAACAGGAGCTGGGCCCGCAATAGCATAACCAGTAAGGAAAAATCTGAAGTCTGATCTTGAGTCCTAGCATAGCTAAAATTCCAGTGTTTGAGAGCGAATACGAAGGTGACCATTTTAATTTGCACACTTGACCCCGTGACTAATTTTGTTGCCCCTGTGGACAACCTGACCTTAACAAAGCCTTGTCATGCCCATCTCATTTCCATCTCCCATTTGATTCTCTTTGAACTTCCGTGTGTAAACAATGGTTGGATTATAGAATAGATAAAGTGAGATTTAACAGCTGCTTTGAAGATAGTTTAAATGTACTTTTAATTAGTATTGTTGAATTGATTTCATGCTGTAGTGCCTAACTTGAGTGTATTTTATGATAATGCTTGTGTTTTGAACCTAGATGTGCACTGCAATGGTATTTCAGGGTGGATATTGATATGTATGTGACCGTATGACATTACTCCCAATTGTCCTGGATGTTATGTCCACTCCAGAAACTCTGGCTAACTCAGAGGAATCTTAGCACCCTTAGCTAATAAGATGTACCAATTGTACATGCTTGCAAAGTTTCTTTCACTTCTTAAAAACCCTCAGTGAAGATGAAGGCTTTCTCTGTATTTAGTCTACCATTCTTTCAGCAAACAATTCTAAGTCAGATCTTTCTTTACCAAGTAGATCTATACCAAAATATACCTAGGCTGAAAGAGCATATCCTGGATAAAAGTTGGAAATGAGATAATATTGCCATTGATAGTTACCATTTTAACCCGAGTGCATGTTGAGCCAGGGAGGCACCATACATTTGCAGGGCGCAGGCAGGATTACCAATGGAAGCCCCTGGTTGGTGTTCCCTTCTCTGTACCCCCTCCCACCCACAGTGCAAAGAACTTTACAGACGCCCTGGCTAGTACATCCAGGCTTTGTCAACACACCCTTGCAAACATCTGTCCCCTGGTTACCTTGAGATTTAGTGACGTGTACACCAATGGCATATTCACCCCCAAGAGGATGGACTGGGGAGGGCCCATGCAAGCCCTAGAAGTGGGTCTGGGGTCATTTGGGTGGAGAAAATTCCAGAGTCCCAAGTGCTCGGAATGAGGAAGCTGGGAAGAGGACATGGGCTACAAATAGGCACGGTCCCTTGGGCCTGTGTTCTCATTGCTCCCTTGGGTGGGGAGAAGATGAAAGAGGGCCGAAATGAGGTCCTCAAAGTTGGGGCTCCTTTCCCCAACTCTGAGGGTGATGCCAAGAGCCCCAGAATAGGAGAGCCATTGTAGGACATTGTCTCACTGGCCCTTTCATTTTCTGCCAGCAAGCATTTGAACGTTCTGTGCAGATTGTCAGGCTAGGTGTTGTGGGAGGATACAAAATACGAAGCTATTTTTAATCTAGTTGTGGGGGAGACAAAAGCTGGACTGAGAAACATTTCAAAACAACTGAATAATAAGGGAAAATGGCTGGCCCTTCAGTGACAAGTGAGGGAATTTTGGGTGAAATGGAGTCAAGTGATAGTTCTAGCTTGAAAAGGAGGGCTGGTTTCAGGGCCACAAGGTGTTAGAAATCATGGAGTTCATGGGTGGCAAACTTAAGCTTTCAGGGCTCCAACAGGTATTGTAAATGTGCCAATGGATCTGCTATCAGACCACAGGGACAAGGGATAGCACGTGGGAGGGCTTGTGTTGAACTAGAGACTACATGCCCTATTGAAAGACTTTCTCGGCTGGGTGCGGTGGCTCACGCCTGTAATCCCAGCACTTTGGGAGGCCGAGGTGGGCAGATCATGAGGTCAGGAGATCAAGACCATTCTGGCCAACATGGTGAAACCCCGTCTCTACTAAACATACAAAAATTAACTGCACTTGGTGGCATTTGCCTGTAATCCCAGCTACTCGGGAGACTGAGGCAGGAGAATTGCTTGAACCCAGGAGGAGGAGGTTGCAGTGGGCCCAGATTGCGCCACTGTACTCCAGCTTGGCAACAGAGCGATACTCCATCTCAGAAAAAAAAAAAAAAAAAAAAAAAAAAAAGACTTTCTCATTAAATAGTAAAGAGTTGAGCCATGTACTTAAAATATTAAATGGGAAAGGTCCACACTTCTGGGGTGGTTGAGGATGAAGTTAAAGTGATGCTGCCATATTGGTGCAGAAGCTTAATAATATGGTTGTTTATGCACATTTACTCCTAATCAAACAACTTGAGTTAAAGAAGTTGCTGCAAGTAGAAAATAACATGAGGGGAAAAGTTGTAAAGAAGAACCTTTTTTTTTTTTTTTTTTGAGACAGAGTCTGGCTCTGTTGCCCAGGCTGGAGTGCAGTGGCTGGATCTCAGCTCACTGCAAGCTCTGCCTCCCGGGTTTACACCATTCTCCTGCCTCAGCCTCCCGAGTAGCTGGGACTACAGGCGCTCGCCACGTCGCCCGGCTAGTTTTTTGTATTTTTTTTAGTAGAGACGGGGTTTCAACGTGTTAGCCAGGATGGTCTCGATCTCCTGACCTCGTGATCCGCCCATCTCGGCCTCCCAAAGTGCTGGGATTACAGCCTTGAGCCACCGCGCCCGGCCAAGAAACTCTTTAACATGCTGCTCAATGCTGGATGGTGGGTAAGACAAATGAGAACAATGAAAAGCCCCTTCCCCTTTCGTGTAAGAGGTTAAAAAAAATTGCTATATTTAGAAAAAATGTGCATGAATCCCTATTATTCTTTTCATTTCTGTAAAAGTCCTCCTAGAGAAACTGTGTCATGTCCAATTTCAGGGTGTTGACCCTGTGGTCACTGCTCCCAAACAGGCACTGAGCTGGGTTGAATCATGTGTCCCCCACTCCAATTCGTGATGAATTTGGAACCTGTGAATGTGACCTTATTTGGAAATAGGGTCTCTGTAGATGTAATCAGGTCAAGCTGTGGTCATAGTGGATTTGAGTGGGCCCCAAATTCATTGTGGCTGGTGTCTTTAAGAAGACTGAACATTGGACACAGACACACCAGAGGAAAGAGGGCCATGTGAAGGCAAAGGCACAGGTTGGAGTTACACTGCCACAAGCAAAAAACATCAAGCATTGTCCACAACCACCAGGAGCTGGGAGAGAAGCGTGGAGTACAGTCCCCCTCAGCGGCTCTGTGAGAGCATGTGTTTCCCTGGATTTAAGCCAGCCAGCGTGTGGTACTTTGTTACAGCAGCCTAAGAAACTGATGCAGGCACCATTTTCCAACTTCCTCCTTGTTAACAGAAATTCCACTAAGTTCACCAGTGTCTCAAATATTATGATTCCCATCTCCAACCTTGTCTACCAAATGCATTGAGTTTTCCAAACCATTGCATTTGCTTCTTCCTCTCCATTTCCACAGATATCACCCTTATCACTTACCATAATAATGTTTGAATACTGCTTTCTACAATTAATGTAATTTTCATTCTCATAACAAATGATGTTGTTATATTCATTTATATTATACTCATTTACTTGATATATTATTTATTTATTATACTCATTTACTTGATGAGGAAACTGAGGGTCAAAGGGTTTAAGTAATTTGTTTAATGTCATACAGTTAACTAGTATGCCAGAAATCTGGGATGCCAGCAAGGATAGGCTCTTTAGTTCCGAGAAAAAGAATAATAAATCCCGAATGGACTGCCCTGTTGTAATTGTTGTGCCATCCCACCTTTTCCATCATTCCAGTGGAAAAAGCCACAGGACACATCTGTATCACTGGGGTAAAACGAAAGGAAGCCGCAGATTGTTCTCTTTTGCCTCCTTACACCTTGGAGGAATAACTTTTGTTATTATGACAGCAAAGGCATCCCACTAAATTGATAGAACAAAAATAGAGCTCGTTTTACCTCTTTTCTTATAACAACAGAATTTCTTTTTATATGTTTAATTACAGCCTTTGAAGATACGTCAAATAGCATTCTGGTGGAAAGAGATTTTTCCCATAAGTAGGTCATTGGAGATATAATTAACACAGATAATAGCTATCTCATCTATGGATGGTGTTTTAGTTGAAATGACCTTTTTCGCTTATGTTTCCCCACTGTCTGTAATGAAGCAGACAGTTGGGTTATGTTGTTCGCTGGTTTTATAGCAAGGGCAAAAAGTACATCCTCCCAATATAAGAAACATCCAACTCCCACAATTTTCTTACTGAAAATCTCAGTTATTTTTTAAGATAGAGGTTGTATGAAAAGGAAAAGCTGGTTGCTTATGGATTTTTTTATTTTGGAATGTGTGTTTTAGAAGTGAATTAGAGTTGCAATACCAGAGGAGGCTATAAAGCCTCCCCACCCCCAATAAGACAGAGTTATATGTAGGATGACCATATACATTATTGTTTGGAACAGGATACTTTGGAGAATGCAAAGGATGCTATCAATAATTACCTCAGGACAATGGTTATAAACCCAGGCTGCCCTGGGCAACCAGAAGATATGGTCATCCTGGCTATTTTAACCCATCCTGGAGAGAGGAATCCAGCCTGTTTTTGAATACATCTCCCCACAAATAGACATCTTGATGAATGGGGCTGGAGGTGATTACTAGTCATGAATCATTGGGCTGCCCCTTGGAAATTAAATATAGATATTTAAGGAACATATTTTGGCTACCAGTAAGAGATACATTGAAACATTCTTACCCAAATGTGTTGGTCTTAGTCATGGAGAGTTTGGGGCTCAAAGGGCTTTTGGCCTAGAGGAAAGAAATCTGGGGAATTGACCTTTCCAACAGGGGTGTAAACTCAAGCCTAGATAGTGCCCAGCTAGGCGATCAATGGATGCTTACTAAAGCATGATTGGAGGCCGGGCACGGTGGCTCATGCTTGTAATCCCAGCACTTTGGGAGGCCGAGGCGGGTGGATCACGAGGTCAGGAAATGGAGACCATCCTGGCTAACACGGTGAAACCCTGTGTCTACTAAAAATACAAAAAATTAGCCAGGCATGGTGGCGGGCGCCTGTAGTCCCACCTACTCAGGAGGCTGAGGCAGGAGAATGGCGTGAAACCAGGAGGCAGAGCTTGCAGTGAGCCGAGATCGTGCCACTGCACTCCAGCCTGGTGACAGAGCAAGACTCCGTCGGAAAAAAAAAAAAAAGGAAAAAAAAATGATTGGAATGACTCTAAGCACCTCCTGATTCACAGCTGTACGCCCGAAAAGAAATTTCTGTCTTTCAGAGAGAGATGTCATAATGAAGACCTCTTGATGAGAACTCAAAAAGTTGAGGAGACACAAACTTGTTTGTTGATTTGGACAACGAGAGGAGATTTACAAGGAGAGGGTATATTTCATTTATACTGGGAGAGGCCCCTCTGAATTAAATGCTAAGAAAAAGCCCAAGGCGATATGGTGATTAGATAAGGAGTGCGGATTAGATAATTCTTTTTTTTTTTTTTTGAGACGGAGTCTCACTCTGTCACCCAGGCTGGAGTGCAGTGGCGTGACCTCAGCTCACTGCAACCTCCATCTCCCTGGTTCAAGTGATTCTCCTGCCTCAGCCTCCCGTGTAACTGGGATTACATGCACCCGCCACCATGCCCACCTATGTTTTGTATTTTTAGTAGAGACGGGGTTTCACCATGTTGGCCAGGCTGTTCTCGAACTCCTGACCTCAGGTGATCCACCAGCCTTAGCCTCCCAAAGTGTGTATTAGATAATTCTTAAATTATTCAGACATTTCTTGAGCATTTACTCTTATAGCCGGTGTTGTCAGGTGCTGGGGTTCAAAAGGGAGAAGATAGTTGCTGATTGCAGGGAACTCATAGACTAATGAGAAGACACATAAAGATCATGGCAAATGCATGGCCTCATGGGGTGCAAGCCTCAAGCCTTGGCAGCTTCCTTGTAGTATTGAGCCTGCAGGTGCACAGAAGCCAAGAATTGGAGTTTGGGAACCTCTGCCTAGATTTCAGAAGATATATGGAAATGTCTGTCTGCCTACGCAGAAGTTTGCTGCAGAAGTGGTGCCCTCATGGAGAACCTCTGCTAGGGCAGTGCGGAAGGGAAATGCAGGGTTGGAGCCCCCACACAGAGTCCCTGTTAGGGCACCACCTAGTGAAGCTGTGAGAAGAGGGCCACCGTCCTCCAGACCTCAGAATGATAGCGATCCACTGGCAGCTTACACTTTTCACCTAGAAAAGACACAAACACTCAATGCCAGTCCGTGAAAGCAGCCGGGAGACAGGCTGTACCCTGCGAAGCCACAAGGGTGGAGCTTCCCAAGACCATGGGAACCCATCTCTTATGTCAATATAACTTGAATATGCGATATGGAGTCAAAGGAGATCATTTTGGAGCTTTAAGATTTGACTTCCCCACTGGATTTCGGACTTGCATGGGGCCTGTAGCTTCTTTGTTCTGTCCAGTTTATCCCCTTTATATTTACCCAATGCCTGTACCCTCATTGTATCTAGGAAGTAACTAACTTGCTTTTGATTTTACAGGCTTGTAGGCAGAAGAGACTTGCCTTGTCTCAGATGAGACTTGGGACTGTGGACTTTTGAGTTAATGCTGAAATTAGTTAAGACTTGCGGGGACTGTTGGGAAGGCACGATTGGTTTTGAAATGTGAAAACATGAGATTTGGGAGGGGCCAGGGTTGGAATGTTATGGTTTGGCTGTGGCCCCACCCAAATCTCATCTTGAATTGCCACGTGCTGTGGGAGGGACCCAGGGAGAGGTAACTGAATCATGGGGGAGGTCTTTCCCATTTCTTGTGATAGTGAATAAATTTCACGAGATCAGATGGTTGTATAATGGGGAGTTTCCTTGCACTAACTCTCTTTTTGCCTGCTGCCATTCATGTAAGATGTGACTTTTTCCTCTTTGCCTTCTGCCATGATTGTGAGGCCTCCCCAGCCACACGGAACTGTAAATCCATTAAACCCTTTTCCTGTTAAAATAAAAAATAAAAAATCATGGCAAATGCAACAATAATGGTATGTAAAGCTATAGTAGTAACAGGAAGAAGAGAATGAGACTTTCTTCTTGGGAACTTAGGAGAATTTACAGGAAAAGTAATGCGGAACAGTTTGAGGATGAGCTGGACACCCTGGCCAGGGAGTCGGCCGGCCTATAGGGATAGATAAAGGAAGATGAAAATGGTAAGGCCTGAGTTTTAAGTGGTTGATGTTACGTTTCCAATATCCTGCTGTTACTTTGACCATGCATTCAGAAACTGGACCTTTCAAGGCCAAATTTGCATATTTTCATTCACAATGGTGGGCTAAAAAATACTGTATACCTATTCATATATATATTTCCATCTGAATAAAACTAATCTCCATATTCTGACACAATTCTGAGAAGGACTTCAAGAGAATGATTTCTTAGCTTTCCAAGGTGAATGGTAGTGCATTATATTTTTAAAGACATACAGTATTGGAATTCCTGTGTTTTCATTTTTAACTTGATTCTGTATTGTACTGGTAGCTCCTCTTCTTTAGCATTTGTTTTTAAATGTATCTTTAGAAGTGGAGGAGAGAATAGGAAGCTGGGTTAGGTACTCTAGTTACTGGTGTTTCAGCAAAATGTTGTAGTGCTTTAAGATGCTTGTTTCATCTTTGTGCCTGCCTTCTTGAGGCTTAAGGATTTTAAGCCTATTGGCTCTTTCTAGAGCTTCTTCCTTTTCCTTTAAGTAATTTTGTCTTTACCCCTTCTTTTCAACATAAGCAAAACCAAACTTTTGGACAGTCATAATTGTGCAAGGAGAAGTTCAGACTTCAGGCTCATTCTTGTGTTAACCGCTGTAGTGTTAGATTACTTCTCATATTCTTTTAAAGTCTGAGAGGCTAAAGTCTTACCACGGCCCTGGTGTTATGATTTCTTGGTGAATGTTTCTGCAAGAATGAGGAAAATGTTAATTTTCAGAAGCAGCAGTGAGTTGTAGAAGATTCTAAAACCATTAATGAATATGCTTACAATTTGCCTTTTTAAGAAAGTAAAATAATTATGAGTCAGTCTCTTAGAGATGACAGTGAGCTCATGAACCTTATTTTTTTTTTTTTTTTTTTTTTTTGAGATGCAGTAGCATGATCTTGGCTCACTACAACCTCTGTCTCCTGGTTCAAGCGATTCTCGTGCTTTACCCTCCTGAGTAGCTGGGTCTACAGGCACATGCCACCACACCTGGCTAATTTTGTATTTTAGTGGATACGTGGTTTCACCATGTTGGCCAGGCTGGTCTTGAATTCCTGACCTCAAGTGATCTGCCTGCCTCAACCTCCCAAAGTGCTGCAATTACAGGCATGAGACACCATGCCCAACTTACTGACCCTTCTTACAATTGAAATGAGATGTACTTCTAAGAGAATCACTAATATTTTATCTACAAGCCACAGAGTTTATTTGAAGAGATTTTTTTTTCCTTTATACTTTGTGTGGTTTATTTATTTTAGGGAAAAGTAATTGATGTCAAGAGGGTTTTCCAAAACAGAGTTTTGTCCCTAATAAGCATTTGATTCTTAAGATTCTCTATATTTAAGGTTCTCTATATTTTGTTACATTTCTGGAATCTTATACATGTGACCTGTTGACATAGAATGAGCACAATTTTGTAACTCTTTGTCGAAGCATCAGTTATAATGCTTTGGCACATCTCAAAGATGTCTAGATTATGTGACTATATACAAAAGATTAATATAAATCAATGCCAATCATTTCCCGAAATAAGGCATTCAACACTAAGTGAAACATTTGTATTGATTTTTTAAGGAATGCCATATTTATAATAAGTTATAAAATTTGATTGTATGAATAGCTGAAATTAACTTAGAGTAAAATTAGCCTTGTAGCTTCATTGCATTTGAACTTTTAAATGCACTTATGGGAAGGAGGCAAGATGACCAACTAGATGCAGCTAGTACACATCTCTTCCATGGAGAGGAACCAAAACAGCAAGTAGATATTCACACTCTAAATGCATCGTGTAAGAGAGAACACTGGCATTCAACAGAAAAGTGATGGGAAGCACCAAAAGCAAAGGAGGAGAGAGAAGCAAGGTAGCCTTCTTGGCCAGGATTGGCTGGGAGCTGGAAGAAGCTCCCAAACATGGGGAAAAGGTAAATGGGTGACCTCCTCAGGGCTCCACATTCCTGCAAGGTATTTCTACCAGTGAGAGGTCCTTAACCCTTGCAGGCCTTGAGACTCGCATAGAGAGCTACCTAGAGATTGTGCAGTGACGTTACTCCAAAGGGAGCCCATGCTTAGTCCCACAGGCTCCGGAAACCCGAGCAGCTACAATATGACACCATTCTGAGAAATCAACTGGCAAAGGACTGTGTTCCCTGGAGCTGATGCCACTGCAGCTATGGTAGACCAAAGAGGAACAGAGGAGGCCTGGCCCTTTTCACACATCTCGAGGACAGATCCCATGCAGCTGCAGCTATTGTGGGACTAAGACGTGAGAAAGCCATAAGCCCCACAGCTGCCTGCCTATGCTGCTCCCACTGAAAATGACCCTGCCCTCCCTGTGGCATGCCCATAGTGGGCACCAGCCTGAGAGCACAATTCTCAAAGGACTGTGTCTGGCCCTGAAGCCAACACCACTTCTGCTGCTGCCAGGCCAAGAAGGAAGAGGAGAGGCCAGGCACTTTCACATGCCCCAAAGACAAATAGCATTGCTGCCGCTGTGGGACCAAGGTGCCAGCAAACTGTAAGCTTCACAGTTCCCTAAGCAGCTCCCACTGAGTGGCCTCATCCTCTTTGGAGGCAGGCCTGTAGTACAGCCAAGGCTGCCCCTACCTGAACATTCTGCCAGTGGCCTGTGGACTGGGTGGCCTCTGCCTATCAGCACCATCACCTGAACTCACTACCAGGGGCCCTGAGGATATGTCCACCAACCTAGTTCCCTTCCCCATTACTTTAGTCTGCCATGAGAGGCCTGGGATCAACCAACCCAGTCCAACACCATTGACACTTGAACACTCCTCCCAGGGGCTGAGGTTGGGCTCACCCAACCTGCTGATACCACCACAGCTGGCAACCACCTGCACAAGCCACCTGAAGGCCAGGGGACTGGCCCTCCTAGACTTTTGCAGACACCGGGAACAACAGCATGGACCATTTGGGTTCCAGTGGGCTTGCCCCATCACTGCTACTGCCATTGGCCACATCATACCTGCTGCCCAGTGGTCTGAGCACCTGCCCACATGCCTGGCCCACTGCTGCCACCACCAGCATCTGAGCAAACCAACTGGAAGCCCTAGAATTGGCCAACCTCGACCCACTAACACCAGAGCCAACATATACTGTGGCTTTAAGGACAGGCATGCTCAGTTTACTGCTGTCACCACTAGGGCCTGCAGACTGGCCATGGGGCGTCATAGTCCGCAGTAAAACTTCAACACAGACTCACTAATAACTGCACCCTAAGCTACTGAGGAAATCACAGACACCATTGACACTGTTTACAGCTGAAGAAATCATATAAGTACTAACTGCATGCACCCGAAATCAAAGCCAAAGTGCCATATATATATATCTTGTCATGAAGAAGTATATGTACATATCTTATATCTTCAGGAAAAAGTCCTCCCCTATGAAAGCAAATTCAAAAAGTTGGACTCTTATACCAGATGTCAACATAAAAACACAGGAAACAGGAAAAAGCAAGGTAATAGGACACCTCAAAAGGAACACAATAATTCTCCAGAAACAAATCACAATCAAAGAGAAATTCACAAAATCTCAAAAAGATTTCAAAATACTGATTTTAAAGAAGCTCAGTGAGATACAAGAGAATTCTGAAAAACAGAAGAGTAGAAAAACAATTCAGGATATGAATGAGAAATTTTCCAAAAAGAAGCATTTTTTAAAAGAATCAAATGGATATTCTGGAAGTAAAGAATTTATTAAATGAAATATAAAATATATTTGAAAGCTTTAACAATAGACTTGCTCAAGTAGAAGAAAGAATCTCAACTTAAATACAGGTCTTTTAATGTAATCAAGTCAGACAAAAAAAAAAGAAAAAAGAAAAAAGAGCAAAGCCTTTGTGACATTTGGGACAACATAAAGCAACCAAAATTTAAATTATCAGTGTCCTCAAGGGTAGAGAGAGAATGAAAGTGTTAGAAAACATACTAATGAAATAATAGATGAAAACTTTCCATGTTTAGAAAAGACTTAGACATCTAGATACAGGGGGCGAAAAGATGCTCAAACAGATAAAATGCAAAAAGGTCTTCTCCACAGCATATTATAGTCAAACTCTCTGAAGTTAATGACAATGAGAGGATTCTAACAGCACATGAAAAGTTTATAGTCACCTATAAAGGAACCCCTATCTGACTAACAGTAGATTTCTCATTAGAAACCTTACAGGCCAGAAGAGAATGGGATGGCATGTGAAAAGTACTGAATGAAAAAAGCTTCCACTCAGGGATACTATATCCAGCAAAATTATTCTTCATAAGTAAAAAATAAAGTATTTCCCAGACAAGCAAATGCTGAGAGAATTTATAACTACTAGACTGGCCCTACAAGAAAGGCACAAAGAAGTCCTAAATCTGGAAGTGAAAGGACAACATTTACGACCATGAAAACACATGAAAATATAAAACCCATTGGTTAACCAAACACACAAATGAAGAAGAGAAAGGACTCAAGTGGTACTACTACATAAAATTACCAAACCACAATGACAAACGAGAGAAAAGGAAATGAACAAAGGAACCAGAAAACAACTATATGAAAAAAAAAACACCAAAACTTCACATATCAATAATAACTTTGANGGGGCTATTAACCTTTTTTTTTTTTTTTTTTTTTTTTTGAGATGCAGTAGCATGATCTTGGCTCACTACAACCTCTGTCTCCTGGTTCAAGCGATTCTCGTGCTTTACCCTCCTGAGTAGCTGGGTCTACAGGCACATGCCACCACACCTGGCTAATTTTTGTATTTTTAGTGGATACGTGGTTTCACCATGTTGGCCAGGCTGGTCTTGAATTCCTGACCTCAAGTGATCTGCCTGCCTCAACCTCCCAAAGTGCTGCAATTACAGGCATGAGACACCATGCCCAACTTACTGACCCTTCTTACAATTGAAATGAGATGTACTTCTAAGAGAATCACTAATATTTTATCTACAAGCCACAGAGTTTATTTGAAGAGATTTTTTTTTCCTTTATACTTTGTGTGGTTTATTTATTTTTAGGGAAAAGTAATTGATGTCAAGAGGGTTTTCCAAAACAGAGTTTTGTCCCTAATAAGCATTTGATTCTTAAGATTCTCTATATTTAAGGTTCTCTATATTTTGTTACATTTCTGGAATCTTATACATGTGACCTGTTGACATAGAATGAGCACAATTTTGTAACTCTTTGTCGAAGCATCAGTTATAATGCTTTGGCACATCTCAAAGATGTCTAGATTATGTGACTATATACAAAAGATTAATATAAATCAATGCCAATCATTTCCCGAAATAAGGCATTCAACACTAAGTGAAACATTTGTATTGATTTTTTAAGGAATGCCATATTTATAATAAGTTATAAAAATTTGATTGTATGAATAGCTGAAATTAACTTAGAGTAAAAATTAGCCTTGTAGCTTCATTGCATTTGAACTTTTAAATGCACTTATGGGAAGGAGGCAAGATGACCAACTAGATGCAGCTAGTACACATCTCTTCCATGGAGAGGAACCAAAACAGCAAGTAGATATTCACACTCTAAATGCATCGTGTAAGAGAGAACACTGGCATTCAACAGAAAAGTGATGGGAAGCACCAAAAGCAAAGGAGGAGAGAGAAGCAAGGTAGCCTTCTTGGCCAGGATTGGCTGGGAGCTGGAAGAAGCTCCCAAACATGGGGAAAAGGTAAATGGGTGACCTCCTCAGGGCTCCACATTCCTGCAAGGTATTTCTACCAGTGAGAGGTCCTTAACCCTTGCAGGCCTTGAGACTCGCATAGAGAGCTACCTAGAGATTGTGCAGTGACGTTACTCCAAAGGGAGCCCATGCTTAGTCCCACAGGCTCCGGAAACCCGAGCAGCTACAATATGACACCATTCTGAGAAATCAACTGGCAAAGGACTGTGTTCCCTGGAGCTGATGCCACTGCAGCTATGGTAGACCAAAGAGGAACAGAGGAGGCCTGGCCCTTTTCACACATCTCGAGGACAGATCCCATGCAGCTGCAGCTATTGTGGGACTAAGACGTGAGAAAGCCATAAGCCCCACAGCTGCCTGCCTATGCTGCTCCCACTGAAAATGACCCTGCCCTCCCTGTGGCATGCCCATAGTGGGCACCAGCCTGAGAGCACAATTCTCAAAGGACTGTGTCTGGCCCTGAAGCCAACACCACTTCTGCTGCTGCCAGGCCAAGAAGGAAGAGGAGAGGCCAGGCACTTTCACATGCCCCAAAGACAAATAGCATTGCTGCCGCTGTGGGACCAAGGTGCCAGCAAACTGTAAGCTTCACAGTTCCCTAAGCAGCTCCCACTGAGTGGCCTCATCCTCTTTGGAGGCAGGCCTGTAGTACAGCCAAGGCTGCCCCTACCTGAACATTCTGCCAGTGGCCTGTGGACTGGGTGGCCTCTGCCTATCAGCACCATCACCTGAACTCACTACCAGGGGCCCTGAGGATATGTCCACCAACCTAGTTCCCTTCCCCCATTACTTTAGTCTGCCATGAGAGGCCTGGGATCAACCAACCCAGTCCAACACCATTGACACTTGAACACTCCTCCCAGGGGCTGAGGTTGGGCTCACCCAACCTGCTGATACCACCACAGCTGGCAACCACCTGCACAAGCCACCTGAAGGCCAGGGGACTGGCCCTCCTAGACTTTTGCAGACACCGGGAACAACAGCATGGACCATTTGGGTTCCAGTGGGCTTGCCCCATCACTGCTACTGCCATTGGCCACATCATACCTGCTGCCCAGTGGTCTGAGCACCTGCCCACATGCCTGGCCCACTGCTGCCACCACCAGCATCTGAGCAAACCAACTGGAAGCCCTAGAATTGGCCAACCTCGACCCACTAACACCAGAGCCAACATATACTGTGGCTTTAAGGACAGGCATGCTCAGTTTACTGCTGTCACCACTAGGGCCTGCAGACTGGCCATGGGGCGTCATAGTCCGCAGTAAAACTTCAACACAGACTCACTAATAACTGCACCCTAAGCTACTGAGGAAATCACAGACACCATTGACACTGTTTACAGCTGAAGAAATCATATAAGTACTAACTGCATGCACCCGAAATCAAAGCCAAAGTGCCATATATATATATCTTGTCATGAAGAAGTATATGTACATATCTTATATCTTCAGGAAAAGTCCTCCCCTATGAAAGCAAATTCAAAAGTTGGACTCTTATACCAGATGTCAACATAAAACACAGGAAACAGGAAAAGCAAGGTAATAGGACACCTCAAAAGGAACACAATAATTCTCCAGAAACAAATCACAATCAAAGAGAAATTCACAAAATCTCAAAAGATTTCAAAATACTGATTTTAAAGAAGCTCAGTGAGATACAAGAGAATTCTGAAAACAGAAGAGTAGAAAACAATTCAGGATATGAATGAGAAATTTTCCAAAAGAAGCATTTTTTAAAAGAATCAAATGGATATTCTGGAAGTAAAGAATTTATTAAATGAAATATAAAATATATTTGAAAGCTTTAACAATAGACTTGCTCAAGTAGAAGAAAGAATCTCAACTTAAATACAGGTCTTTTAATGTAATCAAGTCAGAC
Source organism: Rhinopithecus bieti (assembly GCF_001698545.2). Taxonomy (NCBI): domain Eukaryota; kingdom Metazoa; phylum Chordata; class Mammalia; order Primates; family Cercopithecidae; genus Rhinopithecus; species Rhinopithecus bieti. Next base: position 2,840,342 of record NW_016810765.1, on the reverse strand, counting down.
AAAAAAAAAGAAAAAAGAAAAAAGAGCAAAGCCTTTGTGACATTTGGGACAACATAAAGCAACCAAAATTTAAATTATCAGTGTCCTCAAGGGTAGAGAGAGAATGAAAGTGTTAGAAAACATACTAATGAAATAATAGATGAAAACTTTCCATGTTTAGAAAAGACTTAGACATCTAGATACAGGGGCGAAAAGATGCTCAAACAGATAAAATGCAAAAGGTCTTCTCCACAGCATATTATAGTCAAACTCTCTGAAGTTAATGACAATGAGAGGATTCTAACAGCACATGAAAAGTTTATAGTCACCTATAAAGGAACCCCTATCTGACTAACAGTAGATTTCTCATTAGAAACCTTACAGGCCAGAAGAGAATGGGATGGCATGTGAAAAGTACTGAATGAAAAAAGCTTCCACTCAGGGATACTATATCCAGCAAAATTATTCTTCATAAGTAAAAAATAAAGTATTTCCCAGACAAGCAAATGCTGAGAGAATTTATAACTACTAGACTGGCCCTACAAGAAAGGCACAAAGAAGTCCTAAATCTGGAAGTGAAAGGACAACATTTACGACCATGAAAACACATGAAAATATAAAACCCATTGGTTAACCAAACACACAAATGAAGAAGAGAAAGGACTCAAGTGGTACTACTACATAAAATTACCAAACCACAATGACAAACGAGAGAAAAGGAAATGAACAAAGGAACCAGAAAACAACTATATGAAAAAAAAAACACCAAAACTTCACATATCAATAATAACTTTGAATGTAAATGGATTAAATTATCCACTTAAAAGATGTAGATTGGATGAATGAATAAAGGAATATGATCTAACTATATGCTGCCTACAAGAAACCCACTTTACTTGCAAAGATACACATAAATTCACAGTAAAGGGATAGAAAAAGATATTACATGCAAAGAGAAACCCAAAGCAAGCAGGAATAACTATACTTATGTCAGATAAAACATACTTCAAAAGACAAAAAATGTCAATGTATAATAATAAAAGGATCAATTCAGCAAGAGGAAATAACAATTTTAAATATATATGCTTCCAAAACTGGAACACTCAGATTCATAAGCAAATATTACTGTATCTAAAGAGAGAGCTAGACTCCAGTACAATAATAGTAGGGGACTTCAACACTCCACTGTCATCAATAGACAGACCATATAGACAGAAAATCAACAAAGAAACATTGGATTTAATCTGGACTTTAGATCAAATTGACCAAATAGACATTTAGAGAACATTTTATCCAACAACGATAGAATATACATTCTTCTTATCAGCACATGGAACATTCTTTATAATAGACCATATTTTAGGCTACAAGACAAGTCTCAAACATTTTTAAAAATCAAAATTGCATTGTTTATTTTCTCTGACCACAATGAAATAAAACTAGGAATCAATACCAAGAGGAATTTTGGAAACTATGCAAATACATGGAAATTAAACAACATATTCTTAAATCATTATTTGGTCAATGAAGAAATTAAGATGGAAATTTAAAACATTTTTGAAGTAAATGATAAATGGAAACACAGTCTACCAAAACCTGTGGGATACAGTGAAGGGGCTGTTAAGAGGGAAGTTTATAGCAATAAATGTCTTTATCAAAAACAAATAGCCTAATGGTGCACCCCAAAGAAGTAAATACAAGAACAAACCAAACCTAACATTAGCAAAAGGAAAGAAATAATAAAGATCAGAGCAAAACTAAATGAAATAGAGACTAAAAAAATTATAAAAGATCAATGAAATGAAAAGTTGGTTATTTGAAAAGATAAACAAAATTGATAAACCACTAGCTAGACTAACCAAGAAGAGAAAATCCAAATAAACATAATCAGAAATGAAAAAGGAGACATTACAATGAATACCACAGAAGTACAAAAAATCATTAGACACTATTATGAACAAGTATACACTGATTAGCTGAAAACCTAGAGGAAATGAATAAATTCCTATAAATATTACAACCAACCCAGCTTGAATCAGGAAGAAATAGAGAACCTAAACCAATTAATTACAACTACTGAGATTGAATCAGTAATAGAAATGTCTCCCAACAAAGAAAAAGCAGGACCAAATTGATTCACAGCCAAATACTACCAAATGTATAACGAAGAACTAATACCAATCTTCCTGAAACTATTCCAAAAGATTGAAGAGGAGGGAAGTCTCCCTAACATGTTCTACAAGGTCAGCATTACCCTGATATCAAAATCAGGCAAGGACACAACAGAAAAAGAAAACAACAGGCAGATATCCCTGATAAACATAGATGCAAAAAATCATCGACTAAATACTAGCAAACCAAATCCAACAGCACATCACGAACATAATGCACCATGATCAAGTAGAATTTATACCAGGGATACAAGAATGGTGCAACATATGCAAATCAATAAACATGATATATCACATCAATAGAATGAAGGACAAAAACTATGTTATTACCTCAATAAATGGAGAAAGAGCATTTCACAAAATTCAACATCCCTTCATGATAAAAACTCAACAAACTAGAAATAGAAGGAACATACCTTGAAATAATAAAGGCCATCTATGAAAACCACACAGCTAACATCATACTGAATGGGGATGAGGTGAAACTCTTTCTTCTGCAGTCTGGAACAAGACAAGGATGTGCACTTTCACCACTTCTATTCAGCATAGTACTGGAAGTCCTAGCAAGAGTAGTCAGGCAAAAGAAAAAAATCAAAGGCATCCAAATTGGAAAAGAGGAAGTCAAATTGTACCTCTTTGCTGATGATATAAACTTATTTTTTCCTGAGTGTGCCTGAAGGAGACACATTTTATTAGACATTTGAAATGTTACAATATATAAACAAGATGGTATGATCTCATATCTAGAAAAAGCTGAAGACCACCAAAATAAACTCCTAGAGTTGATAAATAAATTCCATAAAGTTAACAGGACACAAAATCAACATACAAAAATTAGTACCATTTCTATATACCAATTGTGAACCAGCTGAAAAAGAAATCAAGAAAGCAATGCTATTTACAATAACAATAAAGAAAGTACCTAGGAATAAATTTAATCAATGAGGTGAAAGATCTCTGCAAAGAAGACTACAAAATGCTGCTGAAATAAATTGAAAAGGAAACAAAGAAATGGAATTAGACATCCATGCTCATGGATTGGAAGAATTAATATAATTAAAATGACCATATTTCCAAAAGTAATCCACAGGTTCAATGCAATCCTTATCAGAATACCAACATCATATTTCACGGCATGAGAAAAAAAAAATTCTAAAGTTCATGTGGAAGCAAAAAAGAGCCTAAATAGCCAAAGCAAAGCAATCCTGAGCAAAAAGAACAGGTCAGAAGCAATGCCTCACACCTGTAATCCCAACAAGTTTGGAGGCCAGGGCAGGAAGATCAGTTGAGGCCAGGATTTCAAGACCAGCCTGGACAACACAGTGAAATGCTGTCTCTATAAAAATAAATAAATTAATTAAATTAGCTGGGTGTGGTGGCATGCACCTAGTCCCAGCTACTTGGGAGACTGAGGCAGGAGGATCACTTGAGCCCAGGAATTTGTGGCTGCCGTATGCTAGGATTACTCTGCACTCTGGCCTGGGCAACAGAATGAGACCCTGTCTCAAAAAAAGAAAAAGAAAAAAAAAAAAAGAAAAAGAAAAAAAAAAGCTTCTGTACAGCAAAGGAAACAGTCAACAGAGTGAATGAAACCACTTGCTGAATGGGAGAAAATATTTGCAAACTATTAATCAACAAGGGATTAATATCCAGGATATACAAGGAACTCAAATAACTCAACAATTAAATCAAATAATTCCATTAAAAAGTAAGCTAAGAATATGAATATGATTTCTTTAAAAGAAGACATACAATATGTGAAAAAATGCTCAACATCACTGATTGTCAGGAAATGTAAATCAAAACCATAATGAGATACCACCGTTTCCTAGTTAGAATGGCTACTACTAAAAAGACAAAATATAACATGCTGGCAAGGATGCAGAGAAAAATGAACTCATACACTGTTGGTAGGAATGTAAACTGTCCCGACCTGCAGGACAGTCGAACAGACCCTGGAAGGGGGAGTGGGAATGGAGAAGACAAGAAAACACGAGAAATGGAGACAAGACAAATATTCTGATCAAGTCTCGTTTAATGGTGGCAGTGCAACGCCTTATATAGGCTGGCAGAGGAAGAGGTTGGGCCAGGGCGGTGACAGGAGGCTGGGTTTACTCAAATTACTATTGTGCATGCGCCGTGGGTGTGTAATTTTCCCGGGCGCGGGATCGCGCCTGCGCCGTAGGCTGCATATCTTCCTGGGTGGGAAAAAGTTTGCGCGTGCGCGGGAAAGGCTTGCGCGCGCGCGCGGGAAGGGTTTAGGCGCGCGTGGGTAGGGTTTAGGTGCGCGCGGGAAAGGTTTGTAATAAAGAACCCGGAAATGTGCCGTCTTGTCTCCGCTTTGCGGAGATCAAGCCACAGAGGTCGGCTAATTCCGGGCCTCATGGCTCCGGAGTAAACTAATACAACCACTATGGAAAACAGTATGGAGAATCCTCCAACAACTCAAAATAGACTTAACATACAATCCAGCAATCCTACCACTAGGTATTTATCCAAAGAAAAAAGAAATCTGTATATCACAGGAATACCTGCACTCACATGTTTATCACAGCCCTATTCACAATAGCAAAGATAAGGAATCAACATAAGTGTCTATTGATGGACAGATGGATAAAGAAAGTGTGGTATATATACAGAGTAGGATACTATTCAGCCATAGAAAAAGAATGAATCATGTCATTTGCAGCAACATGGATGGAAATGCAGGTCATTATGTTAAGTGGGATAAGCCAGGCACAGCAAGACACATACTGCACGTTCTCACTCATTGGTGGGAGATAAAACACTTGGTTTTGTGGTACCGAGAATAGAATAATAAATACCAAAGGCCAGGAAGGGGGTATAGGTGGGAGGGGAGGATGAAGAGGGGTTGATTAGTGGGAACAAGCATACATTTAGATAGAAGAAATAAGCCCAAGATTTGACAGCAAAGTTCAGTGACCATAGTTAGCAACAGTGTATTGTATATTCAAAGTAACTAGAAGAGAGGACTTGAAATGTTACTGACACATAGAAATAAATACTAAAGGTAATGGATATTCCAAATACACTGGCTTGATTTTATGCATGTAACAGATACTCATAGGTACCCTATAAATATGTAAAATACTTTGTATCAGTAAAAAAGATGCATGCAGATGTAAAAAAAGTGCACATATGGCAAATAGAAATATATTATTTTTGATATCTCAAATTAGAAAAATAATTATTCAAAACTTCTCTGTGATTAAAACTTGTTAGCATGACCCATTGACTTTATCTGATATAAGAGGTACTCACAAATGAAGTTAGGACTTGAAAATTATTTCTTTATCAAAATGAGACCCAAAGATGGTAGAAAGTAGCAGGAAATATTTGGAATTGCTGCTCTTCTTGGTTAGGCAATAAAGATGGTTTTGCAGATTAAAGAATCAACAAGACTAACAAGGCTGAGTGTAGTGTCTCACACCTGTAATCCAGCACTTTGGGAGGTGGAGGTGGGAGGAACGCTTGAGGCCAGGAGTTGGAGACCAGCCTGGCCAACATGGTGAAACCCCGTCTCTACTAAAAATACAAAAATTAGCCGGTGCATGCTTGTAATCCCAGCGACTCAGGAGGCTGAGGCAGAAGAATCGCTTGAACTAGGGAGGCGGAGGTTGCAGTGAACCGAGACTGTGCCACTGCACTCCAGCCTGGGTGACAGAGCGATACTCTGTCTCAACAAACAAACAAAAAACCTAACAAAAATAATACAACGTATTTTGAATTCTGCTCCATTGTTCTGCCATTGTTTTTTAATCTTAAAAACTGTGCATTGAGTCTCATCACTTACTTTCTTTCAACTTCCCTTTTTTTATTTCGAAAGCCTTGTACTAACCTCTTTTGTTGAGAGAGCAGCCATGAACCCTGTCTCCAATTGTTTCCAGTTCTGTGTTTCCTAGAATTATTGCTACTTCTCATTTTATGGTGAAAAATAGCACCTCCTCTATTTGCAAGTACAGAACCTGGGAGAGTGACCTGGCTGTGAAGGTGATGTAGGGGCTGGACAGAAACTGGCAGGAGTAACTTGAAGAAGTGAATCTTATTGGCACTTTAAAAATGTTTTCCCCGTGGAAATTGAAAAATAGAGCTCCGGAGGGGATATTTTATCATGCAGAAATAAAATTTGAACCTGCTTGAAAAAAAAAAACATCAACTAAACTGAATGTAATGTAATAGCTTGAGCATTCCAGTCCCAGGCATATTCTATTAACACAGGTTCCCCTTTGAAGGGCCCCAGAGAAGTGTTTCCCAACCAGCCTGTGGATTGGGTGCATCCAAACCCCTGGAATACTGGTTGCATATTTTCAAACCTGTCAAAATTATTAGACCTGACAAGGGGTCCAAGAATCTGCATTTTTAATGAGCATCCCTCTCCCTCATTGGATGCTGTCCTGCACTTAGGTAGGGAGTCATTTGGAATTTCTCCCAGCATTAGCTGATTCTCTCATAAATCAGTATCTTTTTCGTGTTTTTGTTTTTGTTTTCCTAAAAGGAGTCTTACATGTAGCACAGGCTGGAGTGCAGTGGCCCGATCACGGCTCACTGCAATCTCCGCCTCCCGAGTTCACACCATTTTCCTGCCTCAGCCTCCCGAGTAGCTGGGACTACAGGTGCCGGTTACCACGCCCAGCTAATTTTTTGTATTTTTACTAGAGGCGGAGGTTTCACGTGTTAGCCAGGATGGTCTCGGTCTCCTGACCTCGTGATCCGCCCACCTTGGCCTCCCAAAGTGCTGGGATTACAGGCGTGAGCCACTGCGCCCGGCCCATAAATCAGTATCTTTAACAAGCCCCAGGATTGCAGTACACACATGTACAGAAACTCCTGCTGCATGGGTAGCTACTGCCCAAGGTCAGCTATGAGTTCTCTGGGGCCAAGCAGAGTGCCCCTAAAGGCCTGGCACCGTCCTCTGGGCAGGCCTCTTTGCTGCTGAGAACCGCTCCTTCCTAAAGATTACAGAAGGAATTTCTTAAGTCCTTTATCCCCCCCATTAAAAAACCCTGAAATGGAACCTGAGCCTCCCAGTGTGCTGGCATCTGGCCTCAAGTGTCTTCATCAGAGGCCTGCTCACTGGTGAGGTTGCTTTGCGTGCACAACAGACTCACCTACTCTGAGCGGGAAGTCCACTTCCTTGTTGCTTTTCAAAACAGAAGCCATCCTGGCTGTCTACAGCCAATAAACACCCATTCATGAATATTTTATTAGGCTCTTACTCTGTGCTCTTTTAGGCTCCAAAGATACCAGGAAATAAGAAAAAAAAAGGTCCCTGTCCTTAGAGAGCCAACCTGCTGGTCACATCAGTTATGCGCATGTCCGTCTTCCGCCTGTTGGGCACATAGATGATTTAGACAGCATGAGCAACATCCAGAACTATGTCCTCATTCTTGTTCTGACTTCTTTTGTTCTATTTACATTGCCTGATGCAAAACTGAGCTAAAAACAGTGGCTTCTCACGATGGTTTCAGAACACATCACAGACAATTGGGAGATGATGCTTCCTATCTAGGAAGCTTTATCAGCCTGCTTCGGCTCTCTGGGAGGCAGTCTCTGAATTTTATGTAAACATTAGAACAAGTGACTTTCTGTTTTGATGTCCTTGGACTATCACTTAGGAAAGATTTATGTTGCTTTGGCCTCTGTTTACTCCTGGCTCCTAAAGGCCTTTTGTACTGACATGAGTTTCAATCCTTGGTTATTTTGTGTTGGGATGAGGTTCACGGGTAGAATTTCAGAAGACTCCAGAGAGAAGAGTGGGGGAATCTCCTTTAGGGATGAAAAGTAAACGGGTAAATTTCACATGAAGAAATGATAATTCATATGTATGATTTTCCCAATGTGGTTCCCGGATCACTGGTGATAGACAGGATGTTTTTATTTGAAATATTGCTGAAGTCATTTATTTTGTTATATTTAGTTTGATCATGGCAAATAATACTGGTCTTTTACTTATGACAGGTTTCCTTTCATTACAAGTTTATTGAAATAATAAAGCTATTATTAAATAATCACACAGGTGACATATGGGTATGAGAAAAATCACAAGGTTGGTACACAAATAATTGAGGTTTGGGAAATGCTAGACGAGTGGAAGGCCAGGAGCAAGTGTCTTGTAGGAAAACTCCCAACCTGCAAGGTCAAAGGCTCACAGCTCTCACCCACAGTAAGCAGGAAGCCGGTAGAGGTGAGTTTTAACTTCAGATGGAAAAGAAATTATCTGTATGTGCCAACTAGCAAGGTCTCTATGTTCAGTTTAACCAGTAATTGAGTGTCTACCCTGGAAAAGGAAATATCCCAAGTTTAAGGGGAGAGGGGAGGCAGAGGATCCAAGGCAAAGCTGTATAGCGGGAGACTTAGGAGATTATGAGAGCCTTAGATCAGGAGCAGTTTTATCCCCTGCTGAGAAGTCAGAGAGGATCAATGCAGAGAAAGGGACATTAAGTCTTCCAGTGAATCAATTACTGGCCAGGGTGCCTTCCCCAGAAGTTTGCCACTGATTTTATGACAAAGGACAGTTGCAGATGGATGATGGTGAGCAACTATCTCAAATATAGCAAGCGCCAGGCCAGGGATGGTGGCTCACGCCTGTAATCCTCGCACTTTGAGAGGCCGAGGCAGGAAGATGGCCTGAGCTCAGGAGTTTGAGAGCAGCCTGGGCAACATGGCGAAACCCTGTCTCTACTAAAAATACAAAAATTACCCAGGTGTGGTGGCGCACGTCTGTAATCCCAGCTACTGGCAAGGCTGAGGCATGAGAATTTCTTGAACCCAGAGGTAGAGGTTGCATGCAGTGAGCTGAGATCATGTCACTGCACTCCAGCCTGAGCAACAGAGCAAGACTCTATCTCCAAAAAATATATATGGCAGGCTCTAGATGATGCTGAAAGTTTAAAAGTACTTATTACCATTGTTGGATTTTATTTTCAAATATGAAAACAGAGAAAAACTAAATGGAGAAGAGCCATTTCCCCTATTATATTTGAAACAGAGTCTAGAGATGGAATTGTAATTTTATTCCTTTGTTCACTCTGTGATTTTATGGATTGGGTCCAGGATTGCAAGCCCTCTGGGCTGTGACCCCTCCACTCCTAGCCCCATTACATCTAAGTGAATCCCTTTGGAACCAGACACCAAAATTCACCTTTCAGTTAAAAGACCTCCCACTCCTTGTAAACCAAAAAGCTGCTGCCAGAGTGAGGGTTCCTGTTCTCTTCGCTGTGTGTAGCTGTTCAGGCTACAGAGGACCCGCCACCTAGAACATGCATTTTGTGGGGGTGCAGGTGAGAAATTCCTCACGAAGAGATAAGAACCAAGGCAGAGTGGACCCATGCTACTGAAGTAAACCACACATTCTGATAGGTACTTAGGTAGGATGTAGAATCTAAGTCACCTAAGTCACCCAGTCCTCTAATCACCAATAATTTTCACTCTAAAAATCATACCCTTTGGATTTTTCTTTGGCTTTTTGTGAATAAATGAACAGTCTTACACTTGGTCTGAGTGTTGAGTTTCTGTTTAGAACAAGTGAGGAAACTCAACTGAGATCCTTAGCTTGAGTTTAACTCGTCCCTGTGGTCCTGATCACCGCTGTCATTATAGAAAGAATGATGCCATCATCTACCTTCCCGTGCACTCACCTGCTGCTGGGACCATCTTATTTATAGTAGATTTCTGCAGGCTAAAAGGTAAAGTTTCAAGGACTGGAATCTCTGTACCAGGTGAAGGCTGCATGTAAGCTGATAGGAGCGATGGATGAGACCATGTACTTGGGGGAAATATGCAGTGTAAAACTAGCTCATAACTAGGGGTGCTGTCCTATGAAGTGCATATACCAACACAGACCTGCATTTGGACCCAGGACACAGCACTTCCAAACTGAGTGACCTTGGACAACCAATTTAAAATCTTTCTGATTTTCAATTTCCCTCCCCCCCCCCACCAAAAAAAAAATTAGCTGGGTGGTGCTGAGGCTTAAATGAAAGAAGAGGACCTCCACACCGTGAGTATCTTTACTCTCCCAACCTTAGCCCTCAGTGCTGTGGGTCTTTCAGTCTCTTTTCTTTGCCTTTATCCTGCCCTTTTTTTGCCCCACATTTGGTTTTTTAATTCTTTGAACAGCCACAATTTAAAACTAAAGTATATTTTAAAATATGGGTATTTATCAAATACATCTATATCTTCTCTTGTATGAACCCTTAAAGTCACTTTTAACATTTACTTTTTGAAATACTCCATGTCTGAAAGCAAAAATCGGTGGCTTTTAAAACGGGTTTGTGTGTTTGGGGCTGGTGGTGGGGTTAGCTTTAACTATTAGTAACATTGTAAGTGAATGACTCTTATTAGCAAAAAGATTCTCTTAGTGTAGATTTTGGGATGTGTCTTGAGTGATTTTTCTGGCGTGAGGACCAAAACCACAGCCTGTCTTGGGGTGATTACATAATCTCTGCATTCAGATCAGCTTCACAACGTGTAAATGTAGCCATATTAATGTTTGCTTGGGGTAATCTAGCACTGGATTGGAGCTCAGCTTTGCTGGGTGGAATAGGAGAAGACATGGCAGTATCATAGTCACATGCAGGGGGACTCCAAGATGCTGCAGGAGTAGAGAGCTCATCTGATTTGGGACTTTGAACCAAGCCTGGACAGTATAAGGTCTTTCTACAGGTTCTCACTTCTCATTTGGGTTTGTGTAGCCAAGAGTCATTATGAAATGGTGGTTCCCAGGGGCACATGGTCGCATCACAGTTTATCCTTGTTCAATTCATGTCTTGTTTTTCTGAGTTTGTCTATGATGTAAGACCTATGGAGGAACCTGCTGACTTCTCATGTTTGTTCCGTTCCGTCCTTCATTGACCATTTCTTTGAGTGCTCTCTGTAAAGCAGGCACATTGTTCATGGTACCCAGATGTGTGAATTCCGGGCCCTGCCTTTACTGGATGAAAGGTGTGGTGAGAGATGTATCCGCAAGCAAGCATTTAGGCTATGTGCTGCTTCTGGGTATCCAAGGCACTTTGAGGGCTTTAAGCAGGCAGGGCTAACTACTGCTGGCACACAGGAGAAGGAAATCCTTTTTAAGGTATGTGATGCCTGTGGTGAACGTTGAAGGCTGAGGCACCTGCCTTCCAGCCCTGCAAGTCTGCATCTGCACCCAACCTTGGCTCATCCCCTCATGGCCAGTTTTCTGGTCTCTGAAATGGGAGGACAGTGTCTACCTATCCTGTCTCTGGAGGAGGCTGAAGCAAGGCCAGTGAGACTGTGTGGACACTTCCCCATCTGGGGGTTCTCCCATGTGCCCAGGCAACCTGAGCCTGCAAGACAGTGGGTTAGCTGAGGTTTGAGGTTCAGTGTGTGACTGTGTGAACTTCGGGTGTGTCCCCTTTAGATCAGACCAAGGCATTCTTCTCTAATCGAGTACGTCATTGTAGTTCAATTCTGAGTAAATCCTAGTTCTTTCTCTTGCCGACTGTGAGCTTGCAGAGATTATTTAACCAATTAGAATCTTAGGTTTCTTATCTGCAAAATGAAGATGATAATTGTATTCGCCTGTTTTCACATTGCTATGAAGAAATCCCTGAGACTGGGTAATTTATAAAGAAAAGAGGTTGAATTAGCTCACGGTTCCACAAGCTGTGCAGGAAGCATGATGCTGGCATCTGCTTGGCTTCTGGGGAGGCCTCAGGAAACGTACAATCATGGTGGAAGGTAAAGCGGGAACAGGCACTTCATGTGGCCAGAGCAGGAGCAAGAGTGAGGGGGAGGGGTGCCATATACTTTTAAACAACCAGATCTTGCTAGAACTCTCACGAGAACAGCACCAAGGTGAGGGTGCTAAACCATTCATGAGAAACCACCCCCATGATCCAATCACCTCCCACCAGGCCCCACCTCCAACACTGGGGATTACAATTCAACATGAGATTTGGGTAGGGACACGGATCTGAACTGTATCAGCAATAGCAAATTCTTCATCAAGTGGTTGTGAGGAGCCATGAGTAGGACCCATCATGTTCCAAACATGGTAAAGGGGTGTCATGTGATAAATTATCAAAGAAAATATTAGCAAATATTTTAATTCTATTGTCTAAATTTGTGTCACCTATACTGCAGCTTTTACTACCTTTTCAAGCAAACTCTCAATTTAATATGAATATAGAGTTTTGATGTCATATTTCACATATGTTCTATCTGGACCTGTAGTGCACATTTAAGAACAACAGGGATGGCTTCATACTGTAACGTGTTCCTTGGCTGCTGTGTGCAAGTGTTGTGAGTTTCGAGGACCTCCTGAACTGCATGTTGAGACATGAAAAGAAGCAAGCACATAGGCACCACTGGGAAACGGTGCTTTCTTGTGCAGAGATGAAGAATGTTTGTGTATCTGAAAGGAAGGAGTTGACTGATTAATGAATCTTTTTCTCTCCTCCAAGTGTTCTATGGCTCAAATCCTCCCTGCACTCTGAAGCAGCCCTATCACTGCCCCTGCCATCTTCTCAGTGACAGAGCCCTCAAATGCTTAGGTCTTTCAGACATGGTTGCCTGTTCTTTCAAGGACTTAGGGCAAGGATGTGGGGAAGCATTTCCCTGGACTGAGGGTGGCACTTGCCCGAGGCTTAGGCTGGCACTGCTCTGTAGCCTAAAACTGCATAACCATTTGGCAGTCCCTTCCAAATCCAACCCATCAACCTATTAATTGGGATGTGGATTAATACTGCCAGGAGGTCCTCTGTTTCTCCGTGTGTTCCTTTGGAAGTCTGATGACAGCGTTTTCCACTTGTTTTTTCTCATAGGAACTGGTGAAAGTGGGAAAAGCACCTTTATCAAGCAGATGAGAATTATCCATGGGTCTGGTTACAGCGATGAAGACAGAAAGGGGTTCACGAAGCTGGTTTACCAAAACATATTCACCGCCATGCAAGCCATGATCAGAGCGATGGACACACTAAGGATACAATATGTGTGTGAGCAGAATAAGGTAATGTGCTTAGAGGGTACTTGCCCTATTTGTGAATGTGTGCCTGCCCACTCTGGTTACCACAAAGATTCCCTGAGTGCTTTGGTCAGATGCCAGAAGAAGCTCTTGATCCCTGGGGTGGGGATCATTGAGAGGAGTTTGAGGAATTTAGTTAGCCCCCGGTCTTCTTTCTGCTGGACTTCTCTCATGGTGCTAGCGCGAGGCTACCCAGCATGCAGGGATTCCAAAGTTTGGGCTGTTATTTAGGTTGCTTATTTCCATCACTGAGAAAAGGAAGTCATACATTTTCTCTTTCTGCTAAGAGACCCAGTTAATTTCTTCACTGGAGCCATGGGGACATTGGGTTTAAAGTGGCCAGTGTTTCAAGAATTCCCAGTCTCAGGAAATGTTTTCACTAATTGGTGCAGACTACTCAGAGAAATCAGTGGGTTTTGTTTGTTTGTGTTGGGAGTTCACCCATCTTGGGAACTAAGCGAAGGCTCATAAGTACAATGCTAATGGCCCAGCCAGCAATGTGCTTCCATAAAGTGCTGGTGTCAAGCTGCCATTTGCTTTCCCCTCACCACCAGTTATTTAAAATACAAATCTGCTGAAAACTGGAGGAAAATAATGAGGCAGGAATGAGAGAGAATGAAAATAAAATTTTATATGGTACATTGGAATGCAAATCCAAAGGAGAATAATCCTGTGTCTGAGTTCATTAAGCAACTATATTAGAAATCAGAGTTTATTTAAAATAATTGATACCAAATTACAACATTACATGATGTTAAAGAGAAAAATTCTGTGTCAGATGGGTCTCTCGTGGATCTGTGAAAAAGGAATTTAGCTAGTAAAATGCCAGAATTGCATGGGCTTTAATATGGACCCCTAAGGACAACTTTATTATGAGCTTTTGGCACCTACACTCATATATATATGATTAAAAAGACTGAGCGTGGTGGCTCACACCTGTAATCTCAGCACTTTGGGAGGCCAAGGTGGGCAGATTACGAGATCAGGAGATCAAGACCATCCTGGCTAACATGGTGAAACCTCATCTCTACTAAAAAATACAAAAAATTAGCCGGGTGTGGTGGCGGGCGCCTGTAGTCCCAGCTGCTCGGGAGGCTGAGGCAGAAGAATGGTGTGAACCCAGGAGGCGGAGCTTGCAGTGAGCCAATATCACACCATTGCACTCCAGCCTGGGCCACAGAGCGAGACTCCATCTCAAAGAAAAAAAAAACAAAGTTTTAAAGCAATCAATTTAAATTTTTATGGGATTACATAGTAAAACACAGTAGGCACCACATTTTAGACTTACCTTTACCTCATCTCTACAATCTATGTCTTTACCATCATGTCCTTGCAGCCCTGAAGAAATGAAGGAACACATCTTGCCTACAATTTCACCCTGCAACAGAGTTATGCTAAAAATTGTGTGGGGTGGACCGGGCACGGTGGCTCACGCCTGTAATCCCAGCACTTTGGGAGGCCAAGGCAGGTGGATCATCTGAGGTCAGGAGTTCGAGACCAGCCTGGCCAACATAGTGAAACCCTGTCTCTACTAAAATTACAAAACATTAGCTGGGCATGGTGGCAGGCGCCTGTAATCCCAGCTACTAGGGAGGCTGAGGCAGGAGAATCACTTGAACCCAGGAGGTGGAGGTTGCAGTGAACCGAGATTGTGCCATCGCACTCCAGCCTGGGCAACAAGAGTGAAACTCCATCTCAAAAAATAAAACAAAACAAAACAAAAAATTGTGTGGGGTGAATTAGCCTACAGCAAGGGTATCCGGTTTTCTGGCTTCCCTGGGCCACATTGGAAGAATTGTTTTGAGCCACACATAAAACACACTAACGCTCACAATAGCTGATGAGCTTAAAAAAAATTGCAAAAAATCTCATTCTGTTTTAAGAAATCTCATTCTGTTTTATGGATTTGTGTTGTGCTGCATTTAAAACTGTCCTGGGCTGCATGTGGCCTGGGGGCCATGGGTTGGACAAGCTTGGCCTATGGTATATCTGGTGTGAAGTAAGGTGAGAGGCACACACTGAGCCACTAGGAGATTCTAGAAGTGACTGAGATGATTCGTTTATACATTGCTGTATCTTTTTGAAAAGGTACAGTTCTTTTTTTACTTACCCTTTCTAATGTACTCTCAAAATTAGGCTTTCTGTGGAGATGTAAGATTACTTCAAAGAAGTGGCATGGCAGGAATGTTCTTGGGGGTGATTTCAGTTCGTCTGTTTTCCCCTGTTGTAAAATGCATTTTGTTTACCAGTCGTGGTGAGGTGACTGGGCAAAGCTTGGAATTCAAGGATGGATTTGTGAACAGACCCACTGGGGAGAAAAGGCTCATGTGTTAGCCACTTCTGTTTAGGTTGGCAGCAGTGTTTGTAAAACCTAATCAGCTTAGTTATCAAGGCCTCTAGGTTTTTGCTTTTGTTTTGTTTTCCTCTTGATCTTCTAGACATACTTAGTTTATATTTTAAACAAAATGGTTTTATGTGGTTTGACATCTACCACTGTCTCCTTTTCTCTTGACCTTAATTCTTTTGTCTAGGCCATCTCCATTTGCCCGCTAATCTGTATTAGTTTACTAGGGCTGTTATAACAAAGTACTTAAGATTGGATGGCTTAAGACAGAAATTTATTGTTTTTACAGTTCTGCAAGCTAAAGGGCCAAAACCAAGGTTGATTGGTTCTGACTGGAGGCTCTGAAGAATCTGTTGTCAGTTTTTTCCCTAGCTTCTGGTGGTGGCTGGAAATCCTTGCTGTCCCTTAGCTTGTAGACACTTGCCTCCATCCTCTGCCTCTGCCTTCGTCTGGCATTCTCCCCTGTGTCTGTGTGTCCACGGCACTGTCCTCTCTGGGTCTGTGTCCCAATTTCCCTTTTCTTATAAGGACACCAGTCACTGGATTATGGTCCACCCTAATCCAGTGTGACCTTATCTTATCTTGCTTGCATCTACAGAGACCCTCTTTCCATATAAGGTTACACACTCTGAAGTTTTGGGTCAGCATGAGCTTTGGGGGAACACAATTCAACTCCTCTGGCTCCCCAAGATTCATGTCCATCCCATGTGCAACATACATCCACTCCATCCCAACATCCCTGGAAGTCAACCCATTCCAGCATCAACTCTAAGACCCAATTCTAATCCAAATATCAACTCAAAAAGTCCCAAATCAGGCTGGGCACAGTGGGTTTTGCCTGTAATCCCAGCACTTTGGGAGGCTGAGGTGAGCGGCCATCTCTTGAGCCCAGGGTTTTGAGACCAGCCTGGGCAACATGGCGAAACCCCATCTTTAAAAAAAAAAAAAACATACAAAAATTAGCCGGGTGTGATGGTGCATACTTGTAATCCCAGCTACTCGGGAGGCTGAGGTGGGAGGATCCACTGAGCCTGTGAAGCGGAGGTTGCAGTGAGCTGAGATGGTGCCTCTGCACTCCAGCCTGGGGACAGAGTGAAACTCTGTTTAAAAACAAACAAACAAACAAAAAATCCCAAATCTCATTGTCTAAATTAGGTATGGGTGAGATTCTGGGTACAAACCATCCCAGGCAGGATTCCTCTCCATCCATGACTGTGAAACTAGGATACAAGTCCATTGTACCTCCCGTCTCCTCCTTACTTGCCATGTCTGGCTCAAGTGTCTCAATTCCTGTTGTATAAACTTTCTCAGACACCTGAGATGAACTGAATGCTAAAATGGCTTAAGAAGAGGCAGAAGGTGGAATAGAAAGAACACTAGATGGGCTCTAAAAAATCTGGGCTTTGCTCATGGTTCCACTGTGGGTCTAGGGCTGGAGTCTGCAAACTTTTCTGTAAAGAGCCAGGGAGTCAATGTTTGTGAACTATATGATCTCTGTTGGAACTACCCAGTTCTGCTGTTGTAGTGCAGAAAGCAGATATAGGCAATATCTAATAAGTAAACGAGTAAGTGTGGCTCAGTTATAAACTCTACTTACAGAATTTATAGTAAGAATAGTAAGTTAAGAATACAGTTGAGAATAGTAAGAACTATTTTTGACTCATGGGCCATGCAAACAATCCACAGTCCATGAGTGGATGTAATCAATGGTCTGTACTTTGCTGACCCTGGTCCTGGGGAAGCTGTACTGTTTCTGGTTTTCCATTTTCTTATCTGTTAAATGAGACATGCTCTGTCTACTTTATAAGCCAATATGAGCAAAAGGAAGTGATTTACAAATTAAATGACCCTCGAGAAACACAAGGTTATTATTGGGGCAGGTTCAAAAATCAGAAATAGGCTCATTTTCTTTTTATTGCTTGTTTAGGTCATATTCATCAATTTATTCTCTATCATTTTCCTGTGGCTATTATTTCTAATAATTTTTTTCTCAGGGCTAGTCTTGATTCCAAACATGAAACTGGAACGAAGTACCATGCTTAGATCATAAAATGATAAAATGATTAGTGGTTCAGTCGTATTCAGTGATAGTTTAGGAGGCATGCTATATGTTATCTTCTTTACAAAGTATTGTATAACTTGAAACAATTGATTAGTTATGGTAGGGGTGAACAAAACTTTAGCTTTCATTTTCACAGTGGTGCAGTCTTCTCCTCATTTCTTATTGCTGAGTATTTCTCTATTATCTGCTGTTTATTCTGTTTGTTTCTGTTTCTGTTTCAGAGCTAGGAACATTTTCTTATGTACGTAGAAGAGAATTAAAAGTGGTTTTAGAGGGTTTTATTTTAATTGTTAGTGAGATTACTGCTCAGCTAGGCTGTTGAAAGTCTTTGCCTGTTACTTGACAGTCCACTTATTAAAGGAAATTTATCAGAAATTTAGTTCCGCATTTGTTTTTTAACTAACATGTTTTTTCAATTAAGATATAGCCTTGAAGATTTTTTCTTATACCTTGCCTGCTTATTTTGTTAAAAAAGAAATGATTCATATGTATTTGCTCACTCTGTTGATAAACCTTAATTTTATGAATGTCTCTCAAGAGTGTTTTATGGGCGCAATCAAATTTATGACTTCTTGAATAAATATTACAAAGGCATTTGCTCAGTAGCAGGGTTCCTAAGTCTTGTTAGTTTATAATTCATGTTTACTTGTGATGATTTCACAGAAGCCAGAAAAGCATCATAATTTTTGCTGTTTGCAGTCTCTTGAACTTGGGAAATTCTCATTCTAGTCCTGTCCTACAGTGAAGGAAAAAAATATGAACCCCTTAAAGGTTCTGTAGAATCTGTTCACATGATGTAGATACAGAATTTCCCAAGGGCAAAGGTCAGCCCTACCTGACATCTCAAAAACGCGTTAGTTCCATATTCAGTAATCACAGGAATAAAAGAAGGCCTACGGGCTCTTCACAGCTGACCCTAGCTCCTTCACTGCCCTTCTGCTCTGCTTATAGGAGCGCTAAACTACACTGGGGTCATGTCATATGTGCACGGGACTTTCATTGTAAGGGCAATCATGACAAGAACCAAAACAAATTTTTTAAAGAAGAGTTAATATTTGATATAGTTTGGATCTGTGTCTCTGCCCAAATCTCGTGTTGAATTGTAATCCCCAGTGTTGGAGGTGGGGCCTGTTGGGAGGTGATTGGATCATGAGGGTGGTTTCTCATGAATGGTTTAGCATCCCCTTGGTGCTGTCCTCATGACAGTGAGTGAGTTCTCATGAAATCTGGTTGTTTGAAAGTGTGTGGCACCCCCTCCCTCCCCTGCCTTGTTCCTGCTCCGGTCATGTGATGTGCCTGCTTCCCCTTCACCTTCCACCATGATTGTAAGTTTCCTGAGGCCTCCCCAGAAGTTGAGCAGATGACAGCACCCTGCTTCCTGTACAGTTTCCAGAACCATGAGCCAATTAAACCTATTTTCTTTATAAATTGCCCAGTGTCAGGTATTTCTGTTTAGCAATGCAAGAATGAACAAATACAACAGTTAAACATAAGGGGATTATTTTGCCTGCCATTCCACTCTAAGTATCTAATTTAGAAGGCAATGTTTCTAGAAGTGTGAGGACTGGATTTGTCTTCAGAAAGCATTTTGCCTCTTCCATTAGAAGCTTTTGCTGCATTCAAAATCCAGTTGAGACTATGGACTTGAGCCGTCTGGTCAATCACCACTCTTAAAAGGTTGAATGTTTTTATTTGAATTGACTCACAAGGCCTCTGCTAATTTCGTTTGAAGTTTTTGCAGGTCCCACATTTGGGTAAGGGGATGCCTTTATCACTCAATCCCTTGGAGTTCCTCCTCTTCCTACTGCTGGGTTTATCACACACTAGAACATCCCAAGCAATGATTCTCAGTCTTGGCTGCACATTGGAATCACCTGTGGGGCTGTTAGGCCAATGCCAAGAGTATCATCCCCACAGAGTCAGAGTTAATGCTCTGGAAGGCAGCCTGAGCATGTAGATTGAGTTTTAGGTCCCTCCCAGGTGATTCTGATGGAGCAACCAGGGTTGAGAACCACTGATAAGTATGTATCTGGACATAATTTGAAGGGGTTCAGTTTGGATTCTGCTTTCCTGTCAACCTTTCCACAGCAGGGAGGGAGATTTCTGGCAATCTTTTCCATGGAATGACCTAATTAATCTCCACCCAAAGGCAAATGCTGTTTGTTTCCTTTGAGTCTTTCAGGGACAGAGCACGGCCTCATGCCCAGAGCTCCAGCTCTGAGATGCAGATGGGGGCAGAGGAAGAAGCTGCACCTCATTCTCTCAAGATCACATCAGTGGCGCCTTCTCGCCTTCCTTCTCCTACTGTTGCTCCATAGAAAGTGTCATTTCCTTTTGATGGATAAGACAATCAGAGATGCAGATTGTGTTAATAACAGGTTGAAGGTGTAGGTTTTGTTTATAATAAAAATACTGTATGGACCACACCTGTAATCCCAGCACTTTGGGGGCCGAGGCAGGCAGATTGCCTGAGGTCAGGAGTTCAAGACCAGCCTGGACAACATGATGAAACCGTGTCTCTACTAAAAAACATGTAAAAATTAGCCAGGCATGGTGGCACATGCCTATAGTCCCAGCTACTCTGCAGGCTGAGGCAGGAGAATCACTTGAACCCAGGAGACGGTGGTTGCAGTGAGCTGAGATCGCGCCATTGCACCCCAGCCTGGATGACAGAGCGAGACTCCATCTCAAAAATATATATATATATACCGTATGATTTTGTTTGTGAGTAAATAAAGACATTATATTAGGAAATTAAATAGTTTGCATTTTTACTAATCATTAATACATATTTTGATTTACTGAGATAATTCATCAAGTAAAAAACATAAGCATCAGATATCTAACTTCACATTTAAGCAATCAGGTGTGGTATTTTGGGGGTGGGATCATGGGAGAGTATATTTCTAGCACCAGAAAGCCCTTCGATAAAATCTCACATCTATGCATAAATAACTCCTCCAGATTTACTTTCCATTCTCAGAAACTGGAAGGCTGAATTTCCAGGAGAATTTCTTAAAAATGCGTGTGAGGAAATCAGGCAGAGTTCAGTGAAAATGGTCAATTTCTGTCACTTTTTTGTTGAAGAGTTTCTCGGGGCTGGGAGTATTTTAAGAGCCTTTTATGTTCTACTTTTAAAATGTCTGTTTAAATATATTTTCTATCCCACTTCCTCATCCAATTTGAAAAATTCAGATTCTGCATGAACCTTTGGGAACACAGAGGCCAATGTTCCAACTTTGGCTGGAGCCCAGGGTTGCTGGTTCTCTGGCGAATGTTAAACTCAGGCTGTGCTTCCCACTTTCTGGTGGGTGTTAAAATCACATGGTCCATTTTCTCCTTACCATGTACTCCGTTGAGCTCTACCTGTTTTCACACCAGCACCACCAAACAACAAATTCTCCACCAAAATTCTAGGCAGGAGCTTCTCCATTTATCCCAACAGTTTTCTGATTAATCGATGCTTACTTTAGTGTGAAAACTGCTGTAAGCAGAGCTTGAAATATAAGAGTGTGGAAAATGGGAAAGAATAAGATGGAAAGAAACTGAACTTTCTTCCTGATTGCTATCACAGTTAAACCACTCACTCCCCTTTAAGCCTGAACTGGGATAGGAGGAAGTTTGGGAGCCAGTGATGAGTAATGACATTGATTTGACCATTGAAATGTTAATAAATTCTTCCCCTACCTCAAAACTGAGTATGAACCCACCACATCCAAAGAAATGCTTTTAAAACCTAATGAAAAAGGGAGATCCTGTAAAGTTACAAACAATCCGGAAACTAGTGAGGCCATCATTCTATTTGAACACTTAGGTATCCATCCAACACGTGAAATATTTTTCTGAGTCTTTTAAATTACAAGCACAGGAGGCTGAGGCAGGAGAATCGCTTGAACCCAGGAGGTGGAGGTTGCAGTAAGCCAAGATGGCGCCGTTGCACTCCAGCCTAGGCAACAGCAAGACTCCATCTCGAATGAATGAATGAGTAAAAATAGCATTCACCTTTACATTGCTCTCCTAAAATATAAAGGGGAACATGTGAAACACTCTCATAATTCACACCTTTTGTGAATGTTAGAATCATTATCAGTGATGCTAGGAACATGCTCATTAGATCCAAAATTCTTCAGAATGTGCTTTCCTACAGCAGAGCTGTGCCCCAGTTCTTTGGCGGTAAAAAGGTGACAGAGGTGTGTCTGTGCTGTTCTCCTTTCAGAATTGCCTTTTCTGAACATCCAGTTACTTCATTGATCAATGAATGCCTCAAACATGTACCAAGAGGTAAATTCCCCTCTTGCCAAGGGATTCGGGTGTTCATCTGGCATTAGTGAATTTAGGGGCAGATTTGCTTATTAACTGGTTAATAAGCTCTGCAACAGTATCCTAAGCAAAATATTCTAGAAAGCATCCCCTCTGTATTAAAAGTTTAAAAAAAAAATTAAATTTGAGGGGTAAAAATGCAGTTTTATTGCATGGCTATGTTGCATAGTGGTGAAGTCTGGGCTTTCATTTTTTTATTTTTATTTTTTTGAGATGGAATCTCACTCTGTTGCCCAGGCTGGAGCATAGTGGTGCCATCTCAGCTCGCTAGAACCTCCACCTCCGGGTTCAAGTGATTCTCCTGCCTCAGTCTCCCAAGTAGCTGGGATTACAGGCACCCACCACCACACCCGGCTAATTTTTGTATTTTTAGTAGAGATGGGGTTTCGCCATGTTGGCCAGGCTGGTCTGGAACTCTTAATCTCAGGTGATCCGCCCGCCTCGGCCTCCCAAAGTGCTGGGATTACAGTTACCACACCTAGTCCCCTGGGCTTTTAGTGTGACCATCACCAAGTAGTGTACATTGTACCCATTAAGTAATTTCTCCTCCCTCACCACTTCCGCACCCTTCCTAGTCTGAAGTGTCTATTCTTTCATACTCTGTGTCCATGTGTACACATTATTTAGCTCCCACTTATAAGTGAGAACACGAATTATTTAACTTTGTTTAAAACCTTTTTTAAAAAAAAATTGGTGGTGGGGAAGGGGACATGTGTTTCAAACAGAATACATGAACTAATCTAATAGACACAAATTGTTAAAAGGTTTTTGGCTTTGGTTTTGTTTTAATTTTTTTTTTTCTTTTTTTGAGACAGAGTTGTGCTGTGTCATCCAGGCTGGAGTGCAGTGGCGCAATCTCAGCTCACTGCAACCTCCGCCTCCCAGGTTCAAGTGATTCTACTGCCTCAGCCTCCTGAATAGCTGAGAATACAGGTGCCTGCCACCACACCCAGCTAATTTTTGTATTTTTAGTAGCAATAGGGTTTCACTATGTTGGCCAGGCTGCTCTCGAACTTCTGACCTCAGGTGATCCACTCGCCTTGGCCTCCCAAAGTTTTGAGATTACAGGTGTGAGCCACCTCGCTGTATCCCAGTGGGTGTGATCCTGCCCACTGTATCTCTGCTTTGTGTTGATCTAGAATGTCTTCCCAGGTAGGTTGTGTAGAGATTTGCCTTTGCTTTTGGGTTTTATCATCATATGGTCATTATTTGGAGTCCCTGATGAGTGGAGCCCTCCACAATGTTAGTAATTACTCCAAATGAGAAAGTCTTCCTTCGAAGGCCAGGTTAGCTCTTGGTGTACTAGAAAGGGACAACAGCTGGCCTGAAGTGAAATTCCTGTCCTGTCATTTTTATCCTCAACAGTTTCGGGCAGCTCCCCAAAACTCTTCGTGTTTTTATTCCCTTCCTCCATGGAAGGCTATGTTGGCTCCTGGTGACATGACAAAATTTAAATGTGTGAGTAACCTACCTTTAGAAGCAAAAAATCACATTCTGCTGTGTCCTGAACAGGCTACCTTTTTCACCAAAGCTTCTTTGACTGGGCTTCCTAGTTAATAAGACACTGCATTAAGTACAATGTTATATATAATATGTCAATACAAGCTGTTTTACTTAATATAAGAGTTCTTTTCAGACATATTTAAAAAGTACGAGGATATGGCTAGGCATGGTGGCTCACACTTGTAATTCTAATGCTTTCGGAGGCTGAGGCAGGTGGATTGCTTGAGCCCAAGAGTTCAAGACCAGCCTGGGCAGCATGGCAATACCCTGTTTCTACAAAAAATACAAGAATTATCCGAGTGTGGTGTGCATCTGTAGTCCCTGCTACTCAAGAGGCTGAGGTGGGAGAATCACCTGAGCCTGGGGAGGTCGCAGCTGCAGTGAACCGTGATTACACCACTGCACTCTGGCCTGGGTGACAGAGTGATACCCTGTCTCAAAAAAAAAAGTACCAGGATAAGCACTAGACGTACACATACACAGACTTGCAGTGAAGAACCTGTGTTGTCCAATGTGTGTGGCTTACAGGTGCATCCTCACCCTCTTCCTGTTGTTGATACCTCTTTTTTGGCTCTTTATACCTATTTTTGAAACAATGAATTAATGGGTGGCCCCTCGCTCCCTATTTCTGAATGAATGAATGAATGAGTGGCCCCTGCCTGTGGACCTGGGCGTGCACATCTCCTGCACCCCTACCCCGCTCCACACCATAAGAACAAGCACCTATGGATAGGAAAGTCCTCACAGAGAGCTCAGGTCAGAAGGGCAGGAAGATGAAGAATTCCCATGATATTTTTCAGGTTGCTTGATTTTTGTTAAATTTGGCGATGAGAGGGTTAAAGGATTGGGGGGAAATTTTCCCTAACCAACGTGCCATTTCTGTGATTCCTCTACTCTCTCACTAGCAGAGAAAGGTCCAAACTGCGCCAGGCACTTGGCTGTCTCTGGCTGTTCACACGTCTGAGTCCACCCAACAGTGGGCTCTGTGTTAAGGGAAATCAAGAGCATGTTCTTTTCGACCATCATCCTCGCTTTGCCATCTTTAAGAGACAGGTTGTCATTAATGTTGTGAGAATGGTTTGTTTTTATTTTCTATATTTGGGCAGAGATTACTCTTGCACTGTCCACAAAAGTGTAACTTGATGTTCTTCCTAACCCCCATGCCAGGTCAAGACCTGTGTTACTTTGCCCTGCCCCTCTACCGCTCCCCACCCCCAATGGGGTCTCACTTTGTTGCCCAGGCTGGAGTGCAGTGGTGCCATCTCAGCTAACTGCGACCTCCGCCTCCTAGATTCAGGTGATTCTGTCACCTCAGCTTCTGGAGTAGCCAGGACTACAGGCGCACACCACCACACCCGGCTAATTTTCGTATTTTTAGTAGAGACATGGTTTCACCATGTTGGCCAGGCTGGTCTCGAACTCCTGGCCTCAAGTGATCGGCTGCCTTGGTCTCCCAAAGTGCTGGGATTACAGGCGTGATTCACCATACCCGGCTGACCTGTGTTACTTGGATTATGAACACCCATCTATGACAGTTTTGCTTCCCTGCCTCCTAGTCGGTGGTATCTCTGCCACTAAAGGTTGATGTGAATGGTGAATGGCTGATAATGCTAAAGAATAATTTGCACCTAGGAAACTTAGACAGGGAGACCTAACCCATAGCAATAGCAGACGTTTGACAAATAACTGTTATACGAATGAAATGAATAGCACAAGCTAAGAGTGCTTTCTAAAGATTGGGCCCAAGAGGAGATAAAATGGACAGCTAGTCTGGTATTACAGAGCTTCAAGGATTTAACGGTCCATTGCCTTGAAGAGATCCTTGAGTAAAGGTTTCCTGGAGACCTCTAAGTCTTCAGTGACTCTCTCTGCTTGCAGGTCATGTACCACCTGCCCCTGTCAGTGCCCATCTCTCCCCATAGTGTGAAGCTCTGTTACATGGCTGTGTCTTCCAGCTCCTTTTTTTTTTTTTTTTTTGGGACAGAGTCTTGCTATGTTGCCCGGGTTGAGTGCAGTGGCATGATCATGGCTCACTGCAGCCTCGACCTCCCAGGCTTAAGCAGTCCTCCCACTTCAGCCTCCTAACTGGGACTACAGGTGCAAACAACCATGCCTGGCTAATTTTTTATTTTTTGCAAAGATGGGGTCTCACTATGTTGCCCAGGCTGGTCTTGAACTCCTAGACACAAGTGATCCTCCTACCTTGGCCTTTCAAAGTGTTGGGATTACTGACATGAACCACGGAAACTGGCACCAACTCACTCTTGAATTCCCCAAGAGCAATGCTGTATTCATGTCTGTTTCCTCCAGCTCTCAGACAAAGGCAATGTATAAACAAACAAATATCTTTTGAATTCCAGATGAACACCATTAGAAATCTCAAGTTATTATATCATAGTTTTGGCATTTTAAGGGCAAGGAACCCAATAGTAGATCAACAGGCTCTCTTTTATTATTTTTGCAAGCATTGTGGTTTTGGGCAGCAGCATCTGCCTGGCTCTGCCACATGCTCATTCAGCTTCAACCACAGTGACCTCCTTTTTTTTTTGGTCCCTGTATT
This sequence comes from Rhinopithecus bieti, assembly GCF_001698545.2. Classification (NCBI taxonomy): domain Eukaryota; kingdom Metazoa; phylum Chordata; class Mammalia; order Primates; family Cercopithecidae; genus Rhinopithecus; species Rhinopithecus bieti. The sequence goes on along the minus strand of NW_016810765.1, from coordinate 2,814,395 downwards.
CACAATGCTCCTTCAAGCTCAGGACTTTTCCACATGCTCCTCTCTCTGCTTTGCTTTTCTCTTTGCCCGCCCAAGTCTTTCTTGTCCTCCACTAGAATGGAAAATGCATGAAGGCCAAGGTCTATGCCTACTTTTCCCCACCTTTGTAGAACAGTGCCTGACATGGAGGCAGGCCAGTTTGCCAAAAGTCTATCTACTGAAGAACCCATTCCTGGGGCAAAGGAATATGATTCTTTTATGAGCCCATGCCGGTGACCTTAAGGCCACATTCTGGCTTTTCTCGAACCTTTCGCAGTGTCTAGCCTCATTTCCTCTCCCTTTTGGATTGTGGTTTCCTGCTTCTCCCAGGCCTCACTGTTACCTCATGTCCTCCATCTCCCAGAACGTCCTGAAACTGATTTCCTTTGCACTCATAAATAGCTAACTTCATGTATTGGTCTTAAATGAGATATCTGATATCATAGAAGACCATCTTTGACACCTTCTTTTTCTGCCCACCCTCCCTTGGGTTAGATACTGTTTCCAGTGTACCTGTAATGCCCAGCATCCTTCGTATTACATTATAATTCTTAATTTATGCATCTCTTCCACTTCAGACCAAGTGGAATCATGTCGGGTTCACCTCTGCATCCCTTCGGGCTAAATAAATGTGAAGTCAATGACATTAAAACCCTGTGTGAAGACAATATTATCAACTCAAATGTATCCATAGTATCCACAACCTCAGAGGACATGCTCAGCTGTTCTCCCATGGGATAGATTTTTGCCTTCTTGACTTTGGGTCTGTGGTATTGGGCAAAAAGCAACAGGGGTCCACATGGCCGTATTTGTCTTTTTCCAAAGAAATATTTGGCCATTGGAAATACTGCTTCTGAGTTGCAAGATAACCAAAAAGCCTTGCGTGGGTCACTAAATCTAGTTTGGGAAGCTTGGGATTGGCCATGCTTAGCCCCTGGGATGTGTTTGTTGAGCTGCAAATGTACCCTTCCAGGGAAAGTTAAGTTTGACGATGACTTCTCAAGCAGAGTCACCAGACAGCTGTTTTAGAATCCCTGGAGAGCCAAAAAAAAAAAAAAAAAAAAAAAAAAGTGCTGAAGGGAACAACGGCTTGCTTATGAACTAGGAGAGATATTCAATAGATAATACCCTTTTCATCAACCAAGTTTTAAAGAAATTGAGGATAAGACCAAAAAGCAAAGCATAAGGTGACCAAAATGTATTGTGGTTAATGCTGAAGTATAGAGAGAATGGCTCATAACTGGATTGAGGACTTTCCAGTCCTGAACCCAGAATGTGGTAGACTTAGCTATAAGGTCGCCGTGTGTTCGGGAAGACTCAGGCCTCACCCAGCAGGACAGTCCTCTAATGACATGGAATAGTGGTGCGAAAGAGAGGAAGGGGCAGAGGCCAGGACTCGCATGCAAGTGGTGTGCCTCCTCACGGAATTATTGAGTGTGTCCGCTGTGTCATAGACCCATCACAGTTGTCTCTTCTGGTACTTCGTGAGCTCCCTAAGGGCAGGGACTGTGTATATTTCTGGTCACTAAAATGAGTGTGAATCCATGCCAGGCACTCTATGCCAGTCTTTATTGGAAATATATAATTTTATCTTTAATGTAGGTACTATCACTTGCCCCGCCTTTAGAGATACAGGCAGTAAGGTTTGTGGAGGTAGATAACTTTCCCAAGATCACACAAGTAGCACATGTCAGAGTGGGAAACTGAGCCCAGGAGGCCTGATGTCCCAGGCAGAGCTGCTAACTATTATTCTGTATGCCTCTTGATGGGTGATTCAAGGCCTTGTAGAGTGTTAGGGTATCATTTAATGATCCGATTATGAAAGTACTAAGTGAGGTGATTGGGGGATTCTCTGTCTTGAATTCTGTACTCCTGGCCTTTCATAAATTCCTTTCTCCCTGGCTAGGATCCAGCTGGCCTATACAACTGTCAGTATAATCTCTATCAGTATTTACACAAGGGGTCATGCCATCAAAGAAACCAGAGATATATCAGGATTGGTGCTTTCACTGGATGATGTTTGAGGATTGAAGAGCCTTCTGTTGACTGGATTTGAAACAGTTGCATAGAATTTTTTTTTTTAATTTTCTTTGAAGAGAAGTAAACAAGCCAGAGATTATTTCAAATTTATTTTGCTAATTGAAACAATCAAAGCATGACAGTGACCTTCAAACCAGTGCCAGTAAAAATCAAATAAAACCTGGATAGTATATTCTGAGAGTGGTCTAAATGGGATGCCTTTTAGCAGGGGTTTGTTCAAATGCTTAAATTTTAAAAGAATGAGGTAAAGCTATGTTTATTGATATAAAAGATTATCAATATATAACAGGCATGAGAGAAGTGAGGTGTAGAAAGAAGTTTGTGTTTATGAATATCCCTTTGTGTGTATGAGATACCTTTGATAAAGAATACATAAATAGTTACAGATATGTTACTTTTTCAAGAAATAAGAAACTGTAAAATGATTACGTTTGAATGGAGTGGGAAAAGATAATTCCCCTGTTAATTTTCTGTTATATTCAATTTACTTTTAAAATGTGGATAGAGATTATCTCTGCAGAATAAGATTATCTCTGCAGAGAGAAGTCATCTTAGTTTTCTTTTACTTCTCTTTATTAAAAAATAAACATTAAAAAACCCAAATGCTACATTTTAATTAAAAATAAATATTAGCAGTTTAAAATTAAGATATGAGTAGTAACTCTGAGAAGAGTTACTAAAACTCCTCTCGTCCCTTTAACACTGACTTCAAATCCACATGAAGTTATCCTGGGACTGTGGAGTGTATAATTTATGTTATTACAGATTTTTGTTAAATGCTATGTTTGTGTTCTGGAAAAATTTTTGTGTACATGCCTGTGCTTCTGGGTCTGGATTTGTGTGGTTGGAAAGAAACACTGGGCAAAGTGAGGGGGACAGTGGGGTCCGAGCAGACAGTGGGGGCTCTGTCACCTTGAACCATTTCCTTCTTGGAGAGAAAGCTTGAGGGAGGCTCCACGGTAGGGCCAAGAGGCAGCCAATATGGAGCCTACGGCCGCACAGGCATGAGGTTATTTGTTCATCAAACAGTTGTCGAGGGTCTACCTTGTGCCTTTGGGGAATATCTGTAACATTCTGTGCCAAATTAGAGGCCTTCTGGTTGACCAGACCCTTAAAACACAAGTTCCAAGTTCGTTTTGATTGCTTCTCCAGGCCTCCATGTGAGTTGCATCCGTCACATCAGCAGCTCACTGAGGCTGCAGGAATAGGCCGTTTTGTTGACAGAGGTAGACATGGAGATGGGGATAGACGTGGAGGAGGAGGGAGCAGGGCCAGAAGACAGGCCTCTGATGAGTGAGGACTGTGAGGGCGTGTGGTCTGTGCCCACTTGGGATTCTGCCTGGATTATGTTACAGATTTCAACTCCTTTCACCTGCAAGCTGTTCAGACTCCCAGATTTGCTGAGTTTGGTTTCATTCAGATGGGAAAAACACAGGAGGAAGAAGGGGGATGCGTACATTGTCTATCCCATCTCTGCAGGACACACACGTGTGTTATGCTTCCCATTCTCCAACTCAGTGAGGAATAGGCCTCATCCCCAGAGCCTTGAAATTGCAGGAAGCTGAAGAATGGGACCCACAGGGAGCAGAGCTGTCCTGTTTTCTGTGCAGCTTTAGGAACCCTTTGACTGACACTCATGGAGTCTTAAGAGTAAGGTCTGTCCCAGGGAGCAAAGTGGGAATTGAAATTGTACCTTTGTGGCTAATTAGCTATGTAACCCAGAGGAACTTGACCAGGTGATCTTTAGTTTCTGAACTATAGGGGGGATGGAGGAGCTGTCTTAGAATTGGAGAATAATAAAATGAGGACATTCTGGGATTTCATAAGATGATGGTCACTTTGGGAAGGTTCTCTTAACCTCTACTCCCCTCTGTGTTTTAAAAAAAACTTTTTTTTTTTTTGTTTGCAATGAGAAAATGCATGGTGTCCTATAATCCAGGGGCTTGAGATCCAACTGTAACTGGGCAACTCTAATATGGAGAGAAACTGGTGCCTCCCTGGCTTAGCTAGTTCTGAGAGCATCTCTCCTCCCCCACCAAGGGCTGGGCTGCTTCATCACTTATCAAATCATCTTAGACTCATAAACGTCTCCAGGCAATTGGCCTCTTCCCTCCTCTCCCCTTTCTCTGCATGGAAACTTTCCAGCCTAACTCCCTACACATCTGTTCTGGGAGCTGCCTCCTAATTATATCCTAGGGGCCTGATATAAAAAGGGCCAAAGGGAACATTCCATCACTTCTCCCAGGGGCGTGTTGGGTCAGGGGTGGAGGCTTGTTCCTTGGTGAGACAGCCAGAGGCCATTGACTGGGAACCAAACCTAACAGCCGCAGAACCCATCTGAGGGCAACGTGCTTTGGCAGGAAGGACTATGGGGTATTCCCATCATGTTCAGACTCATCTGACTCATCTGTTGAACGCTTCTTCCGTAATATTGAAATAGAGTCCTCATTACAACTCATCTCTACTAAAAAAATACAAAAATTAGCCGGGCATGGTGGTGGGTGCTTATAATCCCAGCTACTCGGGTTGCTAAGGTGGGAGAATCGCTTGAACCCAGGAGGCAGAGGTTGCAGTGAGCCAAGATTGCACCACTGCACTGCAGCCTGGGTGACACAGCGAGACTGTCTCAAAAATAATAAAGTGTGCAATGTCCATATACTGGAACATGATTCGATAATAAAAGATGCTGACACAAGCTACAACGTGCATGAACCTTGAAAACCTATGTTAAATGAAAGAAGCTAGTCACATAAGACCAGATATTGTATAGTCCCATTGATCTGAAATTTCCAGAATAGGCAAATCAATATAGACAAAAAGAAGATTGGTGAGTGTCTAGAGCTGGGGGAGTTGGAAGGAAATGAGGGTTGACTGCTAGTGGATATATGGTTTCTTCTGAGGATGATTGAAAACGCTCTAAAAATTATTTTGGTGGTTGCACAACCCTGTGAATATACTAAAAATCATTGAATTGTACACTTTAAATTGTAAGTATGGAAAGTGAATTCTATCACAAGAAAACTGTTATTAAAAAACAAAGACTACTACGTGGTGATGTGTCCTTCCCACCAGACACTTTAAGAGGCACTTTTTGCCAGTTTGTCCCACTGTTGTTGATGCTAAGTTTTGGTCACTTGGATAATGTGGTTTCCAGCAGATCTTGCCATTGCATTACATTGGTGATTAAGAGTCCTGGGATAGGTGGAGGAAAGTAAACCACAGTAATTGTGGTTTTTGTCATTACTTTGTCACCAACCTGTACAAGAATCTTGGTCTTATGATAAGTAATATGAAGGGTGACATTCACCACCCTGTGTACATCCTGTTCTCCACCCATTAGCACCCACTAGTAATCCTTGCCAGTAAGATCTATTAAATAAATGGGTACAATGTAATAGTTTTTAAAATGATCGGATTTTTAACGTTTATCTAGTAATTTTCTGGAGAGAACGTGTTCCTTCTCCCTCTTTTTAAAAAACTCACTGGGTCTCAAAAAATTAAATACAGAATTACCACTTCTGGGTGTAAACCCAAAATAATTTGGAAGCAGGGTCTCAAAGAGCTTTTTGCATACCCATGTTCATAGCAGCATTATTCACAGTAGCCAAGTGGTGTAAACAACCCACATGTCTGTCAGTGGATGAATGGGCAAACAAAATGTGGTGTATACTTGCAATGGAATATGATTCGGCCTCAAAAAGAAATGAAATTCTGACACATGCCACAGCATGGGTGAACCTTGAAAATATGCTCAATGATGTAAGCCAGACACAAAAAGACAAATATTATATGATTCCCCTTACATGAGGTACCTAGAGTAGTTAAGTTCATAGAGACAGAAAGAATTGTGATTGCCAGGGGCTGAGCATGAGGAGGGGCCAATGGGGAGTTCTTGCCAAATGAGTACAGAGTTTCAGTTTGCAACGATGAAGAAGTTCTGGAGAGTGATGGTGTTAAGCTTTAGGTTAGGTATATTTTACCACAAAAAAATAACCTCACTAAGTTCTCAATTATTCCTTTTCATTTTAATATGTTACCAGAAATTATACTCCTTGATGCTGGAAATTGGCCAATAGGAGCCCCTTCAAGCTACGTCTGTACCCCTCCTTATCCTCCCAGTATATTCTTGTTTTCTGGTGCAAGATGTTTAAGGTCGACTTTTATTTCCACTGACCTAGTCTTAGACACAGCCATTTCTCCAAGGAGGCCTGGTTCCTTCTACAGGGGAACTGTAGTCAGAAACAAGATCCAGTTGCTTGGGGAGCTCATTGCCACATATTTGGTGGTTATATGCGTCTCACCCTTTCAATGAACAGAGCTAGGGAAACATAAACATACACTCATACACACATATACATACGTGCTGCGGTAGTGACTAGCACCATGTGGTTGTTCAGAAATAAGATTTCCAGCAAGACATGTACACAAACATGCATGCATACAAATGCATGCAGACATTTTCATCAGTCGTCTCCAGTTTTAATCCAACACCACCTTTCTCCACCCTACCTCATCACAGTCCGTATTTCTCTCTCTCCTTCCATTGTGACAGCTCTGGTTCTCAAGCATCTCAACATATTTACTCATTTGTTCTGTCCTTCACTAAGTAACTCATGTGATGTATCACACCAATGCCACAAATAATTTTTTAAAATGAAAGGAACAAAATTTACATCTTCTGATGCTTACTAGGTCTAAATTCATTTTCTAGATGTATTTTCTTTCTTAGTGGGTAGAAAGGGTGGGATTGAGGCAATGGTAGAAGTAGTGACTACAGTAGAGAATTAAAAGAAGAAATACAAAGGGGAGGATACAGAATGAGAGAGAGCAGGGAAGCAGGCAGAGTAGTAGAGAGTTTCTTCAACATTGAAAACTTTCACATGACTAAACCCATTAATAAGAGTGAGCTGAGGCCAGCGCAGTGGCTCACACCTGTCATCCCAGCACTTTGGGAGGCCGAGGCGGGTGGATCACCTGAGGTCAGGAGTTTGAGACCAGCCTGACCAATATGATAACACTTTCCCTACTGAAAACATAAAAATTTAGCTGGGCGAGGTGGTGGGTGTGGTGGTGTGCGCCTGTAATCCCAGCTACTCTGGAGGCTGAGGCAAGAGAATCGCTTAGGAGGTGGAGATTGCGGTGAGCCAAGATTGCACCACTGCCCTCCACTGGACTCTTTCACTTGGGTAACAGAGCAAGACTACATCTCAGAAAAAAGAGTGAGCTGAACAAGAGGTAGAAATTAGGAAAAGAGGAGCCACTAAAAACAAACATCTGTTTTTCCGATTATTGGAGTAATGGTTTGTGTGTTTACTTGAGAAATAGCACACGAGGTTAGACTCAGTGAAAACAGAGGGAAAGACAGCTCTTTTTTTTTTTTTTTTTTAATAAATTCCAATAAGATTTGTGCCGCTCGGGGGGATTCAGTTGCTGTTCTTGGCTTTGATGGTGACATTTTCTCAGCCATGGCATTGGATCCAGCATCCATGCTCTACATGTTTGTTCTTAAAAATGAGGATTGATTGATTGATTTTTAAAAGGTTTTCCTGCGTTTGGAAGGGAACCAACTATCTTTCAAGTTGGGGAAATAACTTCCTTTTGAGACCTGACCTCTTCCTCACCCCAGTGAGCCATTTGAACTTTTATGTAGGAATTGGGTAAGCATATTGAAGCAAGAGATTCTTTCTCTTCATTACTTAACTCCCAAACAAGCTGAGTTTTTTCCTGCTCTGAAGTGTTCTGAATTCTAGGAGAGACGGTGAGATGGAGGCAAAGGCATGTTGAAATGAGTGTCCTAAAACCTAGGCTGTAGTTATGGCCTGAAGACTTACTAGCTGTGTGACTATAGGTATCTTGTGGATCTGAACTTACTTTCAACTGGGAAATGTGGATAAAATCTGCTATGTTCTTTTCCATTTAGAATTTTATCCTATACACTTCCAAATAAAATTTCTAGGGACTTATAAGAAACAAGATATCTCAAACCACTCTGATAATGTGAGGATAAATGATGAAGAGTCCTGGGATAGATGGAGGAAAGTAATGGTACCAGAAACCCAAACGAAAAGTGGTTGCTGCAAATGAACACTAATTTGTTTTCTAAATCTTTGCTGTCTAGTATGGTAGTGACTAGCCCCATATGGCTGTTCAGTCTTTGAAATGTGGATAGTTTGAATCAAGATGTGCTGTGAGTATGAAATATACACTGCATTTCAAAGACTTAGTATAAATAACATAAAATATCTCATGAATAATTTTTCTTTTTTTCAAGACTGAGTCTCGCTCTGTTGCAGGGTGGAGTGTAGTGGCGTGATCTCGGCTCACTGCAACCTCCGCCTCCTGGGTTCAAGTGATTCTCCTGTTTGAGCCTCCCAAGTAGCTGAGACTACAGACGTGTGCCACCACGCCCAGCTAATTTTGTATTTTTAGTAGAGATGGAGTTTCACCACATTGGCCAGGATGGTCTCGATCTCTTGACCTCATGATTCGCCCACCTTGGTCTCCCAAAGTGCTGGGATTACAGGTGTGAGCCACTGCACCCGGCCACTCATGAATAATTTTTTTACATTGATTGCATGTTGAAATGATAATGTTTTGGATATATTGACTTAAAATAGTTTATTAAAATTAGTTTCTCATTTTTTTTTAAGAGACAGGGTCTCTGTTGCTTAAGCTGGAGTGCAGTGGTGTGATCATAACCCACTGCAGCCTCTACCTCCTGAGCTCAAGCAATCCTCCCACCTCAGCCTCCCAAGTAGCTGGGACTACAGGCATGCACCACCATGCCTGGCTAATTTTATTTATTTATTTAATTATTATTATTATTATTATTATTTGTAGAGATGGGGTCTCACTGTGTGGTCCAGACTAATCTTGAACTCCTGGCCTCAAGTGATCCTCCCACCTCGGCCTTCCAAAGTGCTGAGCTTACAGGCATGAGCCACTATACCCAGCCTCTTTTTACATTTTTAATGACTACTAAAAGTTTTAAATTTCATAAGTGGCTCTCATATTTCTATCAGATAGTGCTGGTCTAACCTATTTTCACCTAAGGCCCCCTGCCAACCAAAAAAAAGGAAAATATATTTATCATGCGTCTGTTACCTGATTAAAAGAAGGGTGCTGTCCCATACATTTATATAGAGTCACATACTTCAAAGCTTTATATAAAAATAAGGCAGAAATGATGGTGCCTTGGTCCAGCTGTAGTCCTTACTCTCTGCTGGAAAACCACATCTTGGTTTATGTCCTTCTTTGTCATATCTGAAAATTTCTGACTTAACAAACAGCATGCGACTCAAATTCTGCTAATTTATTCCTCCTTAGTTCGTTCATTCATTCACCCATGCATATATTCATTTTCTGAGTTTTGTGAAGACACTGCTGTGTCCTCAAGAGCAAAAATGAATTACAACTCATCCTGCCATTAAGGACTTCCAGTCTGCAGGGAAATGGAGGAAAGAGTCAGCCACATAGACCAGTAATTTACAGTACAGCACCATGAACACCAGTCTGGAGCACTGTGCAAAGTGTAACCGGGAAGTGAGAAAGGCAAGTAACGCTGGCTTGACTTTGGGGTAATTCATAATTTGATTATTCATGCTATTATTCAAAGAGCCTTTGCAAGTTTATTTAAAGAAATTGAAAGATAACAAGTACAGACATTAAAAATAGTTTCTTATTCAGCGTATGCTCTCAAAAGTGCTGTATTATAAATATATATTATTTATTCACCAGGCTGTTTCTACTTAGGCTCTCAAATTTAATCTGTCCCCTAAACTGTATCCTTGGCCAGACTTACTCTCTGTAAAAGCAGACATGGGTTATTTATTCATCAGTTCTTCAGTTGAAATTCATATCTCTAATTCTACATTCTCCCAGGCAAGGGGGAGTACAAATGATTAGGGACTTTTAACTTTGGAAGATGCAGTGAATTACAATTTAAAGTCAACTAGAGGCCAGATGCGGTGGCTCACATGCGTGTAATCCCCGCACTTTGGGAGGCTGAGGCAGGCGGATCATGAGATCAGGATTTTGAGACCATCCTGCCCAACATGATGAAACCCTGTCTCTACTGCAAATACAAAAATTAGCCAGGTGTGGTGGCATGCACCTGTAGTCCCAGCTACTCAGGAGGCTAAGGCAGGAGAATCACTTGAACCCAGGAGGCAGAGGTTGCAGTGAACTGAGATCATGCCACTGCACTCCAGCCTGGCAGACAGAGCAAGACTCTGTCTCCAAAAAAAAAAAAAAAAAAAGTCGACCAGCAGACTTCTAGAACCATAGCTCAACAGAGTCCATGGCTTCCCCAACAGAAGATGCAGCCAGTTGGAATGAATGGAGACTTGTTTCTCTCTATCTGTCTCTCTCTCTCTCTCTCTTTTTTTTTTTTTTTT
>NW_016810765.1:2715721-2803619 GCF_001698545.2 Rhinopithecus bieti | reverse complement strand
TTTTTTTTTTTTTTTTAAGGGAGATCATATTTTTTCAGGCTGTTTCTTTTGGTGAGGAACACGCTGAAAACTGGGTTATGTTAATGAGTCTTCTAAGGAGCTTTTTCCTCTTCAAACATTTCTGGCTTTTGGCCTTCAGAAGAGTATCCTGGGTGGTGTTATGAGGTTGCCCTGCAGGCTAAATCTCTGTAGACGGCAGATTCCCTGTGAGAGCAGGTCTTGTGAAATGAAGAACTGGTTTGTATAGTCACAAGCAAGAGATCAAATATTTAAGGCTTAGAAAAAAAGATTGTGTTTATAAGGGCCCTTGAAAAGAATTTCTGTTGAAAGTTGGTGAAAAAGATTTGTTTTCATTACTCATAGGTTAAGTTGGCTATGATGGGAGTTATTTAAATTCTCACTTCTCAGATGGAAACTTAACAAAAGTAGGTGATAAAGCCTGTTGGAATAGGTAATTTGGGGACATCTTAGGTTGAGAGGTGATAGGGTCTCACTGGAGGCCACTTTGCTTCCCTGTTTTTAAACACATTCCATCTGTTGCCTTCTTCATTAGAATCCTGAAATTTGGGGTCAGGCATGGTGGCTCACGCCTATAATCCTAGCACTTTGGGAGGCCAAGGCGGGTGGATTACTTGAGGTCAGGGGTTCAAAACCAGCCTGGCTAACATGGTAAAACCCCATCTCTACTGCAAATACGTAGTGAAACTCCATCTCTAATAAAAATACAAAAAAATTAGCTGGGCGTGGTGGCGGGCACCTATAATCCCAGCTATTTAGGAGGATGAGGCTTGAACTCAAGAGGCGGAGGCTGCAGTGAGCCGAGATTGCACCGCTGCACTCCAGCCTGGGCCACAGAGCAAGAGCAAGACTCGTCTCAAAAAAAAAAAAAAAAAAATCCTGAAATTGGATGTAAATTTCTTTGTGTACTTAGTCAGGTATTAGTTGTATTTCCATAGAGCATTTGAGCATTTTTAGAAATCAGTACAAGCACAGGGCTCACATTCATGCAAAGGAATGGGAAGTTTGGAGAGGGAGAGAAATGAACATCACATAGTTTTGAAGTCATTTTCATTGAACAAGTTCCTCCATACTTCTATGGGAAGCTCAGTTGAAGTTTTTGAAATCACTGGCATTTGCACATCATTGGTTCATTATGAAAGCATTTATTGGGTGCCTCCCATCTAGGATCTTTACCTTTTACATCCTTACCTCTCCTTAAAATGCCTTGAGGATCAACCTATAAAGACTGATATTCATTACTGCTGCCCCGCAGTGGGCACAGTTGATCCTCCATGAGGACTGGTGTTCAGAACAGGTCATGTTCTATTTAACAATTAAAAGATATGGGAACCCCCATTTCTGGAAACATAGACATACTTTTCCTGATTCTTCCTGCTAACAACTACAACTAAAAATCCTTGACATTATATTTAAAACATACATAGGAAGACTCTGAAGGGTGGAAATAATAAGGAAGATGAACAGGGACCTCAGGACCCAAGGAAAGAACATGGTGTTGAGTTGCCTGGGTTTCCTTATTGCCTCATATATTCCAGACTTGGAGCTGAAGATGCCTGTAACTTGGAAACAGCAAAGGGTGCAGACAAAAAAGCTCCAACAAAGACCTGCTCCCTGTGACCGAAGCACCAAGAAAGGACAAGGTAGAAGTCAGACAAGGTTTAAGCAATAACCACCTTGCTGTAGCCAAACACCACAGAAAAACACTGTGGCCCCACCTACACCCCTGCTAGCAAAGACTCAGAGGGAAGTCTAGCCTCCCACTCTCACCCAACCCCCATTCTTGGGCAGTGTCAGAGAAAGCTGGGACTTGCATTCCCATGAAGTAGGAACCAAGAGACCTTCCCTCCTGCTGGGTTGCTTTCACAGGAGGCCTGGTGGAAAGGCGGGACTTTCACCACTGGCCAACATTAACAAGGCCACCCCCAACCATGGCACAGGGAGAGATCACATGGGGAGCAGCAATGAGGCTCTCCTACCTCTCCTAGCAGGGAGGTCTCAGTGGAGGCCAGGGGGAACCAGATCTCCCAACCCTCACCCAGCAGGATCGAGGAGCCCCTGCAGTATAGCAAGGCGGCTCCCCTGTCTTCCCCTCCCTGACTTCCCCTGCCAGAGCAGGGTCAGAGTAAGACCCCTAAAACAGAATAAGATTCAGTCTCATAATATTCAAAATATCCAAGTTAATGGAAAGTGACTATACCAAGTATCAGGAAAATCTCAAATTGAATGAAAAGGACAATCGAGATATGCCAGTCACAAGGTGATAGGGATGTTAGTATTGTCTGACAAATGTTTTAAAGCTGCCATGATAAAAATGTTTCAGTGAGCAATTATGAACAGGTTAGAAACAGGAAAAAAATAGAAAGTCTCAACAAAGAAACAAGACATATAAAGAGGAACCAAGTGGAAATTTTAGAATTAAAAAATATAATAACCAAAACAATATACTCAATGGATTGACTGAGCAACTGAATGGAGAAAGACAGAGAAAGAATCAGTGAGCTGGAAGACAGAACAATAGAAATTACCCAATCTGAACAACAACAAAAAAAATCAACTGTAAGATTATATTAAAAGGATGAAAAGACAAGCTACAAACTGGGAGAAAATATTTCCAAGCCATATATCCAACAAAGAACTAGATTTAGAATATTTTAAAACTTTCAAAAAAAAAATCAACTCTGAAAAAAGTGATCCACAAATGATCCAATTAGAAAATGGCCAAAAGACATGAAGCGACATTTTGGTGAAGAAGATACACAGATGGCAAATCCATGAAATGATGCTCAATATCATTAGCCATCAGGGAAATGCAAATTAAAATCACAATGAGGTATTATTTATACCTATCAGAATGGTTAAAATAAAAAATAATGACAGCACCAAATGCTGGGGGAAATGTGGAGGAACTAAGCCATTCATGTTGCTGGCAGGAATGTAAAATGGTACAGTGACTCTGGAAGACAGTTGGCAGTTTCTTACATTAAGAGTGCAACTGGGCACGTGGTGGCTCACGCCTGTAATCCCAGCGCTTAGGGAGGCCGAGGCAGGTGAGATCAGGAGTTCAAAACCAGCCCGGCCAACATGGTGAAGCCCCATCTCTACTAAAAGTACAAGAATTAGCCAGGCGTGGTGGCAGGCACCTGTAGTCCCAGCTACTTGGGAGACTGAGGCAGGAGAATGGCATGAACCCGGGAGGCGGAGCTTGCAGTGAGCCAAGATCGTGCCATTGCACTCCAGCCTGGGCAACAGAGCGAGACTCCGTCTCAAAAAAACAAATGAAAAAAAACAGTGCAACTGCCATCCAACCCAGCTACTCCTGAACATTTGTCCCAGAGAAGTGAAAACTATATTCACACAAAATCCTGTACACAGATGTTTATAACCACTTTATTTGTAATAGCCAAAAACTGGGAACACCTTGAATATCTTTCTCACAGGTGAGTGGTTAACAGTGGTACCCCCATGCCTTTGTTACCACTCAGCAATAAATGGGAATAAACTATTGACACATGCAACAACCTGGATGAATCTTCACAGACTTATGCTGAGTGAATAAAGCCAGTCCCACAAGGTTACATACTATATGATTTCAATTGTATATATTAGGAACAGCAAAATTACAGAAATGGAGAGTAGATTAGTGGTTGTCAGGAGTTAAGGACTCAGTGGGGCTGGGGCTGGGAGGGAAGTGGTTATGGCTATGGAGCAATACGAAGGATTCTGTGAAGGCAGACACGTTCTATATCTTGACTGTACTCGTGTCAATATCCTGGTTGTGATGTTGTAATATAGCTTGGTAATATATTACCATTGGAGGAAATTGGGTAGGTGTTATACAGGATCTCTCTGTACTATTTTTTACAACCTCATGTGAATCTATAATTATATCAGTTAAAATTTAAAAATAGTTATATATTCTTTGCCTAGGTAAGTTCACTCCCAAAATTTCACCCTATTGGCTGGGTGCCGTGGCTCACGCCTATGATCCCAGCACTCTGGGAGGCCGAGGCAGGTGGATCACTTGAGGTCAGAAGTTCAAGACCAGCCTGTTCACCATGGTGAAACCCCGTCTCTACTAAAAATTAAAAAATTAGACAGGAGTGGTGGTGCATGCCTGTAATCACTGCTAATTTGGGAAGCTGAGGCATGAGAATCGCTTGAACCCAGGAGGTGGAGGTTGCAGTGAGCTGAGATTGTGCCATTGCACTCCAGCCTGAGTGACAAGAGTGAAACTCCATTTCAAAAAAGAAAAGAAGAGAAAAGAAATTATCAGAGATTTGCACCAAGATCCCAAATCCTGAATATTTAACAGGGGATGGCTAAATTATGACACCCCCATGTGTTTAAATGCTATATAGTCCTCAGAAAGAATCATACTCTAGGGTGTTCATTTTACTGTTTTTATCCTTATTTATTTATTTCTTGAGACAGAGTCTTGCCCTGTCACCCAGACTGGAGTGCAGTGGCATGATCTCGGCCCACTGCAACCTCCGCCTTCCAGGTTCTAGTGATTCTCCTGCCTTAGCCTCCTGAGTAGGGACTACAGGCGCACGCCGCCATGCCTGGCTAATTTTTGTATTTTTAATAGAGAGGAAGTTTCCCATGTTGGCCAGGGTGGTCTTGAGCTCCTGACCTCAGGTGATCCACCCACCTCGGCCTCCCAAAATGCTGGGATTACAGGCATGAGCCGCTGTGCCCGGCCATTCTTACTTTTAAATGTTTATATATGCTCTGGCCTTTTTGTATGTATACCTAACTTTACAGTAGATTAAAAAATCAAAATGTTGAAGTCTTTTTAATAATATACTAAGATGTACACAATGTAGATGGAAAAGGTACCATATTCAATTCTTTGCAATATGGTCACAAGTTTTTTTGTTTTTTGTTTTTTGTTTTTGAAGCAATTTGTAAATTATGAAGTACTAAAGGAGATTTACCAACAGTGATGAATCTGGTGGCAATAAAGTTTCCATATTTCTTAATCATTCTGCTGGTATTTTCCAGAATTCTACAGTGAACTTTCATAATCATGAAAAATGAAATGAGTTTTGAGATCCAGAAGAATTACAAATGTTACTTAAAAGAGCAGGGGTTTGAAGGGGGTGCTTAAAGGTGAAGGCTAAAGGGTTATGAGGAACCACCTGGCTAAATTACTTAGCCTTTCCTTAATAACAGCGTACGTTTCTAATGTTTGTGGAATTCTCCACGTAGTAGCATTTTGCCCATTGTTCTCGCAAATCCGGAACATGCTTGACATTTGCTTCCCGCCCCACATATCAGGCCAAGTGTCAGAAAATTCCACCCATGTAATTCCCTCACAGCTGTTACCATTTCTTAACCAGTGTGTGGATTTAGCTGGATACTTTTATGTCCAGGAACCTTTATAGAATGGAAAGGTGAAGGAATACAGGGGGAGACACCCACTGCCTGGGGTGTAGGTTTTTTCATTGCATTACCCAAACACCTGTACCCTGCAAAGCCAGGAGGGCTGGAGACGCCCATCAGTGGCTCCAAAACTGGTCATCACGCAGTGGGCAAAGCCAAACTCATGACATCCTCAGTGGGGGGAGCTCTGGGGGCTGGACGACCAAAATCAAGACTGATTGATTGGATGGCATTCCCCCAAGAGCCATGAACTACTAATGAAAATCATTATTTTAAAGATGTCAAGTGCGTCCTGTGCCCACTGTGTGCCAGGCATCATGTTGAGCACTGGAATACACATTAAATCACACAATCCCTACTATAACCCTAGGAGATGGCTCTTAGGAGCCATCCATCCAGTCATATTGAGTAGCTCCTATGGGCTTGGCCCTGTTTAAAGCATGTTGTTAAATTAGTGAATAAAACAGACCCAAATCCTTGCCCTGGTGCAGCTTATTTTCTTTCTTTCCTTCCTTCCTTCCTCCCCCCTTCCCTTCCCTTCCCTTCCTCTTCCTCTTCCTCTTCCTCTTCCTTTTCTTTTCTTTTCTTTTCTTTCTTTCAGACCGAGTTTCGCTCTTGTTGCCTAGACTAGAGTGCAATGGCGCGATCTTGGCTCACCACAACCTCTGCCTCCTGGGTTCAAGCGATTCTCCTGCATCAGCCTCCCAAGTAGCTGGGATTACAGGCATGTGCCACCACGCCCAGCTAATTTTGTATTTTTAGTAGAGACAGAGTTTCTCCATGTTGGTCAGGCTGGTCTCGAACTCCTGACCTCAAGTGGTCCACCCGCCTTGGCCTCCCAAAGTGCTGGGATTACAGGTGTGAGCCACTGCGCCCAGTGCAGCTCGTTTTCATTTAGGTTAATTTACAGATGAGAAACTAAGAAACAGGTCAATTAATTTGCAGTGACAAGCAAATGGCAGTGCCTGGATTTGACCCTAGATAGTTCAGTTTTAGAGGCTGAGGACTCGGTCACTATTATAGTAGCATTTCCAGAGGCAGCAATACAAGCATTAATGCTAAGATGGGGTGGTACTGGCTACTAATATCATTTATGCTAATTTGTGTTGCCAAATGAGAGTTACACTGGTAGTTGTTTGTATGTTTTGTAGGTCATGAAGTACATATGTATATAGATATGTTAGCTCATAAATATATTTATGTTTCATCAGCTTAATTCAGTATTTATTGAACACCTATTACATGTCAGGAACATGGTCTCTATGCTCAGGAAGTTCAGAGGTAAGTGGAGAAGGCATCAGTCAGTAATTATTACATAGTTGTGAAATGTGCCAGTAGTGGTCAGCTCAAGGTGCCAAGGAGGCATAGGGAAGGCACACAGACTCAGCCCTGCTAGGTCTGAAGCTCAGCGATGTGGTGTCTTCATTTTACAGGTAAATCAAGGGTGTCTGCGAGGCTCAGTGTCCTGAGTGGTCACATTGCTAGGATCTGGAGGAATTATGGCTGGAAACAGGATATCTGACGATGGTCTAGTGTGGTCACCATCTCCCCAGAGATGCAATGTCTGGAGTGTCCACTTCAGGCCCAGATGAGCTTCTACACAAATGGAAGAGCCAGAAGGCAGATCACATCTAGCTCTTTGTTTTCTCCACCTCTTGGGTTCCAGCTGGAGTTAGGGACAAGGCCAGTGGGCTTTGTTACCCATAGCACCTGCACTCCAGTGGAGTCCTGGGTGGAGAATTCTTCTAAGGTATGGAAAGGACAAATAGTCTCCGAGCACCTCTGCCGTGGAGGGGAGTGAGAAGTAGAGGATACAGATTCCAAATCAGAAAAACAAGTGGCCTTCTCAAGACAGTGCTTATATTACCTCTGGAGGGAAAGAGGAATACGAAATGGAGGGTGGTGGAGGAAACTTCTATGTGATCTACAGACCTAAAGCAAATGCTGTTTAGTGTTGCGATTTCACAAAGCAGGATAATGGGTACAAAAACATTTGTATTCTTCTGTATGCCTTTGTTTGAAATACTCCACTAAAAACATAAAGCATATCATGAGTGAAGCATAAAGTTTGGTTAATCCCAACCCCCAGTAGGCACTTTACTGATTTTCAATAACCTTGACCTTTCCGGAAAAGGTACATTGTTAATCTAAGGTTGAGTTCAAATGTCACTTCCTCCATGCAGACATCTCTGATTCCCCTTCTTGGCTGAAAGAATGTACCTAGGAATTCCTGCCATACAGATTAGTGCTGCTTTTTTGGCAGATCCAGATCACAGCTCTCCTGTTTCATTGTCTTGTTTAACTCTGTGCACCCAGCAACCCACAGCCCTGGACCTTGCAGTCAGACGGGAGAGTCCTGTCCCTGCCTTCAGAGCCACTTCTATATCTGGGCTACAGAAGGTACTTGTGCCATCTGAAGGGTTTATGCTGTCCTTAAATCTTTGTGGATCTTGAATCTGAATGAACAGGGCATTCTAGGGCAAAGCTCTTCTTGAAGGGACTTAGTAACAAGGAGTTAAAGAATTCCCATTTTATGTCCTGTGAAAACTTGGCTTTTGTACTTGAGGCTTTAGATGAATCAGTCAAGGTGGAAGTAACCTGGCTAGTGTTAATACTTCCCCACATGGGCAGGTTACATAAAATTTCCTAAAAGACAATTGTTTCAGAAACAGTACTTTTCCACTATCATGATTTGAAATGTCATTATTTGCCAAAGGAAGGAAAAACAGTAAATTCCTTCCCTATTTACTCATCTTCAGAGGATACAGTAAAAGTTTCCAAGGACAGGGTAGATAGACTACCTCCCCCGGTGCATTTCCCAGTGTGGAACAAATGTCACGGACATCACTCCTGCTTGCCTTGGGATCCATTCCTTGCAAGCAAGTCTAGGGTCTCCCTGGGATCGTACACACTCCCTATTCCTCTCATGAAACATTATCCTCTCTAGGAAGAAAGCCGACCAATTAAGGAACATGATTTTACTTGTTTAATAGAGCAAGTAGCCTTTCTTTAGTGTTTGGCTAGGTTAGCTCAGAACAACTTGTTTTTAAAGAAACAGAGCATTAAAAAACAGTGGAAGCCCTTAGTATATACTTTTGCCTTCTCATTTACTTCCTTCTTTAAACTATGTGTGTAGTGAATTTCTCTGGGTTCCTGAAAATATTTTAAGCAGACAGTAAACTTTAGAGAATGTAATCAATACCTTTGTACCTATCACTCAATTTTGTCAAAACCATTTATCTGTATTTGCTAGTCAAGATAATATCAGTTGCTGTAACAAAAGTCCATACATCTCAGTGCCGTAACACAAGAGAAGTTCATTTCGTATTCATAGAATGTCGATGAACCTGGTCCGGCAGCTTTCCACCAGTCACTCAGGGATCCAGGCGACATTCCTACTGTGCGTCTGCCCATCTTCAACATGTTATCTCCAACTTACCATGACTGAGAGGGCTAATTAGCCAAGAAGAAACTCCCATCACCAACTCTATACTAAGGTAGGTGAGAAAAATTCATCCTTAGCGAGTTAGCTACTAATTAGCTACATTTCAGGGTATTTTGGAAAAAGAGGCTTTCCCCCCACTTCTCTAAGGCAGCCCATTCACTGCATATCAGCCTGGCATCTTACAGAATTCTTCCTTTGGTGTAACCTAAGTCTGAGCTTGATTTCCTCATGTTTACTCTTGAAATGATGCAAGAGTTTCCAATATTGATAAAACTCTTGCCTGGGTGCAGTGGCTCATGCCTGTAATCCCAGCACTTTGGGAGGCCGAGGTGGGCGGATCACCTGAGGTCAGGAGTTTGAGACCACCCTGGCCAACATGGCAAAACGCCGTCTCCACTAAAAATACAAAAATTAGCCAGGTGTGCTGGTGCATACTTGTAATCTCAGTTACTCGGAAGGCTGAGGCAGGAGAATCACTTGTACCCGGAGACAGAGGTTGCAGTGAGCCAGGATCACACCACTGCACTCCAGCCTGAGCAACAGAGTGAGACTCCGTCTCAAAAACAACAACAACAAAAAGCCAGGCACGGTGGCTCATACCTGTAATCCTAGCACTTTGGGAGGCTGAGGTGGGCGGATCACCTGAGGTCAGGAGTTTGAGACCAGCCTAACCAACACAGAGAAACCCTGTCTTTACTAAAAATACAAAATTAGCTGGGCATGGTGGCACATGCCTGTAATCCCAGCTACTTGGGAGGCTGAGGCAGGAGAATCGCTTGAACCTGGGAGACAGAGGTTGCGGTGAGCTGAGATTATTGTGCCACTGCACTCCAGCCTGAGCAACAAGAGCGAAATTCCATCTCAAAACAAAACAAAACAAAAAACAATGACCACAAAGTTAATACTATCAAATCATTACTGATGCCTTTTGCATTAACAGTATTGGGAGGGTAGGTGGAGAAAATATGGAACAGAACAGGGACATTTGAAACCGTATTTTGGCTGGGCACAGTGGCTTACGCCTGTGATCCTAGCACTTTGGGAGGCTGAGGCGGGCAGATAGCCTGAGCTCAGGAGTTCGAGATCAGCCTGGGCAACGTGGTGAAACCTTGTCTCTCCTAAATATACAAAAAAAATGAGCAAGGCATGGTGGTGTGTGCCTGTAATCCGAGCTACTCAGGAGGCTGAAGCAGGAGAATCACTTGAACCTGGGAGGCAGAGGCTGCAGTGAGCCAAGATTGTGTCACTGCGCTTCAGTCTGGATGATAGAGTGAGACTCTGTCAAACAACAACAACCATTATATTTTATCCAGACTTGATCTTTTTGCTAAATCTTGTGCACTCTAGAAGATGTATTCAAGATCGTTGTAAAGATACTTAGCTAAAGTCATACTTCAAAGATGTTAAAAAGCCTTCCACCAATGATAATGGCATTGCAAATCCTTCCATCCCATCTGTTTACAAAATTAAATAATAACCCAATGAGCTTTTGTCAGAAAAATAGTTAAAAAGGAGAACATTGACAGAGAATTAGTAATAGTGACCAGAATAAGAAATCAGTATAACCAAGAAAGATACATAATTATTCAACATAATTTGATATGGATAGATCAATATAACTCACTCAATATGTGGACAGCATTGTGAGGGGAGTGGGTAACATGATCCACAGTCCTGTTTGTAAATTCATATAATCTTATTTCAATCAAACTGTAAAGTAAAGCACTATTAACATTATAACATTTTACAGTAATATAGAAAGCAAATCACTACTGGTACTTTATGATTAGAGCACACAGTATAGACAAAACAGGCACCTTCATTGTAATTTTTTTAAATAAATAAAAGCACATTAACAAAAAAGGAAGGTAAGCAGCACCTAAAGCCTTTGACATTTGTAACTAAATGGCTATATCCAGATGGTTTAGCTGGAGAAGTTGCAGTAAGGAGGCACAAAAAAGGAGCCGTTTTTGACTTAACATCTTCATTCTAGTAGAGATAAGAAGAACTTTGTGTGGGCTTACAGTCCTTCACCTGATGGTGAGTAGCATACCAGTCTTTCTAATGTCCTGTGCCCCACGGTGCCCCATACCCACACCACCACTGTTAGTGAGCGCCAGGTCTGCTGGCTCCACTGCTGCCAGGTTCCTCTGAGCATCTCCCAAATATATACTTTTTTTTTTTTTTTTTTTTTTTTGAGATGGAGTCTTGCTGTATCACCCAGGCTGGAGTGCAGTGGTGTGATCTCAGCTCACTGCAACCTCCGCCTCCCAGGCTCAGGCAATTCTCCTGCCACAGCCTCCCGAGTAGCTGGGATTACAGGTGTGCGCCACCATGCCCAGCTAATTTTTGTATTTTTAGCTGAGACAGGGTTTCATTATATTGGCCAGGCTGGTTCCAACTCCTGACCTCAAGTGATCCACCTGCCTCAGCCTCCCAAAGTGCTAGGATTACAGGCATGAGCCACCGTGCCTGGCCCCAAATATTTTTGATAATATATTTTTCCTGTAAAGAAGGATTGGTAGAGGGTTCTGGGAAATGCATTTTAAGATGCTATATATTGCATTAGGGTTTTCTATTTCTTCATATTTCATTCTTGGTAGGTTGGATGTGTCCAGGAATGTATCCTTTCTTTCTAGGTTTTCCAATTTGTTGGAGTGTAGCTGTTTGTAATAGTCTCTAATGATTCTTTGTATTTCTGGGATGTCAGTTGTTATGTCTCCTTTTTTGTTTCAGATTTTATTTATTTGGATCTTCTCTCTCTCTCTTTTTTTTTCTTAATCTAGCTAAAGGTTTGCCGATTTTATGTTTTCAAACAAATCAACTTTTCATCATGTTGACCTATTTTTTTTAGTGTCAATTTTATTTATTTATATTCTGATCTTCCTTCTTTCTACTAATTTGGGTTTGGCTTTGCTGCTGCTTTGAGGTGCATCACTAGGCTGTTTATGCAAAGTCTTTCTAGTTTTTTAATATAGGCATTTATTGCTATAAATGTGCTTCTTAGTATTGCTTTTGTTGTATCACATAGATTTTGGTATGTTGTATTTCCATTTTCATTTGTTTTAAGAAATTTTTAAATTTCCTTCTTAATTTCCTCATTGACCCATTGGTCATTCAGGAACATATTGTTTAATATCCAAATATTTGTGGATTTAATATCCAAATATTAGTGGATAATAGAAAAATCTATTATCAAAAATATTTTCCAGTGTAGAAACCCTGAAGTTCTTCCCGTTATCAATTCCTAGTTTTATTCCATCATGGTCAGAAAAGATGCTTTATATGATTTTTACTCTTTTAATTTGTTGAGAGTTGTTTTATAGCCTAAGATATGGTTTATTCTGGAAAATGTTCCATGTGCTGATGAAAAGAATGTGTATTCTACAGCAGTTGGGTGAAATGTTCTGTAAATGTCAGTTAGGCCTATTTGGTCTAATGTGTAGTTTTCTTTGTTGATTTTCTGTCTGGATCATCTGTCCATTACTGAGAGTGGGATGTTGAAGTCCCCTACTATTATTGTATTGCAATCTGTCTCTCCCTTTAGATGGATTAATGTTTGCTTTAAATGCTTGAGAGTTCCAATGTTGGGTGGGTAGATATTTATATAATTGTTATATCCTCTTGCCAAATTGACCCCTTTATCGTTATATAATGAATTATTTGTCTCTTTTTACAGTCTTTGATTTGTAGTCTATTTTATCTGATACAAGTATAGCTACTCCTGCTCTTTTTCAGTTTTGATTTGCATAGAATATCTTTTCCCACTCCTTTACTTTCCATCTCTGTGTGTCTTTATAAGTAAAGCAGGTTTTTGTAGGCAGCATATAGTTGAGTCTTGTTTCTTTATCCATTAAGCCACTCTATGCCTTTTAATTGGAGAACTTAGTGAATTTACACCACAACTACAGTATTATTCTGCATTTGTCCATGTACTTAATTTTATCAGTGGATTTTATACCTTCAAATGTTTCCTTTTTGCATGTTAGCATTTTTAAATTTCTGACTGAAGAACTTCTTTAGCATTTCTTTTAAGATGAGTCTGCTGAATTCTCTCAGCTTTTGTTTGTCTGGTAAAGACTTTATCTTTCTTTCATATTTAGATGACAGCTTTGATAGATATTCTTGGATGGCAGAGTTTTATTTTTCCAACCATTTGAAAATGTCATTCCACTTCCTCCTGGACTGTATAGTTTCCATTGATAAGTCTGTTGCCAGAAAAAATGTGGCTCCTTTATATTTTATTTGCTGCTTTTCTCTTGCTGCTTTTCAGATTCTCTCCTTGTCCTTTACTTTTGAAAGTTTGATTATTTTATGCCTTGGGGTAGTCATATTTGGGTTGAATCTGTTTGGTGTTCACTGATCTTCCTGTTCTGATATTTATCTCTTTCTCATGTTTTGGAGTTTTCTGTTATTTTTTTAAATAAGCTTTGTACCCCTTCCTCTTGCACAACTTCTTGTTGAACAATAATTCTTAGATTCTGTCTTTTATGGTAATTCTGTATCTTGTAGGCAACCTTTATTCCTTTTCATTATTTTTTTCCCCCTCTGACTGTATTTTCACACCACCTATCTTTGGGCTCATTCATTCTTTCCTCTGCTGGATTCATTCTGTTGTTGAGAGCCTTTAATGAGTCTTTCGGTTCTGCAAATGTGTTGTTCAGTTCCATGATTTGTTTGATTCTTTAAATTATTATCTTAATCTCTGTGTTAAATTTATCTGATAAATTTCTGAATTGCTTCTGTATTATCTTAGAGATCACTGAATGTCTTTAAAACTGCCATTTTGAATTCTTGGTCAGACAGTTTGTATATTGCCATCTCATTAGGGTCAGTTGCAGATTTCTTGCTTTGTCAATTTCAGGAGGCCATGGTTTCCTGTTTGCTGTTGTTTCTTGTGGATGTATGTCTGTTTCTTGGCATTGAAGGATTAGTTACTAATTCCAGTCTTCTCTGTCTGGCTTGTTCTGTTTTTTATTAGATGTGTTTGCTTAAAGAGTCTTTGTAACTTACCTTTTTGTTTTCTTTTTCCTCACACTAGATCACTGCCTCCTTTTTGGCACTAGAAGGTGCCTTGAGCCCAAGCTTTTCTCAATTCTAGTAAAATCCAGAGTGCTGCCCATCTGAATGGGTGAGGTCCCAAATGGGATTCTTAGTAGTGTGGGAAGGCTGTCTAGGTATTTGTGCCTAGAGGACCTGTGGAATGTACGTCCTACAGAGTGATGCTGCTGAACACTCTGATTTGGCATCAACTTTGGCTGAGTTACAGAGTTTCCAGGGTGGGGGATGGAAGTCCTGCCTCCCTGCTTTGTTTCTGGCTGTCCTCAGTGATATTTATCTCTCCAGGAGCTCACGATGCTTCCCATGGATTGAGTAAAGGACAAGTCTCCTGCCAGAGAACCCAAGAAGGTGGGGAGGCTAGTTATCCACCTCGATTTTACTTTTTCCAGTGTAGAAACCCTGAGTCAGGTGGAAATTTTCCATGCACTTGGTGCCAGGCAGATTGGAGATAGCAGAATCAAGGATATGGAAGTTCAGTTATCTTACCACCTCTTCACAGTTTTTAAAATTTCTCTATGCCCCTAGGAAATATCTCCTCCTCATATGTGAGTTGGAAGATACTGCTGGCTCTATATTTTTTGTTCTCAGGTGGAGTGAAGGCAGCTTGCTTCTAAAACTGCTATTTTGGACTATAGATTGCTTTAAGTGTTTTTTTTTTTTTCTCTTCTCTCTGAATCTTCCACATTATCAATGATCCTTTTAGATGATGGTCCTGTTATCAAATGTGATGTCAACTGGGTTTTTCAGATGGGTATAAACTGGCTCCAGTGCCCAGCATGGTATGTTTAGCACACTGATGTTCCTAATAACAACCCTCTGAGACAGTGAGATCTGAGCGAGATGGTGAGACCTGGAAGTGTCTACTGAAACTCTAAAAAGAGACTAGATCATGCTTGGATGGCTTCAGTGATGGGTACTTCTAATTCCTTCAAAATCTGTAATTCATAAATGGTTAATATTGTTACTGCTATTTACCCACAATTTTTAATGAACCAAAACATCCTAGTTTTCAGCTGTGAATGTGGTGTGTGTATATGTGTGTTACATATGACTTGTGTTGGGTTAGGACTCAGTAGTGCCCGTCTTTGTTTTTAGTATAACTAAAACAGCAACATGGTTCTCCTGTTCACATTTTTATATCTCTTAGATTTAGCTTTATCATTTTAAAGTGTTTTACATACTGGCTTATTTGGCAATTACAGAAATACTATAACATTCCTATTTTACAGATAAGGAAGAAGAGATGATGAAATGTCGATTGACTAGTTAAAGCTGCCTCAGCTGTTTACTTTTTTCTTTTTAATCAAAGTAACACTGGTACATAATATTTTTTAAAATTCTATATAATATTTCCCCTTCTCCATGGTCTCACTTTCTTGGTTTCAGTTAACCATCGTCAACTGCAGTTCAAAAATAAATGGAAAATTCCAGAAAGAAACAACTTTAAATTGCACACCATTCTGAGTACCATGATGTAATCTCATACTGTCTGAAGGGGTGACCTGCCCCTCCACACCTGTGGGCGTTTCTCGTTAGGTGGAACAAGAGATTTGAGAAAAGAAATGAGACACAGAGACAAAGTATAGAGAAAGAAAAGTGGGCCCAGGGGACCGGCACTCAGCATACAGAGGACCCGCGCCGGCACCGGTCTCTGAGTTCCCTCAGTATTTATTGATCATTATCTTTACCATCTTAGAAAAGGAAAGTGGCAGGATAATAGGATCATCGTAGGGAGAAGGTCAGCAGTAAGACATATGAATAAAGATCTGTGTGACATGAATAAGTTTAAGGAAAAGTGCTGTGCCTTGATATGCATATGCAAACATCTCCATAAACCTTTTTAGTGCATAAAGAGCAGCATTGCCGCTAGCATGTCCCACTGCCAGCCCTAAGGCAGTTTTCTCCTTTCTCAGTAAACAGAACATGCAATCGAGTTTTACACCAAGATGTTCCATTGCCCAGGGACGGGCAGGAGACAGATGCTTTTCTCTATCTCAACTGCCAAGAGGCCTTCTTTCCTCTTATTCTAGTCCTCCTCAGCACAGATCAGGTCTTTCCCTTCCCACGAGGCCATATTTCAGACTATCACATGGGGAGAAACCTTGGACAATACCTAGCTTTCCTAGGCAGAGGTCCCTGTGACCTTTGGCAGTGTACGTGTCAAGATGTTCCATTGCCCAGGGACGGGCAGGAGACAGATGCTTTTCTCTATCTCAACTGCCAAGAGGCCTTCTTTCCTCTTATTCTAGTCCTCCTCAGCACAGATCAGGTCTTTCCCTTCCCACGAGGCCATATTTCAGACTATCACATGGGGAGAAACCTTGGACAATACCTAGCTTTCCTAGGCAGAGGTCCCTGTGACCTTTGGCAGTGTACGTGTCCCTGGGTACTTGAGATTAAGAGAATGGTGATGACTTTTCACAAGCATACTGCCTTCAGGCACTTGTTTAACAAAGCACACCCTGCACAGCCCAAAATCCGTTAAACCTTGAGTCACCAGAGCACATGTCTCTTGCAAGGACAAGGTTGGGGGTGGTAGGGTTACAGATTAACAGCATCTCAAATACAGAACAAAATGGAGTCTCTTATGTCTACTTCTTTCTATATAGACACAGTAACAGTCTGATCTCTCTTTCTTTTCCCCACACTGTCCAGCTCCATCCTACCTGGGCCATGAATCATCCCTTCACCCAGTGTGTTCATGCTGTATATGCTCTCTGTCTACTAGTCACTTAGTAGCTGTTTCAGTTATCAGATGAAAAAACATAATGCAAGCACACCTCATTCTATGGTGCTTCACTTTATTGCAATTTATAGATACTGCCTTTTTTTAAATAAATTGAAGGTTTGTGGTAATACTACATTGAGCAAGTCTATTGGGTTCATTTTTCCAACAGCATATGCTCACTTCATGTCTCTGGGACGTTTTGGTAATTCTCCCAATATTTCAAACCTGGTCACTATTATTATATCCATTATGATGATCTGTGATCAGGGATCTTTTGTTTTTCTAATGTAATTATTTGGGGGCACCACAAACATGCTCATTTAAGATGACAATCAATAAATATTATGTATGTGTGTTCTGACTGCTCCACCCACTGGCCACTCCTCGTCTCTCTCCCTCTGCTTAAAGCCTCCCTGTTACCTGAAACACAATAGTATTGAAATTAGGCCAATTAATAACCCTGCAATGGTCTCAAAGTGTTCAAGTGAAAAGAGAAGTCACACATCTCTCACTTTAAATCAAAAGCTAGAAATGATTAAGCTTAGTGAGGAAGGCATGTTAAAAGCTGAGACAGCCCAAAAGCTAGGCCTCTTGCACCAAATAGCCAAGATGTAAATGCAAAAGAAGACTTCTTAAAAGAAGTTGGCAGTGCTACTCTAGTGAATACACAAATGATAAGAAAGTGAAATAGACTTATTGCTGATATGGAGAAAGTTTTAGTGGTCTGGATGGAAGATCAAACAGCTATAACATTGCCTTAGCCAAAATCAAATCCAGAGCAAGGCCCTAACTCTCTTTGATTCTATGAAAACTGAGAGGTAAGGAAGCTGCACAATAAAAGTTGGAAGTGAGAAGAGGTTGGTTCATGAGGTTTACAGAAAGAAGCCATCTCTGTAACATAACAGTGCAAGGTGAAACAGCAGGTGCTGATGGAGAAGCTACAGCAAGTTATCCAGAAGATCTAGCTAAGATAATTGATGAAAGTGGCTACACTAAACCACAGATTTTCAATATAGATGAAACAGCCTTCTTTTGGAAGATGACATGTAGGACTTTCATAGCAAGTGAGGAGAAGTCAATGCCTGGGTTCAGGGCTTCAAAGGACAGGCTGACTCTCTTGTTAGGGGCTAATGCAGCTGGAGACGTTAAGTTGGAATTAATGCTAATTTACCATTCCAAAACCCTAGGGCCCTCAAGAATTGTGCAAAATCTACTCTGCCTATGCTCTATAAATGGAACAACAAAGCCTGAATGACAGCCCATCAGTAGACAGAATGATTTACTGAATATTTTAAGCCCACTGTTGAGACCTACTGCTCAACAAAAAAGATTCCTTTCAAAATATTACTGCTCATTGACAATGCACCTGGTCACCTAAGAGCTCTGATGTACAAGGAGATTAATGTGGTTTCTTTTTAATGGTTGCTAACACAACATTGTTCTGAAGCCCATGGATCAAGGAGTAATTTTGACTCCCAAGTCTTATTATTTATGAAATGCATTTTATAAGGCTATAGCTGTCATAGATAGTGACTTCTCTGATTGATCTGGGTAAAGTAAATTGAAAGCCTTCTGGGAAGGATTCACCCTTCTAGGTGCCATGAAGAACATTTGTAATTCATGAGAGGAAGTCAAATTATTAACAGGTGTTTGGTATAAGTTGATTCCAAATCTCATGGATGCCTTTGAAGGTTCAGGACTTCAGTGGAGGAAATAATTGCAGATATGGTAAAAGTACAAGAGAACTGGAATTAGAAGTGGAGCCTGAAGATGTAACTGAATTGCTGCAATCTCATTATAAAACTTGAAAAAATGAAGAGTTCCTTCTTATGGATGAGCAAAGAAAGTGATTTCTTGAGATAGAAACTACTCCTGTGGAGATGCTGTGAACATTTTTGAAATGACAACAAAAGATTTAGAGTATTACATAGGTTTAGTTGATAAAACAGTGGCAGGATTCGAGAGGATTAACTCAAATTCTACTGTGGGTAAAATGCTATCAAACAGTATCATAAGATACAAAGAAGTCTTTTATGAAAGGAAGAGTCAATCAATGCGGCAAACTTCATTGCTGTCTTAAGAAATTGCCCCAATCATCCCAACCTTTAGCAACCACCATCCTGAGCAGCCATCAACATAAGGAAAGACCCTCCATGAACAAAAAGATTATAACGTGATGTATGCTCAGATGATCATTAGCATTTTTAAAAAATATTTTTCAAGTAAGGTATGTACATTGTTTTTTAGACATAATGCTATTGCACACTTAATAGACTACAATAGAGTATAAACCTAATTTTTGTATGTACTAGGAAACCAAAATTTGTGTGACTCACTTTATTGTAATTTTTACTTCATTATAGTGGCCTGGAACCAAATTCACAATATCTCTGAGGTATGCCAATATATATAGCATTTGGTACTATCTATGGTTCTGGGTGTCCACTGAAGGTCTTAGAACATACCCTCCATGGATAAAGGGGACAACTGTACTACAAGATATAAAATGAAAAAGAGCATCATCCCTGATTCATACTACCAAAAAGTGTAGTACTCTTGTTTACTTTCTAATGGAAACAATTTTATATTCCTGCCTACAGCACCCACACCCACCCACCCACGCTTGTATTCCTTACATTGTTATATAACAATTTGCGATGAAATCATTTATCACTGTTATTATTATATCAATATTGTTCACAGTTGAGCCATTTCTGACCATGATCACAATTCTCTTTTTGAACACGTTTTAATTTTTTCCAAGGTTGTTTTATGTGCCCATTATTAGTTTATTCCTAACCTTTCAGACAGAATTATAAAATTCCTCTTAAGACAAACTGTATTTATAAATTCCATTTTTTCTCTTGGATATGTTTCATTTTAAGCTGTTTATCCTCCTGTTCTGAGCTAGATTGATTGTTCTTTTAATTGATTGCAAGTTCTGATTATAAGACTTCCCTTTACATCTTTACTGGGTTCCAGTTGTTATTTCTTCTTCTTTCTGATTCTGTGTTTACTTGGAGCACATCCTTTCATGTCCTCCAAAGAAAAGGGGCATGGGAGAGAATTTCTTTTGTATTCTTGAATGTCTTAAATGTCTTACTCTGCCCTTACACTTGATCAATATTTGTCTGGGTATTGAATTCTAGGTTGAAAGTCATTCTCACTCTGATTTTGAAAACATTACCATCTTTTAGTTTGTATTTGTTTTTTGAAAAGTCTAATGCCATTCTAATTCTTCATTCCATATATGTTATCTTTTTCTCAAAGAATTTCATATCTTCATTTTATCCCTACTGTTATTGAGGTGGGTATTTCCCATTCATTATGCTGGGTCCTCCAGAGCTCTTTCTGTCCAAAGATTTATGTGCTTTAGTTCTGGGAATTTTCATATAAGACTCCTTTAAAAAGGTCTCTCATTCTATTTTCTCTGTTCTTGCTTTCTAAACTCCCATCAGACTGATATTACACTGCCTGTGTAGTTCTTTAATTTTCTTATTATTTTATTTCTAATTTCTACATCTTTCTCTTTTTATTCTGTATGTGAAGGAATTTTTTCAATTTTCCCCACCTGTCTATTGAACTTTTAAAATATTCTCTTTGTTCTCCAATTGTTCCTTTTTTTATAGGACTCCTCTTGTTTCCAGGATTTTTCTCTGATTCTTGGAGACAATAATTGTAAGTTTTATAACATTGTTCTTCTCTTTTCTACACTGTCACTGCTTCACGCAAATAGCTTCATTTTCTTTGTTTCTTCCTTTCTGTTTTATATTGGAGGTTGTCTTGAACTGCCTGCTGACCTTGACTATTCCTTCTTTCTTAGAAGCAAGGCACTATAAAAGAAGATAGGAAGTTCTGTGCTGTGGGTGGGTGATTAGATGGTGGCCTATTATGGGGCTTCAAATGCCTGTAATTATTAGGCTTTTTCTCCTAAGCAGGTCTGTTTTTGAGGAATGTTCTGATATCAACTCTGGCTGCCATATTCTGAGCAAGGGAATGAGGCTGGAGGGCTCAGGATTCAACACATGGACTTTTACTTAACATACCTGTTTTCTTTTACTTTTCTTTTCTTTTTCTGAGACACGGTCTTGCTCTGTCACCCAGGCTGGAGTGCAGTTGCATGATCTCAGTTCTCAGTTCACTGCAACCTCTGCCTTTCGGGCTCAAGCAATTCTCCCACCGCAGCCTCCCGAGTACTGCTGCACACCACCACACCCGGCTAATTTCTGTATTTTTAGTACAGACAGGGTTTCGCCATGCTGCCCAGTCTGGTCTCGAGCTGCTGGCCTCAAGCAGTCCACCTGCCTCAGCCTCCGAAAGTGCTGAGATTACACGTGAGAGCTACCGTGCCTGGCCCATACCTGGTTTCAAAATGCACCTTTCTCCTTAAGCTATACTTGGTGCCTGCATGTCTTCTGGCTGAGGGAGCAAATTATAGAATCCTGACAAGGTGGAATGATTGTGGAAGGTGGAAACCCAGCTCTTGCTCATGCAGTCTTTCCCTGAGCCAACCCCACTGCCTTCAGGAACGCCACCACCTTTCTAAATGGTGGACCTTTAGCCCAGGACGAGCCTTGCAATGTCCCCAGGTATGAACCCACTGACTTCTTTTGGGTTTCTCTCCAAGAGATAGAAGCTTTCAGCTTTCTCTCCTGTTAAGTGCTGTGCACTCACTTATCTGCATCTCTTTTCCATTTTCTCAAATTTTCTTGTTACTCTCCCGCAATATTTCCAATGCATTTTGTCCTTTTCAGTTTATAGGACCTGCCTTTAAACAAACAAACTACTATCCTATCATTTTATTAAGACTTCAGGAGAGAGCATATGTGTGGAAGTCACCAGGTTTAAGAGGCAGTCTGGCCCTTATTCTTTTCACATTGCGTCTTTGACACAAATAATCTTCAATTATGCAGCAAATGTGTCTAGATGTGGACCCTCTACACTCGTGTGTGGGAGCTTTACGATTCTCTGTGTGAACTGGTATTCTGATTCTGATTCTGTTCATTCAAAAGACAGCCATGAGCCAGCTGCTCTGCTGTGCTCTGTGGGCTCCCCAGAGATGAAGAAGATGTTATTTCCTGCTCTCAGGGCACCTCCCCTTCATTACCTAAGGGTGACGATGCTGGTTTTCAGTACTCTGCTATTCTGTGCTATTTTAACGTACCAAGAGAGGCAATCTTGTTGGTGCGATTTTGTCATTTCAGTATTTTAGAAAATCTAAAATGTGAATCATTTTCCCAGGAAGTTGGATGCTACTTTAAGGAACACATTCTTTCATTTCTAGAGCATTCTGACCACATCCCTCCCCTTTTTAAACCATCTAAGCTAAGTTGTTGTTGTTAGAATTCCAATTTCCCAAATTACTTACAATGCAGAGCACCTCTTTTTGCATTTCTTAGTCATATGTATTTCTGCCAAGCTAAGTTAGTCATCAGAAGTCCAAGCTCAAGGGCACACTTAGGCCTGCTCCTGCTGTGTCCTACCTACTGAGGTGACGATTTTAAGGGGTTAAGGGGATATCCCACCTTGCCTGCATCCCTCTATCTCTGGGTACCCCAGAACCCCAACACCCCTAACCCACAGCACCGAGCAGCTTCTAGAGCCCATGTAGGTCTCCTTTCCAGATGTGTCTGGTGAGCAAGGGCAGCATGTGCACTCCTAGGCCCATGGGGTTTGTGCAGAGACCCGAGAATGCATGTTCTGTCCCCTGAAATTTTGTGCCCCAGATGATTGCTTATCTCAACCTGATCCTTTCTCTCGGAGGATGCTCTAGGAAGAACGAAGAGGAGTGGTGAGATTTAGAGGAGAGGGGAGCAAGGAGGGAAAGAAGGGTCCATGCTCAGTTCTCAGACTCTCCTCTGGAGCCAGACCACTTGCTGCCTTCACAGCCAGATTCCCCCAGCTCTCTCTACTGTTTTACTGAAGGGCTAGAGCTATTCTCCTAGGGCCTGAGCCCCCATCCCCAGGATACATTTTAGGTAATGTACAATAAATACTCAAGGACAGGTGTTGTCATTTAGCTTTAACGTCACAAGCACTATCATCCAACTAAGCCTTTTCAAGTTCTGATCCTAGTGACCAAGTTTTCTTAACCATCACAACTATTTCTGCTTGTCATTATATACCCACAACCTGACTGTGGGTGTAGGTGATTATCAGTTGAGCAAATTCCCTTGCATAGCTACACTGGAGAAGAGGGTTTATATTAATACTTTGTCTTCCATGTCAGACCTGTTCTCATTGTGACATTCCATTATTATAATGTGAATTTCCTTCACTGAGTGACGGAAGCAATATAGATAAGTTGTCTCTTCATTGCTCCTGGGCTTGATTCAACACAAACAGCTGCCAGCCAACTTGGGTGTGGGTCACAAAATTTTATGTTCCCCATAAAAGAAACCTTGGACCCATTAAGCCATCATGCTCCTATTTCCATGACCTCCCAGTCCTAGGTGACAACTAATCCAGTTTATGTCTCTATGAATTTGACCATTCTGGCCATTTCATATAAATGGAATCATATCATATGTGGCCATTTGTGACTGGATTTTTTCACTTAGCATAATGTTCTTAAGGCTTATCTACTTTGTAAGCTGTATCAGTACTTACATTTACTTTTACTTGCCAAATCATATTTCAGTGTGATTCAACAATCATGTTTTGTTTATCCATTCATCGGTATGGGTATTGTGTTGTTTCCACTTTTTGGCTGTTATGAATAATGCTGCAGTGAAAATTCATTAACAGGTTTTTGTGTAGACATTTGTCTTCAGGTCTCTTGGGCATATGCCTAGGAGTGGAACTGCTGGGCCATTTAGTAATTATGCTTAACTAGGTGAGGAAATGTCAAACTATTTTTCAAAGTGGCCACATGATTTTATAGTCCCACCCATGTATGAGGGTTACAGTTTCTCCACATCCTCACCAATGCTTGTTATTGTCTATCTTTTTGGTGACAGTAATCCTAATGTATGTAGTTGGTACCTCTTTGTGGTTTTGATTTGTGTTTCCTGGATGGATAATGAGGCTGAGCATCATTTCAAGTGCTTGTCAGCCATTTGTGTATCTTCTTTGCAGAAATGCCTATGCAAATATTTTGTTCATTTTAAAATTGCATTCTTATTCTTTTATTACTGAGTTGTAAGTGTTCTTCATTCTGAATAGAAGTCCATTATTAAATACATGATTTACAAACGTCTCCCATTCTATAGGTTGTCTTTTAACTTTTTTGACAAGTATTCCTTAAAGTACAAAAGTTTTTGATTTTGATATAGTCCAACTTACCTGTTTTTTCTTTTGTTGCTTCCCTTTTGGTGTCGTATCTCAGAATTCATTGCCTAACCAAAGGTCAAAAAGATTTATGCCTGTGTTTCTTCTAAGAGTTTTATAGTTTTAGCTCCTCCATTTAGACAAATGATCTATTTTGAGTTAATTTTTGTATATTGTATGATATAGGGATCTAGTTTCATTCCTTTGCATATGAATATCCAGTTGCCCCAGTACAATTCAATGGAACAGTCTTTCCCCATTGAATTATCTTGGCACCTATGTAATAAAATCAGTTGACTATAAATTTGAGGGCTTATTTCTGGGCTCTCAATTCCATTATCCTAAATGTCTATCCTTATGCTAGTACCACACTGTTTTGATTACAATAGCTTCGTAGTAAGCTTTAAAATCAGGGAGTGTGAGTCCCCCAACTTTGTCCTTCTTTTTCAAGGTTGTTTTGGCTATTCTGGTTTTCTTACATTCCCATATGGATTTTAAGATTAGCTTGTCAATTTCTGCAAAAAAAAAAGAAAATCCAGGTGAAATTTTAATAGAGATTGTATTGAATATGTAGATCAGGTTGGGGAGTATTACCATCTTAACAATATTAAGTCTCCAGATTCATGAATGTGGGATGTTTTTCCATTCATTTAGATCTTCTTTAATTTCCTTTGTTTTTGTTTATGTTTTGAGACAGGGTCAGGCTCTGTCACTCAGGCTTGAGTGCAGTGGCATGATCTTGATTCACTGCAACCTTCACCTCCTGGGATTAAGCTATTCTCCCACTTTAGCCTCTGAAGTAGCTGGGACTACAGGGGCACACTGCCACACCCAGCTAATTTTTGTATTTTTTTTTGTAGAGATGGGTTTTTCCATGTTGCCCAGGCTGGTCTTGAAGTTCTGGGCTCAAGCCATCTGCCTGCCTCAGCCTCCCAAAGTGCTGGGATTACGGGAGTGAGCCATTGTGCTCAGTCCTAGATCTTCTTTAATTTCTTCCAACAAGTTTTTGTAGTTTTCAGTGTACAAGTCATACAAGACTTCTTTTATTAAATTTATTCCTAAGTATTTTATTCCTCTTTGATGCTGTTCTAAATGGAATTGTTTTCTTAATTTCATTTTTGGAATGTTGATTACTAGTTGTTTTAGTCAGTTCAGGCTGCTATAGCGAAATGTCATTAACTGGGTGGCTTACACAACAGACATTTAATTTTCACAGTTCTGGAGGCTGGGAAGTCCAAGATCAAGTTACCAGAAGATTCTATTCTTGGTGAGGGCCCTCTTCCTGGCTTGCAGATGGTTCACATGACCTCTTCTTTGTGTGTGGGCTTGGAGAAGAGAGAGAGAAAAAAAGAGGGAGTGAGAGAGAGAGATAGGTCATGTCATGTCTCTTCCTCTTATAAGGGAACTAATCCCATCATGACGGCACCACTCTCATGACCTCACCACTCTCATGACCTCATCCAAACCTAACTGTCTCTCAAAGGCTTACCTCCAAAAGCATCACATTAGGGCTTAGGGCTTCAACAGTTTAATTTTAGGGTGACACAAACAATAACAGTAGTGTATAAAACTACAATTGATTCTTACATTGATCTTGTATCCTGTGTCTTTGCTGAGCTTATTTATTAGTTCTAATATTTCAAAAATATATTTCTTAGGATTTTCTATATGCTGGACCACATATTCTGCAAATACAGATCGTTTTAATTCTTCCCTTTTTCTCTGGATGCCTTTTATTTCTTTTTATTACCTAATTGTCCTGGCTAGAACCTTCAGGACAATGTTTCTTTTTGGAAGATAAGGGCTCAGAAATGCAGTTTGCCATCATATCATTGAGTCCATGCCATGAAAGATTCAGGGAACAGAGAGGGGTTTTTTGAAAGTGATAGTATCATAGTTCTGCTTAACACACCTTCCCCTGATGACATGTTAAAACATCTTAGCAAAGAAAGTGCTGATATGCTGTCATCCATTTTCCAAAGTATGACACTTTATCAGTAGAAGTCCTAGTGCACAGATTTCCAAGGGTATTTTATCTATAAATCATTTTGGGGGCTGAGTGACAGAGCTGGTGTAAAGCTGTATGGAGTTGGTTTTACTTGGACAAGCACTGCTAGATTCAGCACTTTGTCAAATTCCAGAAAAAGACAAATATAACTCCAAGAGAATTAGCCTACAATAATATTTTTAATGTGGTGATTCCGTGGGGAAACAGACTCCAAACAACTGCAATAAGCTGCTTCTTACTTACCAATGCAGTTGATACATATTTTATCTTTTGTATATTTGTTTATTCCTGCTCATAATAATGTTCTGGGTGTGTACCTTCCGCTCCCATTATATTTGAGGACAAACAGCTTTTTATGACCTTTACAAGTCCTTAAACACCAGGTGCGGTATCATGCATACACTGTCTGGATAGTTCATTCTGACTCCTGCACGACTGTAGCGAGTGACTTTGGTGATTGTTTTCCAGTCTCAAGCCTAGCACTTACTTTTCTCCTACATTCTCAACTACCCTTCTGAATATCTCCCCTAAAATGTATCCCAGGCACCCCAAGCACAATATGTAGCAAGCTCATCTCCCACTGTCCCTGCTCGAACTGCTCTTCCTCTGTGATTTTCACCTTCTCATAATGATGCTGTTATCTTTCCTATCAGTCTTTCAAGTTTATTTAATGTTGGTACCTTCCCCTCCCATTCTTCCTTTATCCAGTCTTTAATGGGTCATGTTGAGTCCACTTGTTTTGCTCCTCTCAAGTGTGCTCACACTTCCTAGCCCCTGCATTCTTGGGCTGTCCACCCACAGAGAGTGCCCAGATTTCAGGGTGGCCCCTATTCATCAATTTCTTTGATGTTAATTTGTTGCAAGACCAACCTTCAAGCACTGTCCTGATCTCATCACTTCCCTGCCCATACAACCTCAATAGCTCCACATTACTTTTAAAATCGAGCCCAAATTCCATAGCAAGCAAAGTTCTCCTTAATTGGCCCCAGTGTTTCTTTTCCATGTAATTTCCTGCAGGGGCTGAACCTAATACCTTCCGGTATTGTCCCTTCACTTTCTTACTCCCAGATCTTTGCTTATCTATCTCTCCAGTTTTGAACAGCCCAACCCATCTTAGCATTCATCCTATTGTTCTCTTAACTCATCTCAAAGGTGACTGATATGGTTTGGCTCTGTCCCCACCCAAATCTCATATTGAATTATAATTCCCAGTGTTGGGGAGGGACCTGGTGGGAGGTGACTGGATCATGGCAGCAGATTTCTCCCTTGCTATTCTCGTGTTAGCAAGTCAAGTCTCATGAGATCTGATGATTTAAAAGTGTGTGGCACTTCTCCCTTGGTTCTCTCTTTCTCTCCTGCTGCCATGGTAAAACACGTTTGCGTCCCCTTCTCTTTCTGCCATGATTGTAAGTCTCCTGAGGCCTCCCAGCCATGCTTCCTGTACTCAGAGTTCTGTGGAACTCTGAGTCAAGTAAACTTCTTTTCTTTACAAATTACCCAGTCTGATGTAGTTCTTCATAGCTATGTAAGAACAGAATAATACAGTGACCTTCTCTTTGAAGCCTTTCCTGATCTTTCCAATTACAGTATTCTCATGTACTTTCTAATCCTCTGTAGCACTTTAGCTATAGCTTTCACAGGCATTCACCACTTTCTGTCTTATAAATTAGTCGTGTTTGTGGATGTGTGAATACCCCAATCTCCTATAAGCTCTTTGCAAGGAAACAGATGTTGACTGAATCCATGACAGAGTATTGCACAGCCACCATGGTTCACATTGCTGCTGGATTGGATCAGACCCTGATCATTTCTCAACTGTGCTATTATAGTCACCTTTATTTATCTCCCAGCCTCCTATTCTTCTCTTCCTGTTGTTTTATAATTGGAGATACTCTCTAGAGTCACCTGATGAGGTGCTTCTTTTCCTGGTATGACCTGGTGTCAGCCCATGTCCTCAGGACTCCATCCAGATTCCTTAGCCCCACAGGCCACTTTCTCTCCACCCTAGTCCTCCCCACCCAGAGGTTCAGTAAACTTCCTGAACATACCATGACTATTCTGTACCAGTGAGCATTCTCCGCCTCCAGAGTACGGGGAGGTTACTGGATGCCCTGATATCTCCTTGCTGTCCAAAACATAAGTATTTCATCTTTAAGCATATTCTGTACTCCTCCTTTTCCCTGATGTCACTATGAGTCCACGCAGACCTGCTTCCTCAACATCACTCATACAGCCTCCTAAACATACCAAAGCACAGTTTTGCTTTCTTACAAAATTACGTATGCACATGTTCATCATTCCCAAAGGTTGTGACCTTCCTGAAGAGCAGAGGCTTTCTTTTTATCTTTATAACATTAGCATCTAGTCATCTGGTAGGTGTTCAATACATGTCTGAATGAATGAAAACAAAACCCAGGAATGCTGAAAACTGGTGAGTGAACCAGAACCAACCATGCCAAGACTGTCTCTTTACAGCCTTCTGTGAAAGAAAAATTGTCCAAACCTGGTCTGCAGTAGAACTTTCTGCATGATGTAATGCACAGTCTCTTTCTGGGAAGTAATTTACATTCCTGATTAAATGCTTGAGCAATTTTTTGATACTCCTAAATGATTAAGAACTTCTGGGAAGTTAGGGTTGTCCACCCAATGGACTCATGAATCTAATAATCTTTAACCAGACTTTTTTTCTTTGGTTGTCAGTCTTTTCTTGCAGAGAGTATGAAACTTTGATACATTCTTGTAAGTAATTTGTCTGGAAACTTCTTTTGTTTTTTAAAACACAGTTTATCCTAGGACTATTTCTGGGCCCTCCCTCTTGCAAAACAATTTATATATGAATGCAATATTTCATTTATTCTCCGTCTTCACCCTACCCTCCTTTCCCAGCTTTCCTTGTATCTAAGAATAGGGCACATGCTAAGTCTGGATGGATGAATGGTAGGTCCCATAAGAAGGAAGAGAGGGAACTGTTAGTACTTATGGGGGTGGGAACCTCATGCAGCTCCATATAACAAAAGAGGAAATGAGGAGGTAAAACATCCTACAGGGACCTGAGCCTAACAGGTTGGGAGGGCCCAAATAATGCAGCACCTTGTGGACTTGCTAAGGAACGTAGATCTTATACACCCATCAAAAGATGAAACTGACTTTAGCTAAGGCCCACTGAAATTCACAAAATTGTGCTGCATGTGTTGAAAGTTTTAAGAACAGCATTCTTACTGGTTGAGATAGGCTAGGATATGCCGGAGACGCAAGGAATACTCAAGTCTCAGTGACCTGGAACAACTAAGATTTATTTCTTGCTCATGCAACATGTCCAGCCAGAGGGGTGAGGGCTGTGCTTCACACAATTACCATGCAGGACCTGGGATAACAAAGATGTTCCCATTTTATGATCATCACGAGGCTCCGGGATTTGTTGCAACAGAGAAGAGAAGATAGAGAAGGATGCAGCAGCAACTAAATGATTCTGCTTGGAAGTGACAGACTTCTCACATTACGTCGACCAAATCAGATCACATAGTCACACCAACTTCAAGAAGCACAGGGGAAGATAATCTTCCCACATTCCTGGAAAGAGAGAAACTCTTGAAATATTAATAAATATTAGAAATGCCTACTCTATGTAGCAAACACGACACAAGGACAGAAAGGCCACTTCAGATCTTGAAGGATGTTTTAGACAGTGACCGAAAAGAGAATTAGATTGACCATCTGTATGTCTGATTAAAAGGAAAGATTTCAGATCTTCAGAATGGCAGTGTGAGGGTTTTGGTAGACCCTCTCCAGTGAAACAGCCATTTAACTGGCAAACATTATAATCAAACAACAATTTAAAGCCTCTAGAAATTGTCCTAAAAGCATACAGCAAATGGAAAAACATTTATGCAAGAAAATCTATATGCCAGTAAGAGCATTAAGAGTTGGTAGCATTTGAGCCATGACTCATTCTCATGCCCCTGCCCCCATGTCCATGTGATAGAAGCTCTATCCAGGAAGATGTAGCCAAGAAGATGGGGGCTGCTTCTGTCCACTCCCCAGCTCCTAGTCTAGGACCCCTCTGAGAGGGGCAGGCTGCCAGTGTATCTCATACCCTCTAGCCCTGAGTTGTGCAAGTGCTATTTTAGGCAAGTGTGGCTGAGAAGATCTTTTCCCCATTTAGAGCTTACTTGTGGATCAAGGGCTTTGATTCAGACATGATAGGTCAAGACGTCTGGGGCCCCTCAGTATGCCTAATGGATGAAGATTTTATGCCAAGAGGGGCAAGAAAAGAAAACCAAGGACTATCAACTTTTTCCCTCTACCACCCTAACACACAGTGCCCACTTGTAGAGCAGAAGTTTCACTGCAGAAATGGGCCATTGTCCCCGCTCCCAGCTCTGGTGTAGTGGCATGGGTGTTCTATCTAAAGGGAGATGCAGGTTGTCATAAGAATGGGAATGGAGAGCTCCATTGCACTTGACTAGTCTTAAAAAAGAAATGGAGAGCTCCACAGTTCTGCCAGAGGAGTAACTTTATTGGAAAGCAACACGAAGCAGTTCTTGCCTAAGTTCATCCACAAAGCAGTAGACATGGTGGTGGTGAGCAATTAAGGGGTGGGGACTGGTAGCTCCATGAATCTAGTAGCCACATGCAACATGGGAGACTGGAAAGAGACAGCCCAGAATACCCTTCCCAAGATGATGTTCCACCCAAGGGCTCCAGAAGTGTGGTGTGCACAGGGCTATATTGACTCAGGAACAATCAGAGAGGGTCATGGGTTAGACTAGAAAGCATCCCCCAAGCCACATAGATCCATCAGTAACATGCAGATTTATTGGAAGACTTGCGGGGAGACTCAAAGGGCATAAGCACGACCTCAGAGCAAACCCCGGCTCAGCAAGCTGCTCTGACCCAGAGGTGACTCCGAGGAATCCAGACTTTAAAAAATTACACTCATCCTGGTGATCTGAACAGCTGGGCACCTGCCCAACTCTGCACCTCCTCAGGAGTGCCCAGTAAGAGACCCTCTGAGCTACTAGTCCCTGTCTGAACATGGAGCAAAACTGTAAACTCCCTGAAATTTGAAAGCAGTCTCCAAGACACACACATACACACACACACACACACACACACACAGAGTGGTAAAAGACAAAAAAGAATCTCTAACTGGCTGAGAGGGTTTAAGCACAATCTTTGACCAAAAAGTGGTTTGTGTTGACT
This sequence comes from Rhinopithecus bieti, assembly GCF_001698545.2. Classification (NCBI taxonomy): domain Eukaryota; kingdom Metazoa; phylum Chordata; class Mammalia; order Primates; family Cercopithecidae; genus Rhinopithecus; species Rhinopithecus bieti. The sequence goes on along the minus strand of NW_016810765.1, from coordinate 2,772,500 downwards.
CAGGGGCCAGCCTCTAGGAAGCCAAGGGGAGACACACCCGAGCAGACTTCAGAGGCTCCATGTGGTAGGGAAAATAGACATCACAGAGTTAGTCACGCATCATCCCTAAACAAACAAACAAATGACCAAACAACAAACCTAGAGGGGAGGGAGAAGAGGGGAGGGAAGGATCAGGACACAGAGTTGCTACCATGTATTATCTAAAGTGTCCAGTTCTCAACAAAAAGCTGTAAGTCATGCAAACAAATAACAAAGTGTGACCTACGCCCAGCAAAGGGAAACCAACCAACCAACAAACAAAAAACAGGCTTGGAAGGCCCCAGAGGTTGAACTTTGCAAACAAAAACTTCAAAGCAGCTATTATGAATATGTTCAAGAACTAAAGAAAAGCATATTTAAAGAATTAAGCAACAGAATGACAACAATGACTGAACACATAGAAATTATAAAAATGAACCAAATGGAAATTTTGAAGTTGAAATGTACAATCACTGAAATGAAAAACTTGCTAGAGAGGCTCAGTAGTAGATTTGAGCGAACAGAAGAAAAGATCAGTGTGAACTTAAAGAGAGATCCCGAGAGATTATGCATTCTAAAGATTAGAAAGAAGAAAGAAAAGGAAGCAGGGCCTCAGATCAATGTGGGGCACCATTTAGCACCCCAATATTTGCATATGGAATGCAGGACAAGACCAGAGAAAGGAATAGAAAAAAAATATTCTGTCATAGTGGCTGAAAACTTGCCAGATTTGATGAAAAACACTAACTGAAGCATCCAAGGACCTCCATGAACTCTAAGTGGGAGCAATGCAAAGAGAGCCATATGCATTCACCCAGACACATTATAGTCGAACTGCTGAAAGTCCAACTGAAAGAGAAATCTTGAAAGAAGCAAGAGATAAACTCATTATGCACAAGGGAACCCTAATCAAATTAATAGCAGAATTCCCATTAGAAAAATAGAAGCCAGAGGCAATGAAAAAAGTCAATCAACAATCCTATATTACCCAGCCTAGTGGCACATGCCTGTAATTGCAGCATTTTGGGAGGCCAAGGTGGGAGAATTGCTTGAGCCCAGGAGTTCAAGACCAGCCTGGGTAACACGGCAAAACCCTGTCTGTATAAAACATTTTAACAATTGGCCTGGTGTGGTGGCATGCACCTGTGTTCCCAGCTACTTGGGAGGCTGAGGTGGGAGGATTGCTTGAGCTTAGAAAGCTGAGGCCTCAAAAAAAAAAAAAAAAAAATCCTATATCAAGCAAAGGTAGAAAGCTATGTTTCAAAAATGAAGGCAACCCTCATACATTGGTGGTGGGAATAAAAAATGGGGCAACTGCTTTAGAATACAGTTTGTCAGTCCTTTCAAAAACTTCAACATAAAATTACCCAGCTATTCTACTCCTAGGTTTATACCCAAGAGAAATGAAAACACACATCCGCACAAAAACTTGTATATGAATGCTCATAGCCAGAAAGTGTAAAAAAAGTCCAAATGGCCTCAACAAAGGAGAAGATAAATAAGTGTAGTATTTTCCTACAATGGAATATTATTTGGCAATAAAAAGAGATGAAGTACGTGCCCTACAGCAGGGAGGAACCTGGAAAACCTTAAGCTTAGGGCGAGAAGCCAATCCCGGTGGGTTACATATTGTGTGATTTCCGACATAGAAAATATCCACAATAGGCGAATTCATAGAGACAGAGGTTGTCTTATTGGCTGCCCAGGGCTAGGAAGAGGGGGAGGAAATGGGGAGTATCTGTCTGCTATCACAAAGGACCACAAGTTAGGTGGCTTAAAACAACAGAAATGTGATCTTTCATAGTTCTGGAAGCTAGAAGTCCAAAATCAAGGTGTTGACAGAGCCATCCTCCCTCTAAAGCCTCTAAGAGAGGATTCTTCCCTCCCTCTTTCCACTTCTGGCATCCCAGGAGTTTCCTGGCTTTTAACTCCAATCTCTGCCTCCATCTTCCCTCCGTGTCTGTGTCTGACTTCACATGACATTCACCTCTCTGTGTGTCCGTGTCCGAGTTTCTCCCTTCTTATAAAGACACTGCTTATATTAGAATAAGGGCCACCCAAGTGACCTCATCTTAACTTGATTACATCTGAAAAGATCCTATTTCCAAATAAGGTCACATTCACCAGTACTGGGGATTCAGATTTCAACATATAGAATCCTAATAGGTATGGGGGTTTTCTGGAGGGGTGATCAAAATGTTCTAACATTGATCATCATGATGGTGGCATGACTCGTTGGATATTCTAAAAACCATTGACTTGTGTGTTTTGAATGGATGAGTTGTGTGGTATGGGAATTGTATCTCAAAAACATTGTTTTTAAAAATGAAAGAGAAATAAGAATATCCCTAGAATAAGAAAGAAAGAAAAAAAAAAACAAAACGAACTTTGTGGCTAGAAGCCCATCTTAAAAAGAAATACTTAAAGATGGTCTTCAGGTTAAAAGTGATGCTAAAAGGTAATTCAAATCCACATTTAAACACACACACACACACACACACAGCCGGGCATGGTGGCTCATGCCTATAATCCCAGGACTTTGGGATCCTGAGGTAGATGAATTGCCTGAGGCCGGGAGTTTGAGACCAGCTTGGACAACATGGCAAGACACCATCTCCACAAAACATACAAAAATTAGCCAGACTTGGTGGCAAGGACCTATGGTCCCAGCCGTTCTGGAGGCTGAGGTAGGGCAATGACTTGAGCCCAGGAGGCTGAAGTTGCAGTGACCTGAGATTACATCACTCCACTCCAACCTGGGCAACAAAGCAAGACCCTGCCTCAAAAAAAACAAAAACAACAACAACAAACCAGTTCCAGCAAAAGTAATTATGGAAGTAATGATAAAAGGCACTATAACTATATATTTCTCTTTCTTTTCTTTGCTGATGTAGAAAGCAATTATATAAAAGAGGGGAAGTCATACATTCACCCACATAAAGCCAGACAGCCCCAGGATTCCTTCTAAATTTCAGCCATCAGACTGGTTCTGTCCAACTTCCAAGCTGCTCTCCTATCCCAATATTTCCTGTCCTTGGTGGGGGTTCCTGGGGTATTGACCTATTGAAGTTGGCATGATTCTACCAGCACCCACTCCTGAAATGGAAGCCAAACAATTATTTTTTGAGGCATTTCTCATTGCTGCTGATATTGGTTGAGAAACTACATGTGTTCTTTGCTGAAGGAACAAAAACACTTATCTGAAAGTTAATCGCACTTTCTAAATGACAGAAATGTTTGGCTGGAGTTAAAAACTAAAGGTTAAGGATAAAGGTCCATTTTCTTAGATTTAATCCCCTTGGCCTTGGTCCTACCCCAGGCCAGGAGATTTTTAAAAGCAAAGGTTAGCATCTGTCTGAGAACTGACTGGTCCACATATAATACAACATTTGTTTTTTTCTTTTTTTAAGTGACATCCACTGATTCCAAGCTTTCTATGAGCAGCTCTGGTTCTTGGCTGTCTTGAGTAGAGAATTATTATTGGCATTGCCTAAAGTGTGTCAGTTGTTTGAGATGCACTGTTGCCGTATCCGATTACGATGGGGACTCCTAGTATCCTTCCTCATCCAGAGAGCAAAGGAGGTCTACTTACTGGTGTGGGAGTTTTAAGATTCCCACGTTCCGCTGTCACTTTTGCTCTGAAATCCCATGGGGATCCAGTAGGCCTCTGTATTCGGAAATGATGCACTTCGCATTCACAGCAGAGGATCAAGATCAGAGCTTAGTGATCTGACAACCCCTCTCCCAATCTGTGCTGCCAACCCAAGTTGTTTATTACCCTTGGGTTGGAGACACCTTAGAAGAGAGAGCTCCCGTGGGTTACTCCTCTGCTGGAGAGGCACGGAGCCCCGCGGGGAAGACCAAGTGCAGCAGGCTCTGGTGGAGGAACTTGGTGACTGCGCATCTGAGGACCCTGGGGAGTTTAAAGCTGCCAGTTCTCCCTGACCCTGAAAAGGTGAGGCAGGGGTGGTGGTGAGAGGGGATGACAGAGTCAGGGGTCGAGGGGCAGAAAGGATGAGCTGAGTCTTTCCTTTTTTTTTACCCCCTCCGCGAGATGGAGTCTCGCTCTGTTGCCCAGGCTGGAGTGCAGTGGCTCCCTCTCGACTCACTGAAACCTCCACCTCCCGGGTTGAAGCGATTCTTCTGCCTCAGCCTCCTGGGTTGCTGGGATTACAGGCACCCACCACAATGCCCAGCTAATTTTTGTATTTTTAGTAGAGATGGGATTTCACCAGGTTGGCCAGGCTGGTCTTGGACTCCTGACCTCGTGATCCACCCTCCTCGGCCTCCCAAAGTGCTGGGATTATAGGCCTGAGCCACTGTGTCCGGCCTGAGCTTGAATCATTTCTAACCAAAGTTGGGAGAATGGAAAAAGGACCACGAATGGGGGAGCGTACAGTCAGCCTCCCAGGCAAGAGCCACTGCGCCTGTGACCACAGCAGGATTCCCCCCGCACTGGTATTCCAGCAACGCGCCCTGAGCCCCAGGGAGCTCCCAGAGGAAAATAACTGCCTGTCTGAGAGTCACAGCTGCCGAGCCTGGCTGAACACATGCCCAGGGACCAAGAGCTGCAGGACAAAGACTGGTGAACATCTGATTAAAATGTCATGTTTCTAGATAAAATTTACTTCTCGGTAGTTATTTAAGAGACGTCTTACTCATGCTGCTAAGCTCATGTTCATACTCAGAAAATCCTGTCTATGCAGGCTGGACAAGTGGTCTCAGCCTAAACGCCCTCAGTAGCAACCATGTGATTTAATACACCCACCTCTTGCCTTGACCCCCAATAGAAGTTTCTCAACAACAACAAAAAAGCATGTAGAAAGCAGTCATATAAGAGAGGAATCCGTACATTCTTAAAGCACACAATAAGGTGTGTGCTTATTATACATTGCATGCCAAGAATTAAAAAGCACACAATATATACTTTCTTTGGCTTTTACGCTTGCTCAGGAGAATATCAGAAAGCGCTAGGCCTTTCTTAAGGAAAGATGGTTTGCTGGGATGCTATTATTTGTTCAAGGAATTCTAACATGGAAATGCATACTGATTTAAAAGAAGCATGTTTAGGGGGTATATATTGTCAATACCTTAAAATAAAAGTGAGTATAAAGCTACAAGGACTGTATCCCTCATGATTTACTTCCTAACTGATCCTTATGACATAGGATCATGATATAGGATCCCCATGTTGTCATCTACCCCTTCTGATAAAGGTGGTGAGCGAGGCTAAGAAGATGAGTTTGGAATCAGAAATGGAATCCCACCCAATTGCTTACAAGCTGTGTGATATCAGGCAAGTTGCCCAAGCTTTCTGAGCCCCGTTTTTTACTTTTTAGAATATAATAATTTTGTTCCAGAGGGATGTTGTAAGAATCACCTTCGAGGCCAAGCCCATGTTTTATTCCAGAGCTTCTCAATGTTACCATGCAAATAAACTACCTGGGATCTTGCTAAGACACAGCTTTGGAGTCATTATCTGGTGGGGGCTAAGATTCTGCATTGTTAGCAAACTCCCTTGATCCCGTGCTGGTGCGCTGTGGCTGGTGAGGAGTTCACTTTGGACAGCCAAGTTCTGCAGCACTCACGGTGCGGATGCCACCCCCTGCAGCCCTTGGGGGCCTGGTGAGAGCCTGCTGGGGACCCACGAAGGCCCATCATTCAGTGACTGATTAGCACAAGTGAAGGCTGGATATCTGCCACTTATCACAGCTAATGGAACTGTCTCCCTTAGATAAATTGAGTTAGAGAACAGCTTTAGGGTTAACAAATTAACTTTATACCTTATTTTCTGAGCCCTTGACGTCTGTGATCCCACTGGGTTGATTTGGTGTGGTTTTGTGGCGAGACCTGTAAGGGAGAGGTGCTATAAATAAATCCGATTTACAAAAAAAGTCAACGACACCGGACCTGGCCCCTGTTCTTCCGTCCACGCCCCTCAGTCTGTGCTGGTGATAATGCACTTGGTTCTTTTCATTCTTGGGCATACCCTTTCCATCCCCCATAGCCTAGGCATAGTCAGGGGGCAGGTCTGGCTAAAGATGCTTTTTGGCCCCTTCATTTCTTTCCCTTTCCTTCCTGTGTCCTCGTCCCCAGACCCCTTTCTTTCCTAGGAGCTCCCGTGAGGACCTGTAGGGACTCCAGTCCATCACAGTTGCTTGCAGACACCCTCCCAGCCAAGACTTGGTCATTGGTCCCTGTCTGTCCAGAGTTTTGCCAATTGGTTTATGTATTAATTTCCTGGGGCTGTCTTAACAAACTGGGTGGCTCGGAGATCAGGAGGCCAGCAGTCAGAAATCAAGGTGTCGGAAGGGCTGGTTCCCTCTGGAGCCTCCGAGGGAGAATCTTTCCCGTGCCTCTTTCCCAGCCCTGCTGGTCGCCAGCAACCCTTGGCATTCCTTGGCTTGCAGACACAACACTGTAGTCTCTGCTTCCATCCTCACATTGGCCTCTGCCCTGTGTCTCCCTCTGTCCTCTTCTGTCTCTTATAGACACTCTCATCAGATTTAGGGTCCACCCTAATCCAGTGTGACCTCATCTCGATCCTTACTTCAATGACATCAGTGAAGACCCTCTTTCCAACAATTCTGAGGTTCCAGGAGGACATAATTTGACGGAGACACGATTTGGCTCACTAGAGCTTGGAATAATTTTTCTGATGGGAGGTTTGGAGGATGGGAGAAAAAGAACAGGAAAACCAAAGCAGAGAAGGAAATGAACTTGTCCATGAGAAGTGCACGGAGCTATAGGGGATCCACGAGACCCGTTGGTGCCTGTACCAGGACACAAACTGGTCTCCTCTGTCCGGCTACTGTGGGGTAGCGGGATGGGCAGGGCACAGAATGCCTGGCAGATGATGGGCGAGAGATGCCAGGAGGATAAAAGGCACTTTCTAGGCCCCATAGGCTGTGAGAAAGCTTTGTACCTGGAAGTCAGGGGAGTTTGGGGTCAAATAAGGATACATTATTATGCTTGGCTACTGAGAAGCTCATTTGACATTTGGAAAATAAAAAATGAAATTGTTGAGAGATCAGGCATTGCTAATATAAATGGCAGAAATTAGGGTCCCAGCCTCCCCTGCAAGTGGGACTGACAGAGGAGAGCTCAGGAAAGAGCTTGCTGTTAGGACCTTGGAGATGAGGGCCTCAGAGCAGTGGGGTCTCCTGAGGCAAGAGACGGTGCCTGGGGCCGGATGTGGGGGAGGAAGTTGCAAAGAGAGACATCCTGGGTCTGCACACAGCTCACCAAGGAACACATGGAAGCAGACAGGAGGCGAGGCCAGGCGTCATTTTGCCTGGATTCCTCAGGCAGGAGGACATTGCAGAAGACTTTGAGATGAGGGCAGGCTGGGCTTGGGCTGAGCTGTAGGCAATCTTACAGTAAGACAGTCCCCCTGCTCCGTATGTTTAATTGTGGTAAAATATACCTAACATAAAATTTACCATTTTAGCCTTTTTTCTTTTTTCCTTTTTCTATTTTTTTTTTTCCCTGAGACTGGATCTCACTCTGTCACCCAGCCTGGAGGTCAGTGGCATGATCGCAGCTCACTGCAGCCTCCACCTCCCGGGTTCAAGTGATTCTTGTGCCTCAGTCTCCTGAGTAACTGGGTTTACAGGTGCATGCCACCACGCCCGGCCACTTTAGCTATTTTTAAGTGTACAATTCAGTGGCATGAAGTACATTCACATTGTCGTGTATGTCCCTTACTTTTTTTATCATGAGTGAGGGACAGAGGGTGATGACAGTGGGGAGGACCTATTGTTGGTGACAGAGTGCCATGAGGAGGTGGGGCTAGAGTCTTGCGTAAGGAGGAGAAGAGGGCAACCCCCCCACTCCAGCTTGTGATAAAAGGAGCTTAGGTTCTGCAGAGAGGTGGACTTTGTGGAACTCTGGAAAGCACAGTGGAGATACTGTTCAGGAATAAAGGGGCACTGATTGCTGCCGTGTCCCCTCAGGATGTAGCCCTGCTAATGTCAAATTTGCTTTGAAAGCCAGAGGAAAGCCCTCGATATTGATAAACAATCTCTGATACAAAAATGCACAGTTTTTTTTTATTATCTTTACTCTAGGAAAACAGTAGAGTAAATTGAGAAGAGACTTCAGTGCAAGTTCTCTTCAAATACATGGGGCATCCTTATACTAAAAAAGCGTTTGCTGTTTATCCAAAATCCAAATTTAACTGGTATCCTGTATTTTTATTTGGCAGCCATATTCTGATGAGACTTTGATATCTGGGCTAACTAAATCCAGAACTTTTACTAACTGTGCCCCACTGTGATGGGGTCTTCTCACCAGTCGCTAATCCATCAGAAACACACCGCAGGTTCAGGCGCACGCGGCCAGCCCATTCCTAGCCCGCCACACTGCTACCCAGACAGAACATCCACTGCTTCCACATTCCCCCCAGGCTGCAAGGAGTTCCCAGGAGACTTTCTTTTCCTCTTCAAATCTGTGCACTTGGGCCTCGTTTCACCTGCAGAGAAGTGGGTAATGGCTGATAGAGGAAGATGGTCCCTGAGACAGTCGCCTCTGCTCCTCAGTGCCATCTAGCAGAAAGCCAGGACATATGCTCTGAGGATCCCAAGGCTGGGGTGTTAATAAGGAGGCCCTTAGGAATTCTGGGGTGCCCTGTTCTCCTCATTATGATCCCGATCCCAGGCAGAAATGCCTGTGGGCTATCACTGCAAAAGGAAAACAGCAGCAAAAATTGCATCCAGCATTAAAACCACCATTTTGAAAGCACATCATTAAAGCAAGCTATGACCCAAATATTTGTTGTGGTGTGCTTAAGAGTTTTTCAAGCAATTGAAAAGAGTGGAAAAAGTAAAAAAAAGCAGAGTAAGGAATGTTGTTGGATGATTCTCTGCGAGCCAAGGGGGACTTTTTTATTTAAATACATGTAAGCTTTGGTGTTGAGGGAGAACTACTGCAAAACTAGACTGGAATTACCATCACAGCAGGATTTTGAAAATTTATGAAGAGGGGCAGTCTGGGCGTGAGGGCGTCTATAGCCCAGATGAAGGTGCTTATGAAATAAAAGGCATGTCAGTGGGAAATGTGGCCTCTGGAAACATGAAGTTAAATTCAGTGCAAAGAGTAGGACAACCTCACATGTGTCCTTCTGTGCAAGGGAAATCAGCTGCCCTCTTGGCTGCTTTCTTACACTCCGATAGGGCATTGCCACTCCATCACACAGAACTGTCTATAAGACATTGATGGAGTACTATGGAAAGCTCACGGGCATACACAATTGGTCTTAGTCCCTTTACCATTCATTCGCTTTATAATTAGTGGAAGCAACTTAAGTTCTCTTGTCAATTTTTATGCACTTCAAAGGACTATTAATAAAATTTGAATTTTAGAGCATAGTCCCCCAAGGGGCATTTTGTGTTGGTGATAATATTCTACTCACTTGAAAAGTTGCAGCAAAGATGCACCTTCCACTAAACTCTAAGTCTCTTTTTCTCTCTCCTTCTCTCTCTTTTGCTCTTGCTGTCACTCTCTCAAAGGGTCAGAATGCCTGGGTTCTTACCTTCATATTAGCTCTGAAATAGACTTCAAGATAAAACCTAGCTACGTCGTTCTGGCTGAAACTTTATAGGTGTTAGGTATACAGTAAGCACCCTGGGTCTTGCTTCTGTTAATGGACTTGCAATTGTCGAAGCTGCCACTATGTGGCGTCGTGAGTCACAGTGAATCCTAGTGAGTCGTAGGCATGAAAACTAAGTCCTGGCTGTCCCTAGTCAAGGCTATTAATGGTCCCAGGTATGTACGTAAACTAGCCAGCCGTGTTTTTTTCATAAACATCACATTGATATTGATATGGATGCAAACCTGTGACAATAATTATTAGCTGATTTATTTTTTAAATATTGTATTTATTTTTACTATAATAAACATTTATTTTCCAATAACTATATTATATTTATTGTATAAATAATATCCTTTGGAGTAAGGCTTAAAGAATGTGGGCTGGCATCAGCGATGTGCCATCAGAATGTGTCTTATGAACTCTAGTTTTTCATACTCTGTTTTAGAAAGAACATACTTTACTCCTCAGTTCCACGGTGAATATTCAAAAGTCTTCTATATGGAAACTGTCACATCGTGCATATGTGTTGGTGTCAGATATTCTCTAATACCTGTTTATAACTCACCAAGCAAAATGCTTACTTACTTGTTTCCAAGCCCTTCTTCTATTTCTGAAAGCCCCTTTTCTACTTTCAAGCAGGGCTTAGCTCTTATCAAATTCTACACTTTGTTTTAGGTTGTAGAAGAGTACTTGCCAGGCAAGGTGTGCAGAAAACAATTCCTCTGGTCTTTACAATATGTATAATGGTCTCTTTCAGTCTGGAGAGTTTCATAGGCAGCCGACTATCCTCACTCTTTCCTCCCTTTAAAATGTAAATGTATTTAAATCAATAGAGTGTGATGGTTAACAGCCTAGGCTCTGGTCAGGCACGCTTGGACTTGGATGGTTGTTCTGGTACTACCTCTTATCTTTTCTAGGCCTCATCTGTTTCCTCATCTATTAAATAAGGATATTAAAGTATCTTATTTCCTAGAGTGGTTGTAAAGATCAAATGTGGTAATGCTTATACTAGGTGGTCACAATAATGGCTCTGTTGAGATTAGCTATTATTATTTTATTTCATTTTTATGTATACTCTATTTCCTTATACAACACATTAGAGGCTACTTATAAGACTATCTACCTTAAAATAGTAGTCAGTGCCAGAAGAGTTTTGAATTAAAATGAAAGAGTGAGGCTGGGCAGGGGCTTGTGGGGGATGAAACACAGGTATTGTAAGATACAAGTACTCATAAACTTCACTCAGTTACTTAGAATTAGCCACATATTTGTTTCTGAGCTTCCCACTAGCTACAGTGAAAAGAGAATCAGGTTCACTCATGTGATTCCTATGGACCACAAGGCAAAACCTACCAGTCTCTCAGTGAAGCTTAATGGGTCTTGGTTCTTAATTCCAAGAATATATATTCCTTATGTGGGGCATCCTGTGAACAGTGACAGTAATCCTAATAATAACCCTATATGAGGTATCATATACACTTTAAAAATATAAGCCAAGGGAATAGTTAAGAGGTAGTTCTGCTCCCCAGAGAACTGGGAACAAGACCATGTGCTGGGCAGAATTCTGAGATTCACACCCCCTGGTGTACACGTCCTGCATAATCTCTTCCGCTTTGGGTGTGGGCAGGACAGTGTTGGCTGTCACTCCGATTAGATTATGGGATATACAAAGTGAAGTCCCGATGTAATGAAGTCCCTAATCAGTGGCTTTAAGTAATCAAAAGGAGATGATCCTGGGTGTTCTGACCTAATCAGCCCATTAAAGAAGATCTAGAGTTCAAGGAGAGTCTCTGCTAGCCTTGAAGAAGGATGCTGCCATGCTGTGAGAGAGCCACATGGCCAGGACCTGAGGGCAGCCTCTAGGAGCTGAGAGAGACCTTCAGGTGACAGCTGATGAGGCAATAGGGACCTCAGTCCTACAATCCTGAGGACTTGGATCCTGCCATCAGCCTGAATGAGCTTGGAGCAAGATCCTGAGCTCTGGATGAGTGCACAGCCAGCAAACATCTTGATTTCAGCCTTGTGAGACCTTGCACAGAGAACCCAGTTATACCATTGCCTGGACTTTGGACCTACAGAAACTTTGAGATCATCAAAAAGGTATTGTTTCAAGCTGCTGAGTTTGAGGCAATTTGTTACACAGCAATAGAAAACTAATGCAAACCATATGGCTGGAATCCACAGACTTTGAATAGATTCAGAAATAAAATCTAGAACATCTAGGGCATTTCCCAAACTAAACTTAACATTCATGGGAGATGCTAATAGATGTGTCACGTTAAAAACAAAACAACTGTTTTGGTAGACCCTGACTCTTCTCATTAGAAAGGCCTTTGGTCTACTGGTGGGGCAAAGAGTCAGGTTTCTGGGTTGTAAGCAACAGAAATAAACTGACTCACATTTGCAGAACAGAGTTTTTGGAAAGGCTATAGTGAAGTCATGGAATCAAGAAGCAGGCTGAAGAAACAGTCTCAACGAACAGGAACCTGAAAACTCCTGGGGTCTCACTACCAAAAAAAAAAAAAAAAATCCTGATGACCCCATAGCCACCAAAATAAAAGAACTTCATCTGTTCCTTTTCCCTGTCCCCACTGTTACCAGATAAATCCCCTCAAGGTTCAACAGCTCAGCAAAGTCTGAGTGGCCTGGCACTTAGCCACAGGAGAGCAGGAAACTTGAATTAACAGGTGTGCCAAGATGCACATACTGAGCGAAGGTCATTCTCCCAAGCTCAGCTATAACCCAAAGGAGAGATAATGGATGATGGGCCACCCAAAAACAAAGGGGGTTCTAAAAGGTAGATCAGACTTGCAAGTTTAGGGATAGAATCTGAGACTTCCTCCTTTATGTCCGAGTGAAAGGGGAAGTCACTCTTGTAAGAAACGGTGAAGATTTTGGAGCCACCAAATCCAAAGCTTCAGGAGAAGTAGAGAGAGCGAGCGGGGGACGTGGGTGGGACTATGGAGGCAGTGGAAGGCTGGGCAATGTGGCTCTTCCTTGTGAAATCCAAGATTTTGAACAGATCAGATGCTGCACGGAGTGGGTGAGGAGCCTGAGCTCTGTGCCTGTGCAAATGAGAAGAGATACTGAACCATGAAGCTTTCACTTCTGAGCATTAGCAGAAACTGCAGCAAGATTTCTGACTTTCACAAGCTGTGGAATCTGCTGGAGTCTGAGCAGTTTTACTCTGTAAGAAAATGGATCCCTGGCTGCCACTGAAACTATATGTATTTGGCAAGTAGTGTATCCTAAAGCCACTCTTTGGAAACTCATCATAAAACTAGCATATCCAAAGCTCTGTGGTATGTTTGGGCCTCCCCACTCCGTGTCGCTGTATTTGTTGTGGTGGCTGCAGGCTTATGATTGCTCAGGTTTGCTCAGTTCCATAAATTCTCACTAAATGCTGCATTTGTTGAAGGAGTCCCGTTGTAGCTTCAGGACTGTTCTTGCTGTTGTTTTTCAACCATACACATGTGCATTATCTTTCTAAGTGACTGAATGGTTAAGAGTTTGGTGTGCATAGTTGCACATTTTCATGAACTGTTGCATTTTGTTAATGCATATTACTCCTTGACTTCAATGTATTTTATCTGTATTGATTGAATGTAAAGATTTTCAGTAAGATTCATTTATTCATTCAAAGAATATTGATGTGCCAGCTACCATTCTAGGAACGGGGGAGTACATTAATGAAGAAAAGAGACTAAGATCTGTCTTAGGCTATTCAGGCTGCTATAACAGAATACCTTAGGCTGGGTAATTTATAAACAGTCATGTTTACTGCTCACAGTTCTGGGGATCAGGAAGTCTGCAGAAGTCTAAGATGAAGGCACTAGCAGATCCACTGTCTGGTGAGCGTCTGCTCCTCAGAGGTGGCATCCTCTTGGTGTCTGCATGGCGGAGGGGCACACAAGCTCCCTCGGGCTCTTTTTATTTTTATTTTTTATTTTTTCAGGAACAGGGTCTTGCTCTGTCACCCAGGCTAGAATGCAGTGGTGCGATCATAGCTCACTGTAACCTTGAACTCTTGGGCTGACGTCATCCTCCTGCTTCAGCCTCTCAAGTAGCTGGGACTGCAGGTGCACACACCACCCGGCTGGTTATTTGTTTATTTGTTTTTATGGATGAGGGAGTGTCGCTATGTTGTTCAGGCTGGTCTTGAACTCCTGGCCTCAAGCAGTCCTACCTCAGCCTCCCGTGTCCTTGGGCTTACAGGCATGAACCAATGTGCCCAGCTCAGACCTCTTTTATAAGGGCACGAATTCCATTCGTGAGGACTCCACCTTCATGACCTAGTCACCACTCACAAGCCCCGCTTCTTAATACCTTCACGTTGGGGATTAGAGTTCAATGTATGAATTTTGGAGAGACACAGACTTTCAGACCATAGCAGATCCCTGCCCTGAGGGGTACATGTACCCCCCCCACATACAACACACACATGGCACACACCATACACACACACACATATACATACACACACACCACACATATATACCCCACACACATATACATAAACACACCACACACACATACATACACAGATACCACACACATAAACACACATCACACAACACACACACATACCGCACGTACAAACACACCACACACACATACACCACACACCACACACATACACCACACACATACACCACATACACACATACACACCACACACACCTGCACACACCACACACACACCTGCACACACCACACACACCACACACATACACACCTCCACACACATGCACACACACCACACACACATACATACACACCACACAACACACATACACAGATACCACATACACAAACACACATCACACAACACACATACACACATACTGCACGTACACACACACCACACACACCACACATACACCACACACATACACACACACCACACATGCATACACCACACACACACCACACATACACACACACATTACACATAGCACACCACACATACACACAACACAGACACACCACACACATTAAACACACACACTGCACCATACCACACATACCAAATCCACACACCACAAACACATTCACACATCACAGACCACACCACACACATACACAGCCACATACACACACACCACACACACACCACCAACACACACACTACACACACACTACACACAACTAACACACACCCTCCACACACACAACTCCACACACACACATACACATATACACACACCACACATACACCACACACACACCACACACACACATACACACACCCCACACACACACCCCACACACACACGTACACACACCACACACACACCTCCACACACATACACATATACACACATACACATATACACACACCGCGCGCGCACACACACACACACACACACTTGTGTGCCGTTCTGCAGTTAAGTAAAAATCTTGGGAAACTTTTTCAGACTTTGTCCTAAACTAATTTGATCAAGGAACTTTTTTTAAGGATATGCACCACGTTTTGTAGAGTAGTGTTGTGTTTAATATGCCACTCTGGAAATGCTTATAAAGGCATCGCTGGGCTGTGTGTACTTCAGGAAAGTCATCCATAGACACCATTTGTTTCAAAATTTGATAAGAGTTAGGCAGCAGAGGGACTCAGTTCTCCACCAAGATCTGGAGTGCAGATATCCTTGTTGCCACTTAAAGGCAGATCTGTATGCCTCACACGTCACATGAGTAGGGGTGACTTTGGTGAATCCTAAGGCCATACTGGAGCTTGTCACTTGGCTAGACATCTATCTCAGACCTGCTGACAGGACTATTTCTACGGGGCTCTGGATCAAGCAGTCCAGCCTCTTAATGGATCATGTTTCTCAAGTCAGCCTCTGTGGAGTTACATCTGCTTCCCCCGGGATGAGGTGCGAGACCAGCACATAGTGAGCATGGAGCTCAGTAGATTGAGTGGAATGTTCCTGGGCTGTGGGAACTTCACGAGACCACATCTCATTTTTGCACAAATATCAGTCACTCACCACCTACCTGTGCTCGGCTGGTTGCTTGGTTGGGATGTTTTGACAGGAAGTAGGAGACTTGGTTAAATGTCTGTATAACTTTGAGCTGCTTAAAGAGAGAGACACTTTGTACTAACCCCAACAGGTTTCCTTACGCACCTGATTACGACAAAGAATCTTGGGTTCTTGCTTCGGAGAGTGGCTGAGCAGCTTTGCTGCACATTGGCTTGTTCACCTGAGCTGGGAAAACCTGCGGTCCAGAGCCCCAGGGTGACTAATGAACATGTGTGTGACGAGAGAGAAAACGGTTTGGGGCAGTATTATTTTTTGGGAGCAATTGCCTTTGAGGCTGTCTTCCTGGTTATTTTGAGGATATGTGATTCACAGAAGAGAGAGGGACCTACACATTGGTCATCCTCAAGATTTTCAGGGCCATTCTAGAATAGTCTTCATCCTGGATCCCAGGAACAGACCTCTTTATCAGTGGTGGCATTCCTTTACATCCTCAGCTAAGTATAGTTATGATGATTGCTTTAGAGCACTCAAAAAAGAGTGACTACAGTGGCTGCGTTTGCCTTTATACTTTGAAAGAATGTCCACAACAATAAATATTTATGAAGCTTTATAATTAAAAAATACATTCTTTAGAGAATGCTAATGATGAAAAGACCACCCCCACCTCCCCTCCTCATTTTACCAATGAGGAAATTGAGGCCCTGCGGTCAGATGAATTCATTGAAAGCTCTCTAGTAGGGGATGACCTGAGATTATATCTTGAGTCCTCTTGAAGGAAGCCAATCTGACCCATGTGTGTCCCCCATAGGGCCATCACATTCTTAGGGTCACACTATACTCCGGTGCCATATTAATCCATTCTCATGCTGCTATAAGGACAAACCCAAGACTGGGTAATTGATAGAGGAGAGAGGTTTAATGGACTCACAGTTCCATATGGCTGGGGAGGCCTCACAATCATGGCGGAAGGTGAAGGAGGAGCAAAGGCACATCTTACATGGCAGCAGGAAAGACTGTGTGTGCAGGGGAACTGCCCTTTATAAAACCATCAGATCTTGTGAGACTTACTCACTATCAAGAGAACAGCAGGGAAAAACCCACCCCTATGATTCAATCACTTCCCATCAGTTCCCTCCCATGACATACGGGGATTAAGGGAACTACAATTCAAGATGTGATTAGGCTGAGCACACAGCCAAACCATATCAAGTGCTATCTTAGCAAAATCATCACCAAAAAAAGCATGAAAATTCCAAACACAGGCCACTAGATAGACCATAGGAAGAACAATTTTTACAGCACCAGAACTCATTCGATCTCAGATGGAAACGTGCATCAGGTGACGCAGATTTTTTGCTGCTCTGTACATTGGAGAATGACTGTGAACGTGCCATCAGTTTGATTTGGAAGTGACAAGTAGGTTTTAGCAAGTAGGTGAATTCGCATATATGGAATCATAAACAATGAGAATCGGCAAGGTTTCTTCATTCCTTTGAGGTGGCATGTAAGCCCCCAGGCACTTAGGAAGGTGGGAGGGAGATGGATGAAGATGAGGATTATGGTCTCTGCCCTTTATTAAGAGCCTCCTGTGCATCAGTAAGGCTGATCACTTGATGTTTTACTGGGGCTGACCACAAGCCCCAGGGAAGAGAAGTGTCTAGACACAGGCAGAGCTCCCTGTTCTTGCTTTGGTGTATCCCATTTTGTAAATCAAGAGTCAAGACCATGACCATGAAGAATTCAGGGTGGAGACAGAAAAGGGCAATTTATTTAGTCCCACCATCTGAGAACCAGAATGCCAAAGCTCCAGAATCCTGCAGCCCTGGGACAAATGCCCTAAGGATGCAGAAGCCCACGGAATCCCAGAATTCCAATTGTCCTTCGGCCCAGCTCCAGCTTCCAGGCTGTCTGGTACCATGAACTACTGCCAATTCCTCATGTTCTCTTTGTTTCTAAAGTTCTTGTCTGAGCTGGGAGGCGGTAGGGGTCTGAGTCACTGTGAGGCACACATAGGGAATGTCTAGAAGGAGGCCTGGGCCTAAGAGGGGTTCTCAAGAGGGAGATTATGCTCCGGCGTGTTGCCATCAAAGAACTTTGTTTCCTAACATGTATTCTTCAGCTCAGCCTCAGCTGTACCTGCCTAGCTGGCGTTAAACTAATGAATCTAACATTCCCTTCCCTTTGCATTGGGGTTTGAGGATGAAACCTGTTTAACAGTGAATTGGGGGAAAATTTGTTTGGATTTGCCTTGATGAGGCCTTTTTCAAAGATTGGGGAGGCCACTGGTTTCTCTTAAAATTCAGCAGCAGGAGAATGTAGGGACTGTCCTTCCACACTTGTCTTAGATTTCCACCTCTCTGGAAACGTCTGGCCACTGGTTGATTGACACGACGTATACTTTGTAAAAACAAACAATGCGATATTGTACCTCAGGGGAACTAGCACGTGATAACATGGCTTGCTTAAGGAAGTTATAAAGAAGAAAAAAGAAACGGAAAATTCTGTTACTTCTGTTAATTCTGTTAATGGGTATCAGAACAATTCTAAGATTTTCCATTGGGTGGCATTTTATTTAATGTTACTATGTACAGTCATGCATTGCTTAACAACAGGGATACCCTCTGAGAAATGTGAAGTTAGGCGATTTCATTACTGTGTGAACATCGTGGAGTGCACTTACACAAACCCATATGGTCTAGCCTACTACGTACCTGGGCTACCAGGTCTAGGTACCTGGGTTACCTTTTGCTCCTAAGGTACAAACCTGTACTGCATGTTGCTGTACTGAACACTGTAGGCAGTTGTAACACAATGGTATTTGTGTATCTAACTGTATCTTAACATAGAAAAGATACAGTAAAAATGCTGCATTATAATCTTACGTACTGTCATACCATTATCATATACGCAGTCTGTTGTTGGCTGAAATATCATTATGCGGTGGATGACTATACATGCTTCCAGTCGGGGCAGGTCCACAATCTAAATTATTTGTGGGAATTGCCCTTTAAAATTTCTGAAGAGTGGAGAAATTTGTTTAAGTGGGATTCTCTTGCTTTTTGCACTAATTAAATACATTTTTTAAAGGTTGCTTCTCCACACTCTGCACACCTCTTACCATCATTCTTATAAAGACCAGAAGTTTGAGCATAAAGACAATTTTTTTTTCATAGTTGCATACTTCTACCTCGAATAAGCCTGGCAAAGAGTTTATGGGTGCTGCATACACGCATGCTTGATGAATGAATGAATTAGGAATTACGGCTACAGCAGCGTGTTACTTGGATGCATTTAATTAGAATTATCAGTCTATACAGATGCCCTAGACTTATGATGGGATCATGCCCTGATAAACCCATCACAAATGGAAAATATCAAAAGTCAAAAATGCGTCTAATTTACCTAAACTGCCAAACAGCATAGCTTAGCCTGGCCTGCTAAATGCACTCAGAATACATTAGCCTACAGTTGGGCAAAATCATCTAACACAAAACCTGTTTTATAATGAAGAATTGAATATCTCATGCAACTTATTGAACACTGACCTGAAAATGAAAACCAGAATGGTTGTATGGATACTCAAAGTATGGTTTCTACTGAATGGTTACTGCTTTCACACCATCGTAAGTCAGATAATTGTTCAGTCAAACCATCATAATTTGGGGACTGTTTGTAGAAGGTGTCAGCAAACATTTTCTGTAAATGGCTAGATAATAAGTGATTTAGCCTTGGTGGACCATACCGGCTTTGTCTCAACAGCCTGACGCTGCTGTTGCAGGTTTGAAAGCAGGCAGATAATATCACAATATCACGAGGCATAGCTGTCTTCCCATAGAACTTTATTAGCAAAAACAGGCAGTCTGCTGGATGTGGCCCATCAGCTGCAGTTTACCCTGATCTACATGAAAGCATACACTGGCATCATACAAATGTTAGAAACCAATATGGTAAAAAGAGATTTCAAGACTATGTGAGTGGTAGAGAGCATGCTCTGTGTTCACCAAATCCCATTCCACCTTCCATCTGAACACATGGGAAGAACACATTTCCCAGCCTCCCTTGCACTTAACAGGGGCCTTGTGACTAACTGGCCAATGAGCTGTGTCCAGAGGTTAAGTCCACCATGTCCCATAAGACTTCCTGAATACTGCTCCACGTTCTCTTCCCTCCCCTGCAGACTGGGTGCAAATAATCTAGTGAAGGACTCCAGGGCCCTTCAAGTTGGTGTACTCACTTGCTGGAGCAAGCCTGGATCCCTGAATAACTCTGTGGAGGAGAGTCCTCCCCACCCCCTACCAAGACCTTATAATGGACTGTGAAGGGTTGTAAAATACACCTGTGCTGTTAAGTCACTGAAATTCCGGGGTCATCAGCCTGTCCTCTCTAATCATACCATGTCTGGGCTCAGATCTGGATAAAGGAAAGAAACTGAAAAATAAATAGAGTTCTCTCCAGGGCTAACAGCCTCATGTCTGGCGTACCTGTTGACTGGGGAAGAGAGGAA
Source organism: Rhinopithecus bieti (assembly GCF_001698545.2). Classification (NCBI taxonomy): domain Eukaryota; kingdom Metazoa; phylum Chordata; class Mammalia; order Primates; family Cercopithecidae; genus Rhinopithecus; species Rhinopithecus bieti. The sequence goes on along the minus strand of NW_016810765.1, from coordinate 2,752,405 downwards.
CAAGGAGGTTTTGGTGCTCACAGTCTTAGAAGGTTTATGCCTAAGTAGTGCTGTAGTTTGGGTCTGAGAAACGGGACCTTGAAGAGAGAGTCATTGTGAGGTAGGGTGGCAGAAAGGAGCAGATAACGGATAAGTAGCTTTTATAAAAATTGTACATTGAGGCTGGGCATGGTGGCTCACACCTGTAATCCCAGCACTTTGAGAGGACGAGGTCAGCAGATCACTTGAGGTCAGGAGTTGGAGACCAGCCTGGCCAACATGGTGAAACCCAGTCTCTACTAAAAATACAAAGATTAGCCGGGCGTGGTGGTGTGTGCTTGTAATCCCAGCTACTTGGGAGGCTGAGTCAGGAGAATTGCTTGAACCTGGGAGGCAGAGGTTGCAGTGAGCCAAGATCACGCCATTGCACTCCAGCCTGGGCAACAGAGCAAGACTCCGTCTCAAAAAAAAAAAAAAAAGTACATATACTGCACCAAAACTTGTAGCGAGGATTTATACTTGGTGTGATAGTTCATCTCTGCACTGGTTAAAATGGATTTCTTTAAGCTAGCCTAGAACCTCCCATGCTAACATCATTTCTCTCTCTCTTTGGCTGTATGCAGTAAAATTTACTAAAGTTAAAATAATAAACCAGTACCACAAACTCAGTGGCTTAGCAGAATGAAGTTGATTTTGTAGTCACATCTGTGTCAATTCAATGTAAGTTGGTGGGGGTGTGGTGCTTGGGCTCTGCTCCCCACAGTCATTCAAAATCCAGATCCCCATCATCTTGAGTGTCTCCCCCGACCTGTTCTCCCTCACTCTCCCTCAGCTAAGAAATGGGAAAAGAGATGGAGGGGGATTGCATGGGAGGTTTTGGAGGTCAGGCCTGGTCATGGCATGCATTGCTTCAGCCTGAATTCCCTCACTCAGAACTCAGTTACACGGGCCCACCTGACTGCCCGGAAGGCGGGGAGACACAGCATGACCCGCAAGCCCAGGAAGAAAGGAAAATAGGAAGTGCTGGACTCGTAGCCATCCTGGCTTCGTGGGAAAATACTTTGAGCTCCCAATAACCAAGTGTACAAGTAAGTTTCTGAAACCACCCTTTTCTTAAATTGAAGCCTTGCTGGTGTTTTGTTGAATTACTGCAAGCCTTTAGTAATGCTTCCTTGTCTGGAAGGGCTGTGAACATAATCCAACACCAGAAAGAGAATGAGATTTCTCACAGCTGGTTGTGCCGCTGCAGGAAGCCCACAGGTGGGGCAAAGCATTTGTTACTTTCTCTGTGGCGGGGCCTTTTGGTCTGAGAGCTCCCTGAGCCCTGCCACTCTGGTCACTCACCTTTTCTGCCCTCTGCCTTTCCCTGCAGAGTCCCAGCCTTTTCCCCAGCAGGGCCCTGGTCACTGGAAAATTGGGAGCAAACCCTGCCATCCTCCCAGCAGCAGGCTCCGCAGATTCTGAAGATAGGCACAGACAAAGGAGATCTTCCTCTTGATAAATTGGACTGTCAGTGATAAAACAATTTTTATGTGCTAAAGAACTAAAAGAACTCTCTCAACTAGAGGAGGAAGGGAAGGAACAAGATAGTGAACAAGATGGTGACAGGGACAGAAAACTCTTATCTTCCCGCATAACATGACCATATCTAATGGCCCCTGGGCACATGCAATTAACTGGCCCAAAACAAATATGTATTTTTTAAAGATGGGGTCTTGCTGTTGCCCAGGCTGGAGTGCAGTGGCGTAATCAGAGCTCACTCCAGCCTCCAACTCCTAGGCTCAGGTGATCCTTCTGCCTCAGCTGCTGAGTAGCTGGGACTACAGGCGCCTACCACCACGCCTGGCTACTTTTTTTTTTTTCTTTTTAGAGACAGGTCTCACTTTGCTGCCCAGGGTGGTTTTGGACTTCTGGTTTCAAGTGATCCTTCCGCCTTGACCTCCTAACATGTTGGGATTACAGGCATGAGCCACCTACCTTGCTGGGCCCCAAAGCCATTTTCTGAGAAGCAGCCTCACTGACCAAATACATGCATTCCTTGTTTGGAGGGTGTTGAGGGAGTTGGGCTACCAGATGCTGTTTGGAAAATTTCACTTGATTTTGTTCCACTGAGGGTTTAGGCGCTTTACAGAGCATCTTAGGGAAAGGCATGTTATGTGAAATGCAATGTAGCAAAGGCTGGTCTGGTCTCCCTCCCACACCCCCGCTCCATACACAGAACCACCTTTGGCAAGCACAGGCAGGAAGCCATGTTCTTGGCAGCAAGAAGGGAAGATGTAGCACCTTCTCCTCCCCCCCAATCAGGCCACCTCTAGTGGGAAGTAGTAGTTAGGCCATCTCTTCACTCATCCCCAGTTGAAAAGTCTCCTTTCCTTTGAGCTCAGCATTTGTGTGGGCTCTGCTGTCATTCCTACTCAGAAGGACAGTTGTAATTCTGCAATCCTCAAGGTTAGGGCCTATTTCTATTCCCAGCAGCTAGCCCTGGATCTGGCGTGGAGCAGGGGCGTGACACTGTGCACTGAGTGGTGAACGAGTCTGCCTGCTGCTGCCCAGCAGAGTGTGGGATGTTTACGGCACCCCAACTGAACCCTAAGCTACCTCCCCCTGGACCTAAGGTGATCGGGGATTTTTGCCCCTACATAGAATTGAGGGGACTGTAAAGGAAGCTCTTGTGTGTCAGAGAGTCAGAGCTGCACAGAGTCCTGGGAAATGATGGGCTCATGATGGGGACTGAACTGCGTTCGCTGCTGGAGCTGTGAAGAAGACACTGGAAGGCTATTGCTGCTGCATGTCTCAGGGGGGCCTGAGGCCGCTATAGGTCAGCAGGGCTGGCAGTCAGGGAGAAAATGGGGATGCGAAGCAGGGAAGAGCAAGGGTAGGCTAGAACCACCAAAGACAAAGCAGAACCCACAAAAGCCAAGTGGATTCTGGGGGTTGAACTGGAACCTGCACAGGTGTCACCATCCTGACGGTGCAGTAAGTTGTGGAAGAAGCTGGCACCCTTGGCCATGGATCTGCACGTGTGCCTGCCCCAGGATGTGGAGAAGCCCAAGGAGAAGATCCAGGCAGGAGTTAAATGTGCTGAGAACACCTGCGAGGTTGACCAGAAGATCAGTTGGGCTGTTTTTAAGCAGAAGCAGGCCTCTGAACTCCAGACCCGGACGGCGGCTGCATCCTTCTGCCTTGCAAGTCTCTTTCCATTTCTTCTGTGGCCAGCCGTAACCCAGAACCAAACATGGCAGGGCATTCTGGGAAACGTCAGTAGGTTCAGCTAAGCTGGCACGGTGCAAGGCCATGCATACCATCTCTCAACTGCATTATTCACACTCACGTAGCTACAGGTGTTGAAGTATTTATCACAGGAGCCTTGGGAAAGAGCCTTTTTAGTGAAACACTGAAGTTGCTGTTTTTTCAGAGACAGTCTTGCTCTCTTGCTCAGGCTGGATGGCAGTAGCACAATCATAACTTACTCTAGCCTCCAACACCTGGGTGCAAAGGATCCTCCTGCCACAGCCTCCAGAGTAGCTGGGACTACAGGCATGCATCACCATGCTCAACTAATTTATTTTTTATTATTTTATTTTTAGAGATGTGGGTCTTGTTTTGTTGCCTACGCTGGTCTCAAACTTCTGGCTTTAAGTGATCCTCCCACTTTGGCTTCCCAAATTGCTGGGATTAATTACGGTGCCCAGCCCCGACTGAAGTTTTGACTGTTAAGAGAAGATAAAGTAACTAACTTGGCCCCTCATGCCAACACTTTGTGGCCAGTAAATTCTGCTATTTATTTTTGTTGTTGGAGAAAAGAGGAAGCGAAAGAGAAGGATGAAGATTGTAGTAGAAATAAAGATTTCTGTTGAATCTTGAATTGGGTTTAAAAAGCTTGCTTCTGTTCTGAGTGCATGGGAGATTGGAGAAGTCTAGGTGCTTTTAGCTCCGTGTTTAATATTGAAATGTGTGCGGAGTGGGTGGAGTGAGCTTGCAGGGACAGGAGGGAGGGGAGCAAGTCCCTGCTGAGCTTAGAGTTTCCAGAGAAGATGAAAATTGATCAAAAGAAGCTGGAAAACCAATTTTTTAAAATGAAGTCTTAGTAATTAAATATTCTACATATGATTTTAAAAGTATATTTATAAATATTCTAGGTGTCCTTTAAAAAGATAGATACTCTACAGTTATTTTGAATGTATCAAAATGTATCCATAAGTTCAAATTTGCTGATCATAATGTTTGTCTATATTTTCCTGAGATTTTGTCTGTTTACACTCTCAGTGAGAGAGGTATGTTCAAATCTCTATACAATGATTTGTCCATTTCTCCATTTCTACCTATGAAATTTTGCTCCATAGATTTTGATCCTATGTTAATAGCTACATAAAACTTTAGAGCTGCTATGTTTTTCCAGATCTTTTTGTTATTCGAAATACCGCTCTCTTCTAGCTCTAGCTCTGCTTTTCACCTTGAAGTCTGCTTTTATCTTAGTAGAGAGACTCCAGTTTCCTCTGGGTTAGTGTTTGCACAGCAGATCTTCTGTCATCTTTTTATTTGTCATCTGTCTTTGCGGTTGTCCCATCTTCTTATGCTTGATTATTTTGGGTGGAGCCCTGGATACATATTTGAAAAAATAATTTGAGGATGAGGAAGATCTCTCAAACCCCAAAAGGGAGTTTCCTTGTCTTCTGCCAGTTGTCTGGAGATACTTGATATCTGAGATTGTCATGATTCCAACTGAGTTGCAAACCCCTCAGGGCTGCCCTGTGGAATCCTAGCGCAGAGCCAGAGGGTGTATGAGGGCCTTTTGCTCTTGCAGAGCCTTAGACCTCAATCCTTGTCACTCTAGCCCTGTGATGTTGGAAAAAGAGCTGCTTAACCATCAACTGTCCCTTCCAGAGTTGATAGAAGCCCCAGGAGTAAAACATCCCCATTGTAGGGCTCATCTGCTTGGGCACTATCTTCCCCCATGTAGTGGCTTAGCAGTTATTAACTGTTGCATCATTGCATTAGCTTTCTTTCTTTTTTTGAGACATAGTCTCACTCTGTTGCCCAGGTTGGAGTGCAATTGTGTGATCTCAGCTCACTGCAACCTCCACCTCCCAGGTTCAAGTGATGCTCCTGCCTCAGCCTCCTGAGTAGCTGGGATTATAGGCATGTACCACACGCCCAGCTGATTTTTTGTATTTTTGGTAGAGATGGGGTTTCACAATGTTGGTCAGTCTGGTCTCGAACTCCTGGCCTCAAGTGATCCATCTGCCTCGGCTTCCCAGACTTCTGGGATTATAGGCATGAGCTACTGCGTTGGGCCTGTGTTAGCTTTCTAATACTTTCAAGCATATTTGCAAAATATTTTGTCTGCCATTTCTAGCTGCCCTTAGTGGGACAGTTGATTCAAATTTCCTAGTCATCCTCCTTTACCAGAATCAGAAGTTCCTTGTTTATTTTCTATAGGAAAAACTTCTTTCTCTGCCATGGTTAACTGACATTTTCTTTATGATGTAATATTTTGCTTCAAAAGCTGATGGTTATGGAATATTGAAATTTTACTTCATAATTTTTGTTTAATAGAACACATAGTGTAATTCTGGACATGGAAAACACAGTATAATTCTGTAGTTGTTAAAGAGGGGTGATTTTACAAAAGTTGGAAATATGCTACAAAAAGTTCTCATATTTAATAATATATTTTATCTTAATCTCACTTGTGTTTACAAAGCTTACAGATATTGCACATCACAGTAGACACTTGAAATAGCAAGTTTTTATTATCTATGATACGTGTATTAGTCCGTTCTCACATTGCTATAAAGACATACTGGAGACTGGGTAATTTATAAAGGAAAGAGGTTTAATTAACTCACAGGTCCACGTGGCTGAGGAGGCCTCAGGAAACTTAACAACCATGGCAGAGGGGAAGCAGGCACCCTCTTTACAGGCAGCAGGAGAGAGCGTGAGCTTGTGAAGAGGGAACTGTCAAACACTTAGGAAACCATCACATCTCATGAGAACTCACTCGCTATCACGAAAACAGCATGGGAGAGACCGCCTCCATTATCCAATCACCTCCCACCCGGTCCCTCCCTCGACACGGGGGGGATTATGGGAATTACAATTCAGGATGACATTTGGGTGGGGACACAGAGCCAAACCATATCAATACGTTAATAATTACTAATTTTAACAAAAAGGTTAGACAGGAGCAATTCGCTCAAGAGATCTATTGTATATCATGGTGACTAAGTTAATAATAATATATAGTATATTTGAAAACTGCAGGCTGGGCACAGTGGCTCATGCCTGTAATCCCAGCACTTTGGGCAGCCGTGGTGGGCAGATCACTTGAGGTCAGGAGTTCAGGACCAGCCTGGCCAACATAGTGAAACCCCATCTCTACTAAAAATACAAAAAGTAGTCAGGCATGGTGGTGGGCACCTGTAATCCCACTACTCAGGAGGACGAGGCAGGAGAATTGCTTGAACCCAGTGGGGCGGAGGTTGCATTGAGCTGAGATCATGCCCCTGCACTCCAGGCTGGGGACAGAACAAGACGGTGTCTCAAAAAAAGAAAAAAGAAAAAAAGACAAGTGCTAAGGGAGTAGATTTTAAGTGTTCTTACCACAAAACAATAAGCATGTGAGGTAATACAAATGTTAAACAGCTTGTTTTAGCCACTTTACAATGTATACATGTATCAGAACACCAGCTTGTAAGTCATACATATATACAATTTTGTCCATTAAAATATAAGTAAATAGAAATTAAAAATATAAAATTTAACCACAATGCTTAATGATCTGACAGAGGAACAAGGACTCTAGCTTAATTGGGAAAGTCGATCTTGAACAGAGAGCTTGGAGCCCTGCTGTCCTGGGGCATTCATAGGGCAGGAAGCCCCCCGTGGGGAGGATCTGGTGGAGATGGGGCAGCCTGCTGGGCTCTGGGTCCCATCCAGAGGGCCTCACCGCACTCGACAGGGACTGTCACCGGCAGCCGCGGATCCCTGCGTGAAACCAGCAGGGCGCCACTTCATCAGCAGCTCCTGTTACTGTTAGCCTGGGAATTTCTGAATGAAACACACGTGGAGGACATCTGCTTTCCAGGATCCCCTGTCAGAGCAGTGAATATGGTGATTTTGTTTGAGAAAGGAAAAAGAGAAAGCCAGATATGAGCTCAATTTTGAGAGCCTGGTCATGTTTCTGTATCACTGAGTTTGCTCCTATAATATTTACTCCTTTGAGAGTGATTTTTTTTTTTCAATTAAATGAATGTGTTAGGCAATTTCAAGTCATGATGTTTCTCTAGCCTAGGACTCTCCATGAACCACAGACAGACCCATTTTATCCATCTGCCTTTTAGACATCTCCACTTAGATGCTGGCCACCTCAGACTCAGCATGTGCCCCACCCAAGTCACATCTCCCCTAACCCTCATCCTCTTCCGACTCTTTGTCCTCTCTTTCCCTGAGATGAAGCCAGCCTTAAATGCTTTCCCCACGGTGCATGAGAGTCCCTTGTGCTCAGAGTGCAGGTGCCGTAGAGGCTGTTTGAACAGGCCCATCCAAGTACCCACATACCTGTGGATGAGCTGCTTGCCAAACCAGAGTTATGCACAAAACTCCACTCTTTTGGGTCATTATCATTGCTTTTTTGCAACAGTATCTCACTCTTTCACTCAGGCTGAAGTGCAGTGGCACGATCTTGGCTCATTGCAGCCTTGACCTCCCAGGCTTAAGCAATCCTCCCACCTCAGCCTCCTGAGTAGCTGGAACAACAGGCACAACTACCATGCCCAGATAATTTTTGTATTTTTTGTAGAGATGGGGTCTTACTATGTTGCCCAGCTGGACTTGAATTCCTAGGCTCAAGCGATCCACCCACCTTGGCCTCCCAAAGTAGTGGGATTACAGGTGTGAGCCACGGCACCCAGCCAACTCCACTCTTGTAATAGACAGACATTGTTAAGGGTCTACAAAAAATCATTCATTTCATATTCCATATTCCAAGTAAAAATTGTATTTAAATAAAGGTTACAGGGTACTCCCTTCCTCATTCCTCCCTGCCCTTCCTCATACTTATCCCTGGAACATTCTCCGGGGCCTCAGCTGCCACTCTCTCCACCAGCCATCCTCGTAATGACTTGCGACAAAAGAACAGACCCTTGCTGGGCCGTTCTCATTCAGAGGGACAAAAATGACTTCTCTGACCAAGAACTTTTCCAGATAAATGGAGACTAACGGAACACAACCACTAAATGCAACCTGTGATCCTACACTGGGCTCCAGACCAGATAAAGGACATTCCTGGAGCAACCGGCAAACTTTGGACAAGGCCTGAAGATTAATAATCTTAAATAATAATAATGGTGTGTCGGCCGGGCACGGTGGCTCAAGCCTGTAATCCCAGCACTTTGGGAGGCCGAGACGGGCGGATCGCGAGGTCAGGAGATTGAGACCATCCTGGCTAACACCGTGAAACCCCGTCTCTACTAAAAATACAAAAAAAAAACTAGCCAGGCGAGGTGGCGGGCGCCTGTAGTCCCAGCTACTCGGGAGGCTGAGGCAGGAGAATGGTGTAAACCCGGGAGGCGGAGCTTGCAGTGAGCTGAGATCCGGCCACTGCACCCCAGCCTGGGCGATAGAGTGAGACTCTGTCTCAAAAAAAAAAAATAAATAAAAATAATAATAATAATAATAATAATAATAATGGTGTGTCCATGCTCATTTCCTGATGCTGATCATTATACTGTGATTATGCAAGACGATGTCCTTGTTTTTAGGAAATCACACTAAGTCTCTAGAGATAAGGTGGCATTGTGCCTGCAACTTACTCTCAAATGTTTCAGGAAAAAAGTAAATGTGTGTGTTGGCCCACATGGGTGTGAAGTGTGTGTGTGTTTGCACACACATGGAGGGAGAAAGGATGAATGATAAAGCAAAGTAGTTAGTTGTTCACATTTGGCCAATCTTGAACGGCATAGAACTCTGTACCATTTTCCCCACATTTTTGCAAGTCTTATATTATTTCAAAATAAGAGTTAAAAAAACCGGCTAGGCGCCGTGGCTCATGCCTGTAATTCCAGCACTTTGGGAAGCTGAGGTGGGTGGATCACCTAAGGTCAGGAGTTCAAGACCAGCCTGTCCAACATGGTGAAACCCTGTCTCTACTGAAAATACAAAAACAGAGTGAGCCTCTATCTTTAAAAAAATAAAAATAAATAAAAAATAAATCTCCACACTTGGAGTACTTCTGGGCCTCTTGGGTGCAGTCTGCTCCAAATTCAAGTTCTAATGTTGGGTTTCCAAAGAGGCTGAGCTCTCTGCTTCTTTCAAGCCAGATTCTCCAAATTCCCCTCACCTGGCTAAACAGACAATATGTCTTCCTCTCCTGGTGAGGTCTCCTGGTGACCTGGCAGGTCATATCTATATCTACTCCCTATTTTTCATGTAGAAGCTTGCTTTCCTCTTTGATATCTCACTGGGTTCCACTTTTTCTCTCTACTACAAGAGCCAAAGGCTGGGTTTATCCATTGCAACGTGTATCAGTCAGGATCTGTGCAGTAGGTCATGCCGCACTAACAAACTGCCCCTGAAGTTCAGCTTACTTAACTTTGTTGATAACTTGTGAGTTGATTTCTCACTCATGCCACATATCCAGCATGGCAAGTGAGGGCATATCTGTGTTCACTGTAGTTATTTAGGAGCCCTGGGTGATGGAGGCTCCATGTTGTCTCATGCTTCTAAAATCACCACAGCAGATGAAAATGAGTGGTGCATTACTCACTGACTTTGAAAAGTTTTTCCTTTCCTTTTTCCTGCCCTTTCCTGTCCTCTCCTTCTCCTTCCTTCCTCTCTCTTTCTTTCTTTCTTTCTCTGTCTTATACAGGGTCTCGTTCTGTTGCCTATGCTGGAGTGCAGTACCTCCATCTTACTGCAACCTCTGCCCCCCGGGTTCAAGTGGTTCTCCTGCCTCAGCCTCCCGAGTAACTGGGATCACAGGCATGCACCACCAAACCCGGCTAATTTTTGTATTTTTAGTGGAGACAGGGTTTCACCATGTTGGACAGGCTGGTCTTGAACTCCTGGCTGCAGGTGATCCGTCTCCCTCCGCCTCCCAAAGTGCTGGGATTACAGGTGTGAGCCACTGCGCTCGGTCATAGCGTTTATTTTCAAAAGAGACAAGAGTGATTTCCACTCACATTTCATTCACCCTAAAGTTCAGTCCTACATTGTGTTTGTGAGAAGGAGAGATAGAAATGCATTTGTCACAGCCCTGATGATTGCTGCAGTACTAATGCTCAGCAGTTAACCTGATTTTGATAGTGAAACTTAGCAGTGCAGCAAAAGAGGCCTGCCTATAAGAAGCAAGGACGTTGAGGGCCACCAGAGCCCAAGTTAGAATTACAGATTGGCCAAGCATTGTCTGAGCGTCTCCTCCTCTGAGAGGCTGCCCTGACCTGCTCTGTGCTCCCACCATGACCTGCACGGACTTCTGTCTTCCCACCCTAGCATGCTTTCACTCTTTATTTTCTCGTGATTTTCTGCCTTGTTAGGTAGATGAATTTTACATGCACCACAGATGTTTACTGCATGCACCTATCAATAGAAGGCACCTATTATTTGCAATAGAAGGCACTGCACTAGGTTCTGGGATATAAGAACAAATAAGACATTGGTTCTGCCCTCGTGGCATTTCCTGGCCTGCCATGAAGACAGAGAGGAAAACAGACATTTTACATTGAGAGGGTAGAGCTCAGCACAGCTGACCTATTTGGGAAGCAAGAGGGGTGGCGAGAGGAGGGAGGACGTGGGAGGCAGCTGTTCTGCACCGCACTGGACACTCACCGTCCAGGTTCTCCATCCGTCGTTCTCGCCAGTCAGGAAGAGGGCCCATGATGTGCAGCGTGCCAGTGGTGAGATTAGAAGTCAGGGTTTAGAGGCTACCGATGCATCCTGTTTTTGCAAACAAGAAATTCTACTTACATTTAAGTAACACTTCATAATTCAGGTGCCCCTGGAAATCATGGCTCGTTTTACAAATGAGGACAGTAAGGCTGGTAACTTGTTGGGGTCCTTAAAAGTCCCAACTACACCATGTAGAACTCAGGGTCCTGATTCCCAGTCCAGCACACTTTCCAGTAATCCATCCTGCCTGGACCTTGTTTGAGACCCTACCTGCCTGAAGGTCCTACAGTCTTCAGAAGAGTTTACATTCACTTTCATGATAGGTGTGGGGAAGAGTCACATCGATTTAATCACAGTCCTTGGTTAGGATGAGCCAAGTGGATGTGTAAGATCCTCCTTTTCTCTGGCTTGCTGTTGGATAATTATAAGGATGAACAACGCACAATAAAAGTGACTTTTCAGGGGGTACCATCTATACTTGACATCCCAGCTACTAAGCAGATGCTTGCTGACTCACAGCTGCCGCTGTAGCCAGCCCTGCATGGTGATGTCATTGCTGTGGGATACAGGAAGATGGGAGGGGGAAGAAGAGCCTGGGGTCCTGCTTCTCTTGCCAGGATTCATTTGTCTGCTACAACTTGCAGCCAAGGAAAGGATGCTGAGTCTCTGGGGCCAACACGTGGAAATGCTGTGGCTGCAGGCCAACCTTATCTTTTCCATTTTCTGAGGTTTGGAGAGAGTTCTGGCTCATGCTAGCCTCCCATTGATTAAATGAGATAATGTATGTAGAGGCCTTGGCACATAGTNAAAAAAAAAAAATAAATAAAAATAATAATAATAATAATAATAATAATAATGGTGTGTCCATGCTCATTTCCTGATGCTGATCATTATACTGTGATTATGCAAGACGATGTCCTTGTTTTAGGAAATCACACTAAGTCTCTAGAGATAAGGTGGCATTGTGCCTGCAACTTACTCTCAAATGTTTCAGGAAAAAAGTAAATGTGTGTGTTGGCCCACATGGGTGTGAAGTGTGTGTGTGTTTGCACACACATGGAGGGAGAAAGGATGAATGATAAAGCAAAGTAGTTAGTTGTTCACATTTGGCCAATCTTGAACGGCATAGAACTCTGTACCATTTTCCCCACATTTTGCAAGTCTTATATTATTTCAAAATAAGAGTTAAAAAAACCGGCTAGGCGCCGTGGCTCATGCCTGTAATTCCAGCACTTTGGGAAGCTGAGGTGGGTGGATCACCTAAGGTCAGGAGTTCAAGACCAGCCTGTCCAACATGGTGAAACCCTGTCTCTACTGAAAATACAAAACAGAGTGAGCCTCTATCTTTAAAAAAATAAAATAAATAAAAAATAAATCTCCACACTTGGAGTACTTCTGGGCCTCTTGGGTGCAGTCTGCTCCAAATTCAAGTTCTAATGTTGGGTTTCCAAAGAGGCTGAGCTCTCTGCTTCTTTCAAGCCAGATTCTCCAAATTCCCCTCACCTGGCTAAACAGACAATATGTCTTCCTCTCCTGGTGAGGTCTCCTGGTGACCTGGCAGGTCATATCTATATCTACTCCCTATTTTCATGTAGAAGCTTGCTTTCCTCTTTGATATCTCACTGGGTTCCACTTTTCTCTCTACTACAAGAGCCAAAGGCTGGGTTTATCCATTGCAACGTGTATCAGTCAGGATCTGTGCAGTAGGTCATGCCGCACTAACAAACTGCCCCTGAAGTTCAGCTTACTTAACTTTGTTGATAACTTGTGAGTTGATTTCTCACTCATGCCACATATCCAGCATGGCAAGTGAGGGCATATCTGTGTTCACTGTAGTTATTTAGGAGCCCTGGGTGATGGAGGCTCCATGTTGTCTCATGCTTCTAAAATCACCACAGCAGATGAAAATGAGTGGTGCATTACTCACTGACTTTGAAAAGTTTTCCTTTCCTTTTCCTGCCCTTTCCTGTCCTCTCCTTCTCCTTCCTTCCTCTCTCTTTCTTTCTTTCTTTCTCTGTCTTATACAGGGTCTCGTTCTGTTGCCTATGCTGGAGTGCAGTACCTCCATCTTACTGCAACCTCTGCCCCCCGGGTTCAAGTGGTTCTCCTGCCTCAGCCTCCCGAGTAACTGGGATCACAGGCATGCACCACCAAACCCGGCTAATTTTGTATTTTAGTGGAGACAGGGTTTCACCATGTTGGACAGGCTGGTCTTGAACTCCTGGCTGCAGGTGATCCGTCTCCCTCCGCCTCCCAAAGTGCTGGGATTACAGGTGTGAGCCACTGCGCTCGGTCATAGCGTTTATTTTCAAAAGAGACAAGAGTGATTTCCACTCACATTTCATTCACCCTAAAGTTCAGTCCTACATTGTGTTTGTGAGAAGGAGAGATAGAAATGCATTTGTCACAGCCCTGATGATTGCTGCAGTACTAATGCTCAGCAGTTAACCTGATTTTGATAGTGAAACTTAGCAGTGCAGCAAAAGAGGCCTGCCTATAAGAAGCAAGGACGTTGAGGGCCACCAGAGCCCAAGTTAGAATTACAGATTGGCCAAGCATTGTCTGAGCGTCTCCTCCTCTGAGAGGCTGCCCTGACCTGCTCTGTGCTCCCACCATGACCTGCACGGACTTCTGTCTTCCCACCCTAGCATGCTTTCACTCTTTATTTTCTCGTGATTTTCTGCCTTGTTAGGTAGATGAATTTTACATGCACCACAGATGTTTACTGCATGCACCTATCAATAGAAGGCACCTATTATTTGCAATAGAAGGCACTGCACTAGGTTCTGGGATATAAGAACAAATAAGACATTGGTTCTGCCCTCGTGGCATTTCCTGGCCTGCCATGAAGACAGAGAGGAAAACAGACATTTTACATTGAGAGGGTAGAGCTCAGCACAGCTGACCTATTTGGGAAGCAAGAGGGGTGGCGAGAGGAGGGAGGACGTGGGAGGCAGCTGTTCTGCACCGCACTGGACACTCACCGTCCAGGTTCTCCATCCGTCGTTCTCGCCAGTCAGGAAGAGGGCCCATGATGTGCAGCGTGCCAGTGGTGAGATTAGAAGTCAGGGTTTAGAGGCTACCGATGCATCCTGTTTTGCAAACAAGAAATTCTACTTACATTTAAGTAACACTTCATAATTCAGGTGCCCCTGGAAATCATGGCTCGTTTTACAAATGAGGACAGTAAGGCTGGTAACTTGTTGGGGTCCTTAAAAGTCCCAACTACACCATGTAGAACTCAGGGTCCTGATTCCCAGTCCAGCACACTTTCCAGTAATCCATCCTGCCTGGACCTTGTTTGAGACCCTACCTGCCTGAAGGTCCTACAGTCTTCAGAAGAGTTTACATTCACTTTCATGATAGGTGTGGGGAAGAGTCACATCGATTTAATCACAGTCCTTGGTTAGGATGAGCCAAGTGGATGTGTAAGATCCTCCTTTTCTCTGGCTTGCTGTTGGATAATTATAAGGATGAACAACGCACAATAAAAGTGACTTTTCAGGGGTACCATCTATACTTGACATCCCAGCTACTAAGCAGATGCTTGCTGACTCACAGCTGCCGCTGTAGCCAGCCCTGCATGGTGATGTCATTGCTGTGGGATACAGGAAGATGGGAGGGGAAGAAGAGCCTGGGGTCCTGCTTCTCTTGCCAGGATTCATTTGTCTGCTACAACTTGCAGCCAAGGAAAGGATGCTGAGTCTCTGGGGCCAACACGTGGAAATGCTGTGGCTGCAGGCCAACCTTATCTTTTCCATTTTCTGAGGTTTGGAGAGAGTTCTGGCTCATGCTAGCCTCCCATTGATTAAATGAGATAATGTATGTAGAGGCCTTGGCACATAGTACATGGCCAATAAATGGTAATCTGCGGTAATAGTAATAATTACAGTAATAATGGCCTTAATTCCTATAGTAATAAATAATTTAATAATCATAGTAATAATAAATATGATAATATAATAATCAGTGGTGTGGGGAGAGTAGTGCATTGGGAGGGAGGCTCCCCGTGGGAAAGAGCTGTATCAGTGATGCAAGAAAATAAAAAGCAGACTGTGTGGGAATGCGTTGTACTCTCCCCACAGTTTGCTGGCAAGCTAAAACTGCTCTAAAAAGTAAAGTCATTTATTATATATACATATATTTTATTTTATTTTATTTTTTGAGATGGAGTTTCACTCTGTCGCCCAGGCTGGAGTGCGGTAGAGTGATCTCCGCTCACTGCAAGCTCCGCCTCCCATGTTCATGCCCTTCTCCTGCCTCAGCCTCCTGAGTAGCTGGGACTACAGGCGCCCGCCGCCACGCCCGGCTAATTTTTTGTATTTTTAGTGGAGATACGGTTTCACCGTGTTAGCCAGGATGTCTCGATCTCCCTTCCTTGTGGATCCGCCTATCTCAAGCCTCCCAAAGTGTAATTTTTTTTTTTTTTTTTTTGAGGCAGAGTCCGCTCTGTTGGCCGCTGGAGTGCAGTGGTGCCATCTTGCTCACTGCAATCCGCCTCCCAGGTTCCAAGCGATTCTCTGCCTCAAGTCTCCTGAGGAGCTGGGATTACAGTGCCCGCCACCACACCCGGCTAATTTTTTGTATGTTATAGAGATAGGGGATTCACCATCGTTGGCCAGGCCTGGTCTTGAACTTTTGGACCTTGGTGACTGCTCGCACCCTCAGCCTTCCCCAAAGGGCTGGATTACAGCGTGAGCCACCCGCACCTGGCCCAGTTTTTTGTTTTTGTTTTTTTTTTTTTTTTTTTTTTAATGAAAGAGAGAACAAAATCCCAGACTGATGATTAGTTGGTATTACTGTGTTTCAGTTCTCTAAAGACAATGCACCTCCTTTTTGCATGTACCAGGTGGACCAGCTTCTACCATTTTTAAATGGCCTCATTGGCTGTGCAGATACTCAAATGAGTCACATGTTAATGAAGAAGTAAAGTTTGCTGGTAGGATGATAGCTCCAGTGTCTCTTTATTTACCACTGGGTGTTGAATGCTGGTGAAACTGACCCAGGACACGGCTGGGTGCAGAAGCTGTAGGTCTTGGGCTCTCTGTGGTCTCTCCACAGAGCTAAGCAGCCACATCATCTCCACTCAGCATGGCTGCAGTGGGTATGTTGGCTGCGAGCAGCCCCTGGGAGGGTGCCCACCACGCCTCATGCCTAGTGAGAGCTCTCCAGATCCACAGACCAGGGCAAATCTTGTCCAGACATTGCCAATGGATTGGCTTCCTTTCCTTTGCCTGATGCAAGGTTCTCTTTTCTTCGAGTAGGAAAATGCCCAGATAATCAGAGAAGTGGAAGTGGACAAGGTCTCCATGCTCTCCAGGGAGCAGGTGGAGGCCATCAAGCAGCTCTGGCAAGATCCAGGCATCCAGGAGTGTTATGACAGAAGGAGGGAGTACCAGCTGTCGGACTCTGCCAAATAGTGAGTACAGAGCCCAGCCTGGCTGCCCACGGTGCTTTCAGGCAAGCTCGGCCACACTTCAAAGAAGCTTCTCGCTGAACGCTGCTGAAATGCGGTGCACAGCGGCAGCGCTACCTGCCTCTGCTTTTCCATATCTCTCCTGACCTCTTGGTGCCATCTCACCACCTCCTAAAGCCCTCAGTCAGTCTGTGGATCGCAGACCTCTCTTCCTGCCGACACCCACCTGCTCTCGCTGTGTTCTGAGCCTGTCGTTTTCAGTGAGAGATTCAATCAAATCTGAGGTCCCTTAAGTGGGACTGATCTCTTTTGGAGTGCTGAAATTACCTGATTTAAACAAGAAATACCCTAGCTTTTGGCTTCTACTTCTCTCCTCTCTATATTCCTCTGCCTTTCTGGTTTCCCCGTCAGAAGACAGCCGGTCCAATTGCCCTAAAATCCTAAGTCAAGTTTAGAGCAGCGGGTCCATTGACCCATCAGCTGCTGATCTGGTGCTGCTCTCTAGTGGCACAGGTAGGCTGTGCTCCCAGCACACACAGGAAGCTCAATCGTTTGTTTATTGGCCGCCTGTGAAGGCCTACACACTGTATTTTGGACCCATACAGCTCAACTTTTAATTCATTAATCCTTGAAGGTAAGCAGATTTCTATTTAGATGTCCTGGCATGCAAGCTGTCCCATAGAGATGACAGATTTTCACTTTCTTAGGCATTTCCTGTTCACATCTGTAATCCCAGGGATTTGGAAGGCAGAGGTGGGAGAATCGCTTGAAACCAGGAATTCGAGACTAGCCTGAGCAGCAGAGCAGACCCCGTCTCTGCAAAAAATACAAAAATTAGCTGGGCATGGTGGCCTGTGCCTGTAATCCCAGCTACTCGGGAGGTTGAGGCGGGAGGATGTCTTGAGCCTAGGAGGTTAAGGTTACAGTGAGCCTTGATTGCACCACTGCAATATAGCCTGAGTGACAGAGTGAGACTCTGTCTCAAAAAAAAGAAAATTTAAATAAATAAATACATAAATAATATCCCAGGGCAGTGCCTCCTCAGTCTGGTCACTGGGCAATAGTTTGATATGGGTCCTTCTTAAAGTAGCAATAACTCCTGCTTCTGCAGCTCAGCTCTTTCTCACGTGTCCCATATCATCTTCCATCCTCTGAAGACTCAGAAATCTCTTCCCCAGATCTACCTCCTTCCCTTTGGGTACCACTGTCACCCTCGGAGCAGGCATTGAGCTGGACAAGTTATTGGGCAGGAGAGGAAGCCAGAAGTGTCACCTCCTGTGGTTTCAATGGCCTTTCTTTGGTGTTTATCCCGGGCTGAGAGTTTAATGTCATTAATCCAGGTTGGCACAGCTAATCTAAGTACAGGAATGTTTAGGTGCAGCAAAAAAGCATCAAGGCAGGAAAATAAACCCCAGTAAGGTGTTAGATCAGCATAGAGAGGTGGAAGAAGGAAAGAGTGCCGTGGAGGAGGGCTTGCCTTTGACACCTCAAGGAGCCAGGAATAGGCACGACATTCCTGAGCCATAGCTGAGGTGGCCTGAGTTAGCTGCCTCTGTGAAGTCCTGGGGGTTGGCTAGGGCTCTTGATGTAGATCCATTTGGAGAAGACCCACCAGACCTGCTACAGAATTCAATGTAACCCTGAAAACCACGGGGGCAAGGCCACTGACATGGAGGAGGGGCATGGCTAGGGTGGTGGTCAGAACTGTCACAGAGAAAACAGCCTCTCCTAAACCCAGTTGCCCAACCTTCCAAACCGGCAGGACTCAAGGCACTTACTCATTTTCTCCATCTGAGCCAGCGGTTTTCAATCCCTTAGCTAGAGGTGTCTGCTTGCGATGCGCCAGGCACTGTGGTAAGGGCTGCAGGTATTAAACAATCAATGCTCTCTGCTCTCAGAGAATGTACAGTCTGGTGGAGCAAGTCAGGTATAAATCAAATAAATACACATCAAAGTACAGCAGAAACAGTGATAAGCCCTGGGACTGTATCTGGGCAGGGAGGTGGATTATGGAAGGCTGCCCCAGTGCTTGGCTTCTGGAGCTGAAGGCATGTGGTGAACAGGGTTTGCCTGTGACCTCTTGGTTAGCCTCCATGTGAACCTGTTCAGCCCCTGATCCTGTGCTGGGACAGAGCAGGGCTGATCTCAGCTTGCAGGGGGCTCTGCATCTCCAACTCTTTTGTTAGCTAGGGCCTGAGTTACAGTTATTTTACCTAAAAATGTCTTTTAGAAAGGCCTTAAAGTTGTTGTTTTTTTAAAAAAGGATTATCTTATTTTACTACAGAAAGAAAAAAAAATGTTTTAAGCTCAGGGCTTCAATATATGGCCAAAAATAAGTTAAGGCAAGTTTTGGGTTATTTTAGGAGATGTATAGTTTCCCAGTGTCTTCAACAGGAAAACTTTTTCTTGTTGCTGTTGTTTTGAATTTCTCCTCAGCCTGTTTTACATCTGTGTATTTTCTTAGAAACTCTATTTAGTTCATTGAGCAAAGCTTTGGAGAAGAGCATCTCCATTATATAATGTTCTTGGACAAGGGTGAGTGGGAGGGAGAAGGGCCTCTGGAGGGAGGATGACAGATGGGGCGTTGGAGAGAGCCATTTCCAACATCCTGGTCCTTCCAACCTCACTGTCTCCCTCGCTGGTCAAATAGAAGCGATGGAGCTTAGAACCCATGAGCAGGAGATGGAGTACTCTGCAGATGTCCCAGAAGGCTCATGAAAGTCCTTCTGACCCATATTGTCTTCCAAACAGTCGTAGGAAGGATGGAGAAGCCTGGCCTGGCGCTGGCTCTTAGGAAAGTCATTGATGGAATTCATGTGTCTGTGTGGGGCTCACTGTGAGTGGGGGGTGACTTCCTTTGAGTAGGATGGACATTTCTCCCTTCTCTAAAAGGAGACTCAGTTCCTCGTTCTCTGATATAGTTACCTGACTGACATCGACCGCATCGCCACACCATCATTTGTGCCGACACAACAAGATGTGCTTCGCGTCCGAGTGCCCACCACCGGCATCATCGAGTATCCGTTTGACTTGGAAAACATCATCTTTCGGTAAGTCTGTCTCCCTGATGTACCATGAAGAATCCACCCAGGCTTGGAAGTCCCCAGATGGATTCTTAAACATGTTATTGCTAAGCAGGGATTATATCTCTTAGGACAGAGTGACCCTCTCTGCTCAGGGTATTTAGAACTATGGTAGATCTCAACCCTAGAATGGAGAGGAAGTCACCTTCCTATTACCCTTGGAGAAGAAGGGTTTCCTTACTGGAACCTGGAATGATTCTTATGTGTAACACACACACACACACACACACACACACACACACAAATGTATACTTCTGTATCCCACAAATTGAATATAGTGATTATCGATGTCTTTTCCTTAAGGATGAATAATATTTCCTTTCTCCTCTATTTTCTCCTCCAAGATTTATCCTTAGAAAATTAAAACTATGAAGAATAATATCTACAAACTAACAGCTGTGTAAAAATGTCTGCATTTCTACTTACAAATATAGAAAATACTTTTAGGATGACTTCAGTGAATCTTCACTGCATTTAGTTATGGTAAAAAGTGAATAATATAGGGCATATATGTAGTACTGCACATTTCAAAGCACTTTTATATCCACTATTTCCTTTGTTCTTCCTAAAAATTATCACACATGATTTTCTAGTTGAGACAACACACCAGTCCTCCCACATCCGGGTCCTGTCTGATCCCCAGTTATAGCTCAGTGCTTCTTTATCCAGAATTGCTGTGTTTGGGGAGCCCTCAGGTCCAGCCCCTCAAAAATGTCCCGCATCTATAATAGCATATCCCTGATTTTAATAGTAGCTCCCTGTGCCTGTGTGCCCATGAATTTCTCTAGGCCTTTTCACAATTAACTGCTTTTTGCCATGTCCAAAACCTCTTAGAGAGAGGCTCCCAAGGGTTTTGTTTATTTGTTTTGTTTTAGAAAAGACTTTTATTTCTTCTAAGTTTATCCTTCTTGGACTGTGAAGAATGGGTTTTGCATTACTTTCTAGAGTCTGCTGAATGGGTTTAACATCATCCACCAGTGAAATCTATTACTTTACAACTCAGAGCACCTCTCCCAGTGGGATATTTCTGGCTGAAAAATTCTGATCTTTGAAATTGAGGCCTTTATAGAATGGCTTCTTCAAGGTCAGCCTTTTGACAGTTGGAACGTCCTGTTTCCAGATGGTTCCCTGCTGTGATAGCCAGCCACGAACACGTCATTGTGGGAGTGGTCGCACCTCCAGGACATGGTTTAAGGACAGGATTGAATTTTTCATTTTCCTTCCTGCACTTTTCTGGACAACAGTTCTGGGTGGTTGGCCTGTGGGCCACCTAAGCACGTCGACCCAGTGTCTTCAGGGACTGGTGTGTGTGTGGTGGGGCGGTGAGGTAGGGGTGGGTGAGGGTGACTTGGCAGCTGTATCTGGTCCATTATGTATTTTCTTTGGCTCACTTGGTATTATTAAAAATCGTTTGAGCTAACACATTGGATACTTGTTTCTCCTGAAAAGGCAGAGGCTGTGGTCATGGTGAGCCTGCGTTTTGTTCTGCAGCGCTTGGCTGTAGGTACGCGGCAGGCTTCCCTGCAGACAGGGCCCGTAGCTGTTGTGCCGTGTATGTTTTAATACTTTGGGGAGCCCACTTGCCTCATTCCCATAAACTGCCTGATTCCTGGAGCATTTGAGCTCGTGATCCCTGGGCTGCGAGTTGCTGACATTTTTCCCAAAGACACAGATAGAGGCTTTGGATTTCTGTGCTGGACAGAGGACACTTGTAGGTTTTTATAGGGAACAAGAGGTGGCATCCAGGGAATGCAGAAAGGATTTACGGTTAAGTAGAGGAGCCATGAAAACAGAATAGGCTCAGGTCCTGATCCAGCCTGGGGGACCCGGAAGACAGCTGGCCACTCTGTCCCTCTTGTGTCTGGTATCCAGGGACTCTGCAGTGGTCGCCACAGAACCCAAGTGGATGTTTGCGTTTTCTGCCTGGACACTGGTTAGCTTCCTAACCAGCAGGCTCCCCAAGTCACCTCTGCATGTCTTCAGAAATGTCATTTACATTCTCTGCCTTCTTTGCCAGGAAACATCCAGTGGTCCCTCATTGCTTAAAGCAGCAGCATCAAACATTTTAAAACTTAGGACGTCTTTTCTTAGAAATTATTGAGGACCCCAAAGAGCGCTGGTTTCCATGCTATAATAATTCACTTCCTTTTCCCCCAAAGTGTCATGTATTCCAACCTTTGAAGGATCTGTGTTTCTACACGACAGGATGGTGGATGTTGGTGGCCAACGATCGGAAAGACGGAAATGGATTCACTGCTTTGAGAGTGTCACCTCCATTATTTTCTTGGTTGCTCTGAGCGAATATGACCAGGTCCTGGCTGAGTGTGACAATGAGGTACGCTAGGCGGGAAGTTTGGGTAGCTGTGGAAGCCAGAGCCCTATTCTGTGGTTTCTAAGAAGTCAGGAAATAGACCCTTGTCATTAGGTTAAACAGTCTTGTAGCGGCCGGGCGCGGTGGCTCAAGCCTGTAATCCCAGCACTTTGGGAGGCCGAGACGGGCGGATCACGAGGTCAGGAGATCGAGACCATCCTGGCTAACATGGTGAAACCCCGTCTCTACTAAAAAATACAAAAAACTAGCCGGGTGAGGTGGCAGGCGCCTGTAGTCACAGCTACTTGGGAGGCTGAGGCAGGAGAATGGCATGAACCTGGGAGGCGGAGCTTGCAGTGAGCTGAGATCCGGCCACTGCACTCCAGCTCGGGCGACAGAGCGAGACTCCATCTCACAAAAAGAAAAAAAAAAAAAAACATCTTGCTACTCAAAGTGTGACCTGTGGACCAGTGGCACAGGCATCACTGGGATGGCTTGTTAGAAATGCAAGCTTACTGAATCAACCCCAACCAACTACATCAGAATCTACATTTTAACAAGACCCCAGGTAATTCAAATATGTATGAAAGGCTGAGAATCATGGGCCTGGAACCCGAGTTCTAAACTTGAATGCACACTGGAGTTCGCCGAGGGACTTAACGAAAACCTGGTGCCTGAGTCCAACCCCAGAGATTCTGATTGAATTGGTGGTGAAGGGGGCCTGAGTGGGGGGAATTTTAAAAAGCACCCCAGGTGAATCCACTGTGCTGTGAAGGTTGGAACCTATTCAAAAGCCTAGGTTCTCATCCTTGGTGGCAGAGTGGAATCTCTTGGTGTTTTACAAATGCCATCTCTTGGACCGAACACTAAAAATTCCTATTTACTGAGTTTAGGTTGAGGCTTCTTTCGAGAGCCCACTAGGGATTCTACCGCACAGCCAACGGTGAGCAGCACTATCTCTAAAACACTTTACCTGGGCACAGGCTTCCTAACCTCCACAGGCCCATGGGGCTCCCAAATTCGATCCCTAGTGGAACTGGGGTGGGCAGTGGTGCTGGATGCTTGGAGCTGTTCTGGGGCTGCCTGGGATTGCATCTGCCTTCACGTCTCCTGGGAGGGACTCCCTCAGGGCAGCTGGGATGGATCCAGCCTGGTGAGGCACGCATTGTCCCCTCAGAGCGGCCACAGCACTGGCTGTGTCCAGTTCCATCAGTGGGAGCTGCCCTGAGAGTGACGAGGACCCTCAGACCCTCAGAGCCACTTCTCTGTCAGGTTGGGGACAGTTGCGGTGGAACACTCATGTCCTCCTTATCATCCTTTTCCCTGAACTTGCATTAAGACCTCTTGACCTTTTAGAAAAATGTCTTTTGTTTCCAAGGCATGAAAGTAAATCAATAAAGGACTCAGTCCAGGATTAGGCAATAACTGAACAAATTGTATCTTGTATTTCTTGAGAGCAGACTTTTCTCTGAGGAGCATAGCTTATATTACCTAATTAGTGAAGGATTAACCCATTTAATTGTGTCATTGTGCAAAGAACAGAAATCTTGGCTGCCGCCCAGCTCTCTCAATTGGAGATTTTTGTTTTTTGTTAAGACAAGACATTCAGTTATCAATATAAAAAGAAATGGCTCCAAATTTGTTTCAGGAATTATTTGTGACGTTCCTCAGGAAACTCAAAAGATTAGTAAGGTGCACAAGGGACCAGTATCTCAGCCCAAAGTGCTTAGAAATTAACACTTTCTCCTCTCTTAAAAATCACAAAATATTTGGAGAAAAATTAAGTGGTTGTCACTCCAGACTTTCCCCTCCTGGTTGTAGATCTGTATTATATCCACTCTGTATACTGTCTGGGAATTTTTCATATATTTTGTTTCCTTGGAGATCATTATCGATAAGATCATAATAAATTTTAAAGCTTTAATACATTCCAGATCGTAATTCCCCCAAAGTGTACTGAGTGGCAGAAGGAGCCTGGGTGTCTGGAAGTTGTGGGGAAAGAGTGATTTATGGCATGTCCCTCTTGAGTGTGTGTGCTGAGCTTGGATTTTTTTTCACTCTGATCCCTTCCTTCCCTACAGGGAAGTTCTTATTTCTTTCCTCTTAGAAATACTTAAGAACAGAATGCTATCTAGAACAATTATTGTCACAGACAAGATTTGTTTGTGCCCTATCTGCTCTCAGTAAATTAGGAGCATTTAGTATCTTCTTGCCAATGTCTGACATTTAGAAATTATCACTGTCTTTCTCCGTAACCTTCCCCAGGTCCCACTATTACAGGGGCTTGGGAAAGTTATTTAAATATTCCAGATAAGGCCGGGCATGGTGGCTCACGCCTGTAATCTCAGCACTTTGGGAGGCCGAGGCAGGCAGATCACGAGGTCAGGAGATTGAGACCACCATCCTGGCTAACACAGTGAAACACTGTCACTACTAAAAATACAAAAAATTAGCCGGGCATGGTGGTACGCACCTGTGGTCCCAGCTACTCGGGAGGCTGAGGCAGGAGAATCGCTTGAACCCAGGAGGTGGAGGTTGCAGTGAGCTGAGATCATGCCACTGCACTCTAGCCTGGGCAACAGAATGAGACTCCATCTCAAAACAAAAACAAAAAACAAACAAACAAAAAAAACAACAAAAAAAGACGTTCTGAACAACAGTATGCTCACCCATCAAATGGGCCACTGCTCTGCTTATAAAGTGTGGCACAGGGTGGGTTCCCAGTAGCACTGCCTCCCATCTCTGCCAATGTCTAGCATTCCTAGGGGCAGTGGCCTTGCTAGAAGAGCCTTGTCATTTGACTGCTGAGGCCCAGTCTGGAAGCCCATAACCAACTGAGGTGGCCGTGTCAGGTCTGAAGTTGGCACTTCCCTACTTGGTAATCCCAGTGATCACATGACACAGGAAATTTGTCAAATGTGGGTAGGAACCTTCCTTCTCCAAGTTGCACCAAAGCCTTTCTTCTTTCATTCCTGTGAGTTTTGGGCTGGAGAAGAGCTGCAATGCAACAGGAGAGGGGACCCAGAAGGGGAAGGTCGGTAAGAGGCTTGGGGAGGGGCAAACAGAAGTAGGAGGCCTGTTGCCTTGGGCTCCACATGCTCACCAGCCTCAGCAGACAGTGGTCCAGAGACTGCGGCAGGGCAAGGGAAGAGATGGATGGACTGGCAATGTGCCATGTTGTTTCCAAAATATTTCCTTTCTACTTCATCCCAAGTCCCTTGTTTTTCACTTAGAACCGCATGGAAGAGAGCAAAGCCTTATTTAAAACCATCATCACCTACCCCTGGTTTCTGAATTCGTCTGTGATTTTATTCTTGAACAAGAAGGATCTTTTGGAAGAGAAAATCATGTACTCTCATCTAATTAGCTATTTCCCAGAATACACTGGTAAGTGTCTATCTTGTGGACAGTATTTCTGTGTTGATCTCGTCCACCTCCTGGGCATCAGTCTAGAGTTACCACAGCAAAAAGGGTCTCCCTGGTCTGCCTAGAACAGCCTCTCTCCCTATTCCCACCTTCAGACAGAAGCTCTAGTTGCACCATTGTGTGTTTTCACCGAAGCACCTCCACACATGCTTCCCTCGGTGCTGGGAATATCCTCGCCAACTCCTTTCACTGCCTCCACGTTGTTCTCCAAAACCCAGCTAAGGCCTCCCCTTTTCTAGGAGCATTTCTGGCCTCCCCTGTCCATCTGGTCTGCAGTAGGGGTGCCTCCTCCTTTCTGCTCCCTTGGCAGCCTGATTCCCGCTTGCTCTCTTGGCCACATCATGCTATGTCGTATCCTCTGCTCACTCAGCTCTCTTCCCAGTTGGCTCCGTGAGGGCAGAGACTCTGCTTGATTTATCTGTGCATTCCTCGTGCCAGTCGGAGTACCTGGTGCTTCTTATGTGTATGTTAGACTGTGGCATCCCTTTTCCCAGACACATGGCGGACTCTGAAGCTCTTTATACATAACATGTCCAAGGTAGGAGAGTCTCATGCCCTGTTGCTAATTGTTTCTGATACAGGAGATCTCAAACATTCAGTTTGACACTGATACTTAGTGGATTCATGTTTTAGCTCTCTTCTTTCCCCTTTTACTAACCATACTGGCTGTGTAGTATAGCACCCTTGAGCTTTAAAATCAGCCTGATAATGTTAGTTCCCACATTCTTCCTTTTCTCTCTCCTAGACCAGAGCTGTCTGTCCATATATGTTAGCAAGGATTACTTCTCTTCAAAAGTGGTCCAAATCAGACAGATTGGATCACTATGTTTAAACAAATCACTGTAAAGTACAATTTTTAGATACCAGAGGACATTTCAAAATATGACTATTTTATGGGTTCATGATGATACCATAAAAATAATGCTGCAGGTAAACTGTTCCCTAGAAATAAAGATGGATCAAAGCAGGATCTCAAATAAGAACAAGAGTACATTAAAAAAATGGTTCTTGGGGCCAGGCACAGTGGCTTACGCCTGTAATCCCAGCACTTTGGGAGGCCAAGATGGGTGGATCACCTGAGGTCAGGAGTTCAAGACCATTGTGGCCAACATGGTAAAACCCCGTCTCTGCTAAAAATACAAAATCGCTGCACGTAGTGGCACGCATCTGTAATCCCAGCTATTTGGGAGGCTGAGGAAGGAGAATTGCTTGAACCCCAAAAGTGGAGGTTGCAGTGAGCTGAGATTGCGCCACTGTACTCCAGCCTGGGCTACAGAGCAAGACTCTGTCTCAAAAAACAAACAAAAAAAAGTGGTTCTTGGGAGGACATGGTGTTAAGTCTGTGTCTTTATTCCCCTAATTGCACTTGTGACTAGGACCAAAGCAGGATGTCAAAGCTGCCAGAGACTTTATCCTGAAGCTTTACCAAGATCAGAATCCTGACAAAGAGAAAGTCATCTACTCTCACTTCACATGTGCTACAGATACAGACAATATTCGCTTTGTGTTTGCTGCTGTCAAAGACACAATTCTACAGCTAAACCTAAGGGAATTCAACCTTGTTTAAAAGCTGCTGCCCACTCCTCCCCCATAACAGAAGATGTGATTTGCAAACTCCTTGTTTTATTTGCAAGTGCTTCTGACATCTCCAGAGCCAGCCCCGTGCCAGGCACGAAGGACGTCATGCAGATCGTGGAGACAGAGATGGGTGATGGAACTTGGAAGACATTTGAATTTACCAAAATACTTTAAAAGTCCTTGCATCCCAAATTGTTTTAGTAATTATTTTCTTGACTTTTGGCTGTAAGATTTTGTGTAATTTTTTAATATGGTGTTTTCTAGAATTTTTAAAGGCCACTTTTAGTTTTAAATTTCAAGTATGTTTAAAAATAGCAATTAAAATTATGTAAGCAAGGAGCCTGTTAGTTTATAGATCATGCCTTGAAACCTCTAGAACTAATTTGGGTGACTTTTAAAAAATGCTAATGGGTCTGAAGCTTTTTATTAAATCTTGTAATTTAGAGACATTTTTAATTGTGTTTCTCACCTCATGCTGAAGGCTGACTGCTTTAACTTGCCACCAAAGATTTTTTTTTGAACACTTAGTTCTTTTTGTGTGTTAATTTTCTAAGCCAAATTAATAGATATACAAGTATATCTAACTTAGCTTTGCCACAATTTGACCACCAGGAAGCCAAAGCTGGCATAGAGTAATGGGCTCTAGATAGCATGTATGTTGTATTGGTGAAAAATGTGTGTGTGTATATATATACATTTTTATCCCCAATGTATATGACTAGGTCTTGTAAACGTATGAAATGGCTAAAAGCCCATACTGTTTGACAAATGTTATGTAACCCTGCCAAAGTTCTGATGGCCACCACAGATTTGCTGTTTGAATTATGTATGCTGTGCCTTTCTGAGGAGGCTAAGAATATACCATTCTGCTATTATCACTGGGTTATGTTGTGTTTCTTAGAGCTCATGGTTGACTGATTGGTTCTGTTCCTAAACAGGAAAATGCTGTGGCCTTAATAGTAACTCGGAAACTTTCTTAAGATTCCTCCTTTCAAGGCAAGTCTGTACGCATCATCGTGGCATGCTGCAGTTCCCTCAGTAGCTGGCTGGGTCAAGCAGAAGGAGAATCCTCTGGGAAGTAAGAGTGCTCCACACTAAAGGCCCAAGATGGTTTTGTGCATGTGTGCACACACGCCTGCGCGCGCACACACACCATTTGGGGATGTAAGGTATGAAGTGTCTATCTCAAATGAGTCTATGAAATGCACCTCGGTTGGCTAACATCCGTTATGGAACCATGCGTCCCCATTCTGTGGGAACAATTCCAAGTGCTGAAAAAGACAAATTATTCTGATATGTAGCGATTCTACAATAGCAACATCTAACTTTAAAAAAATGAATCCTTACTCAAGAGATCAATGCAGTAACAACAGCTTTTGTGGAAGTTCACAGATTGATGTTAAAATTTATCTAGAACAGTAAAGGTCCAGAAATAGCTGAGACAATTTTGCACTAGAACAGAGAGAGGGGAGTGGAGGTCTTTAGGATATCTAGAAGCACAAACAAAATACAAGACAATCTCCCTCCCCACTCATGATGGGCTAAAGGCTATGGACTGGGTTTCGCTAGCCAATTAACATAAAAAGGGTTCAACAGAATCCAGTAATCAGGGAAATTAAACAATGAAGAATTCCATTTCTTATTTCAAGCACTTTCTAGCATTGAGTTTTTGTTAATTTATAGTTGGCTGACCACTTAAAGCATACAAGAAAATGATGGCTTTCCATATTCTAGTTGTAGGAGGGCTGTTAAATAAGTCATTCAAAGGGTGGTAACAATATTTTCTTAAGGCATGGAAAGGCTAGACACTCAATATCAGAGGTGAATTACCTCTGCCATTGTTGATTCTGCCAGTAGAAAATTCCCTCCTGGCCCTTCATTCAATATACTCATTACTTACTGGGGAAATGAGTCATGCGGAGTTTTCTAAGGTTAAGAGGCAGAATGTCGGTGGTTAAGAATTCATTAGGTTGAGACCATCCTGGCCAACACGGTGAAACCCCATCTCTACTAAAAATAAAAAATACAAAAATTAGCTGGGTGTGGTGCTGCGCACCTGTAGTCCCAGCGACTCAGGAGGCTGAGGCAGGAAAATCGCTTGAACCTGGGAGGTGGAGGTTGCAGTGAGCCAAGACTGTGCCACTGCACTCCAGCCTGGTGACAGAGCAAGACTCTGTCTCAAAAAAAAAAAAAAAAAAGATTTCACTAGGTACTATACCATACCACCCCCAAGCTTTTAGTCAGCAATGATCATGCAGGGCTGGAATGTCGCCTGCTTTGACTGAAAAATCAGGACCTTGGACAATCTGTTATTCACATTTATTTAAGCCCCAAAGAAAGAGGGTGGAGTTTATATAGGCAAGGGAAAGCTATTGATAATGTTTCCAGTTCTATCAAAAAACTAAAAACAGAAGCAGACCAAAGATCAGAAATCTTTATTTGACAAAGGTATACATGGTGAAAATGGGTAGTCATCTTACCATGCAATCCAAATCTACCAATACCAAGAAATGATTATTGTTAAGAAAGTCATTAGTGAGCATGGCCAACCAATTTTTAGAGAGAGGAATAAAAGAATAAGATTAGTTTCAAAAGGAAGAACTTCACTGTAAGCATGTGTGTTTATAAATTATCTTAGAATACACAAAACCAAGGTAGAGACCGCGCCACAGGCAACTGAGCCAAGCACACATAAAAGAGGAATGAGGAACAGAAAAGTGTAGGAAATCCTGCAGCGATGCAGAAATAGATATTTTTAAAACGATCATAACCAATGACCATATTTTCATCAAAGAATAAACATTCCAAAGCAGCACAGGCTATTTGATCAATTAAAAAAACTAGCAAGAGAAAATATTTTTAAAGTGCACCTTTCCTGAAAAATTCATTTTTGTATGTAATACACAGTCACATACAGAGATCATTATTTATAAAAGTCTGTAACAATCTATCTGACCTTGTAACAAGTCCCAGATACCATTCCTAATAGTTTGTGAGTGTGGCTATTAAATCATTGATATTGAAAATATTTCAGTGTAATCTATGCTACATTTTTACTTGAATGTTTTTCAGCCCGAGAATTGGGAACTTTTGAGTAACGAATTGAACACCGGAGGTACGATGGCATAACAGGAAATGTTGGGATTTTCCAACATGTTCTACTTTAATTATACTTCTGATTATTAGATATCTCATTATACCAATCTCACAGGGTTTCTTGTTACAAGGACTTCATTAGAAGGAGCACATTATTGAGGTATCAGAGTAACACTAAATGAATAGTTCAATGACTGACAGGGATTTTCTATCATCACAGTGTGATATCTATCATCATAGCAGGTGTTAAACGATAATTTGTATTTGTATAAAGTAATAAAAACTTTAAAAATATACCCATAGCAGCCTAAAAAAATTGAAGTTATATTTCTTGTATAGCTTTTGGGTAACCAAAATTTTTTTTTGAAAATGCCATAATGCTTTAAAAAAAGAACTAATCTGTAATTCTAAAGTAAAAAATTTTTTAAATGACATGGAAAAATTTACTTTACAAAAGAGGAAATATAAAGTAGAAAAAGGTTTCAATAAAAGAAACATGAGTAAGGTTTGTAGTAGAGTAGGATTCTGTATCTTCTCAATGTGCTGGCTTTGCTTTTCGGATAGTCCTGAAACAAATACTACTTTAGACCAATTGTGACAGTGGGAGAAAAGTTTGCTCTAACAGCCGGAGTGGCCAAAAATTGACAGTACAGATTACAAGAATCGCAATTTTAACCGACGAATCCTAGCTTGATTAGGTTGCCATTAATGATAAGGTGTAACTTCAAAAGTATATTTCAAAGGACTAAGCAGGAGAGTGAATGGGTTTCCTTTTAGAGTTGTGCTATACTGAATAGCACCAAAGAAAATCAGATTGACTAAGTCTGTATTGAGTCCTGCATATGGAATGTGAGTTATTTACCTTTTCTACTTGGATCTTAAAGCAATGAGGAAATCCACGGTTTTTAGTAAAAAGGCATTGATATTTGCATAGTGAATATTTTGGCCCTACCATAATGTGCCCTATATATTAGCTCCCAATTTTTAAAGGCCTTTGCCACCTGTATGGTCAATCAGCCAAAAGGCAGATGGTGCAAATTCAACGGACTCCAAAGGATAATGTCTGTCCCCAGTTCTATGATAGTAAAATGCTTAGTGGTAAAGAGGTTAAAGTACATCTAGGTAAACAAAAGACTGCTGTGGCCTTTTGTGGGTGCTGTTTGTGGATCTGATTTTTCTATGCTTTTTCTGGTTCCACTGGATCATATGAGGTGCCTGATACATAGCAGAGAAGAAAAATATTTCAGAAACCAAACAAGAGTGATTCCATCTTCTCACTCAAAAGAGAAAGTGCTGAGCCTCTCTAGACTTCCTGAGCTGTGGATCTGCTGCTCCTTATCTAAGGTCAGGCTCCACACAATCCAGACTCTTCCAACAGTCACTGGATGGCCCATGCCTCCTGCAGAGTCTTTCAAGCTTTCTTTTTTTCAATTGCATTTCATAATAGGAAACACTTTATCTTGTGACCCCGTATACACAGTAAATAGAAGATTTTGCTGAAACAGGAACCAATACTTAACCATTTTACATGCTCTACTGTTCCTCTATTTTTTATTTCACTTTTAAAATATACTGGTCTTGAGCTGTTAAGTTGATTTCATGACCCACTAATGAGTTAGGACTTAGTGTGGAAAAACAGCATCCCTGAGGATTTGGGTTGATCCTGACAAAAGGTAACAAGCAATAGCCCTGGAACCCGAAAAGATTTCTCTGAACTGTGTTGGCCGAGCCACCAAAGCATCCACTGTCAATATATTTGGCACATCCTTTGAGCTTCTACAGGCAAACTAATCAAGTATATTGTCCTAATCTTTTTAATACAGGGGCCTACGTGAAGGGGCACTTGACATAGCCTGAGGGATCAACGAATACTGGCAAGTGATAACTGGATAATTTAGGTGCAGGAAATTCAGTACTTGTGTAGAGTTCTTTTAATTTAATCTTACTTTTTACCAGACAGTAATACGATGCTACTATGTGGGATGTTTCTATGAGATGAGCTAGGTGCATAGATACTCACTGGAACAATATTACTGCTATTACCATCAGAAGAAATGAGAGAGATAATCTATGATAGAAAAGATCATGTAAGTCTAACAAAGATTTATTCATTTGGAGGCCACAGGATAGTTGTCTCCAAATGGATTAGGATTGTGGAGGAGAGGGGTAGGTAAGAACTGCCTACAGGTGGTAATGATTATTTAGGGTCCAGATAACAACTCAGCCACACTAAACTGACCTTGGGATTTTTGCAAACAGTAGAGGAAAAGCAGCAAATATATACACTCTAAAAGGGAAGACACTGGAGAAATGTATGTGCCTTTTGGCTCAGAGAGTATTTTCTAAATGTGAAGAAATCAAAGTCGCTCTTTCTAATGATTATGATTTTCTGGTGGAGAGTTGGCAGGGAACTCTGTCTTGGTCCTTGCATAATTATCATAGACCAGAAGACATGCTATGCTGGAATTAAGGGCCTAGTAATAGAGTTAGCAAATAATACATGGAAGGGGCACAAGACTGAACACCTCATTCCATAGCCACCACCAAACAACTTAGACAAGCTTAAATTTCTCCAGCAGAGAGCCATTTATTGTAGTTTAATTTAGGGCAGATGGTTTTTAAATACAAGAAGATTCTATATTCTAACCTTCAAGAAAATGGGCTATAGAATCAAACAAAACTAAATTGTAAAATGTGATACTAAAAATACTGACTCGTTATCTAGTGATCTGATGTTCTTAGTGTTTTTGTTTAGATGAAGACAATCTTCTAAAACAAATAATACGACGTAGCTCTTGAAACTGTGGGTCCCTCTAGAGACCAGGAAGCGATGGGAGGAGGTGATGTGTAAACGAGTGGCAGGGAAAGAAGAGATATTTCATGGTTCTTATGGCAAGGGAACAAGAAAGACAGGCACTATCCTTTCTATGTGGACTAGTTACAAGACCCACTCCTGCTGGCTGCCAGAGGACACCAGAAGAATTTCTATGTTTACTATTTATGTAAGGCTTTTCTGCTTCACGACACTACACCCAGGGAGGCAGGGGGCTGTAATTTTTCTGAGACTGGTGAAATCGTAACACTGGAATGGGTAATAAAGTATTTTGTTTTGGATTAGGACAATCTGATAATGCAAGCTCTCTGACTACCTCTACTCTTAGGTTTAATTCTGACAAAAGCAAAACTGGAGGAGCAAATACGCAGAGAAAATATGCACTTTTTTTTTTTTTTAAACAAAGGTCAACATGGAAACACACTTTCATGTGGTTTGAAATGTGTGGTTTGATTCAATTTAAGTTCAGCAAAGCAAAAAGCATTTTGGGAGAAACTACTGAGAATAAACAATGTGTTTTAGTACTCAGAGAGAAATCAGAAGCATTTAGTAGATTTGGTCAGCAAGAAATAACAATTACAATATAGCATGCTGTTTATTTTAGCTTTTACAACAAAGCAAGGGTTTTAGCCCGAGAAGAATTTCACAACCATTGACTATACAGAGTCTTCAATTCCACAAACAGTTTATAACAACTCGGTGGCACATACAACATGCATCGAATACTCTGTATTATTCAGTATCTAAACAGGGTCCTGCGTCATTCTCTTCATAGTTCACAATCATACTTTCATTCCCTTTTACCTGAAACAGTCCATTAATATTAAGGTGCAAAGATCTTGGACAAAAACCAAGAAAGAAAACCTCATGTCCTTATTTTTACTAATGTATAGCTGATGATTTCTGTGATGAGCTGTAAATTTAGAAGAGTGACTCTCATTTGAATAACTGTAGAGAAAGCAAACCAGAAATTCTCAATCTGTTGGCAACAGGACAGCTTATTGGGCTAGATTTTCGGGTACATACACTTACTTATGAGAAGGACTGTCTGTTGGAAGCATAATTCGCTGTATCTAAGATGTTGGGAATTTTGTATATTCCATGTTAACAGTGAATGGAAAGTAGGCATTGTTAAGGCTTTAGATATTCTCCTTTGATATTAGCAGTCTATTAAAAACATGACTTGGATAAACCAAGTAGATCTCATGAAATACACTTGAGGAAATGTTTCGAAGTCCCTAAAGTTCTCAGAGACTTCCTTTTTTGAGTAGCATACTCATTTCTTTAAGTTTTCTTAAGGGGAGGCTTCAATCTATGTTATAAATTGTATTTTAAAAGATTGTTTTTAATAATCATGCTATGCATTTTAAGTATAATTCAAATCTATCCTTTATATTAAAAATAAGGAAAATAATATCAAAATATTTGTCTATAAAAAGAACTTCATGATTCTGAAGAAACCACCACCGAAGTTCTCTTGATACCACTGAGGCAATGTTTGATTTGATTGTTTACCCATCACTCAGGGAGTCTGAAGTAAGCATGATGGAAATTCAAAATGTGAACTAGAAACATTAAACTTGGCTCCATGTGGAGATGAATTATGGGCAGCCTCTCCAGCATTACAGAGAAAAACTTGGAGCAAATATTTAAGATTCATAATTTTTTCTTCTTTTACAAAATAATTATAAAGAGATGCATGATTCAAGTTAGAAAACCAGGTAATTGCTGAAGAATTGAAATATTTTAATCACATAGCTGTTTTACCTGATTCTGTTGTTTTTTGTTTTTTTTTTTTAGCATCCAGAATACAGGGTACTTGAAATTATTTCTGTAATATGCTTCCCAAACAGGTTTTGGAAGGTATAGTCTAAGAGCTGTAATTCCTTATTGCTGTGTGTCTTCAGGCAGTGTTCTCTGTCAGAGGCTTGGAGAAGGTTCTCTTGCTTCTTCTAGTTTTGTAAGGATCCACTGCGGTGGGAAAATAAAGGAACATTTGCTTACGTCAGTGAACTTGCAGTGAAACAAAATGTAATGAATGGAGACCTAGAAGTTAGCTTTATAGTTTAGTTAGGTACATACTGACCGCCAATACATAAAATTCATCCTGCAAAAGAGATCATTCACTTCAATGGCCCAGATGACTCAGGGACAGTGGTACTTGGTTTAATAGTAGGAATGCGGTTTTTCTAAGGTCTTTGGATATTCATCTTCAGAATAAGTGAAATGAGCCAGCCTGAGAGAAAAAAATTCCTTCCCATCCATGCTGATTTTATATCATGAACTTCCATGAATCCAGATATAGGATTCTACTAATGGAGTAGAAATAAGTATATAATTCCAGAGAGGGTAGCAGAAGCGACATTCTTGAGCATTTTAGGTGCTCTTACAATATATTTTCTATTCTAAAATAATTTGAAATAAAAATAAAATGTAAATGTAATACACAACCTTTCTACCAGTAATGTCTATTATTATTGTGTATGGATGACAGATCAAGGCCATGGAGGTGATACAGGGTTTATTCTAATATACAAATATTTCACAGAGATGTTTGTGCTTCTTTAACTTAAGAAGAGCCTAGGTTCCTGAGCAACATGGCCAAATAGGAACAGCTCCAGCCTCCAGCTTCCAGTGCGAGTGACACAGAAGATGGGTGATTTCTGCATTTTCAACTGAGGTACTGGGTTGATCTCACTGGGGAGTGCCGGACAATCAGTGCTGGTCAGCTGGTGCAGCCCGACCAGTGAGAGCTGAAGCAGGGAAAGGCATCACCTCACCTGGGAAGCGCAAAGGGGAAGGGAATCCCTTTTCCTAGCCGGGAAACTGAAAATCGGGTAACTCCCAGCCTAATACTGCACTTTACCAAGGGTCTTAGCAAACGGCACACCAGGAGATTATATCCCACACCTGACCCAGAGGGTCCCACGCCCACGGAGCCTCCCTCATTGCTAGCACAGCAGTCTGAGATCGAACTGCAAGGTGGCAGCAAGGCTGGGGGAGGGGCACCCGCCATTGCTGAGGCTTAAGTAGATAAAGATGCGGGAAGCTCAAACTGGGTGGAGCCTACCGCAGCTCAAGGAGGCCTGCCTGCCTCTGAAGATGACTCCTCTGGGAACAGGGCATAGCTAAACAAAAAGCAGCAGAAACCTCTGCAGATGTAAATGACCCTGTCTGACAGCTTTGAAGAGAGCAGTGGGTCTCCCAGCACGGAGATTGAGATATGAGAACGGACAGACTGCCTGCTCAAGGGTCCCTGACCCGTGAGTAGCCTAACCGGGAGACATCCCCCACTAGGTGCACACCGACACCTCACACGGCTGGGCACATCTCTGAAACAAAGTTTCCCGAGCAAGAATCCCACAGCAACACTCGCTATTCAGCAACATTCTATCTTCTGCAGCCTCCACTGCTGATACCCAGGCAAACAGGGTCTGGAGTGGACCTCAAGCAAGCTCCAACAGCTCCAACAGGGTCCTGACTGTTAGAAGGAAAACTAACAAACAGAAAGGACACCCACACATATCCAGCCAAACTAAGTTGCATAAGTGAAGGAGAAATAAAATCCTTTACAGACAAGCAAATGCTTAGAGATTTTGTCACTACCAGGCCTGCCCTTCAAGAGACCCTGAAGGAAGCACTAAACATGGAAAGGAACAACCAGTACCAGCCATTGCAAAAACATGCCAAAATGTAAAGACAATCGATGCTAGGAAAAAACTACATCAACTAGCGAGCAAAATAACCAGCTAATATCACAGTGACAGGATCAAGTTCACACATAACAATATTAACCTTAAATGTAAATGGACTAAATGGTCCAATTAAAAGATACAGACTGGCAAATTGATAGAGTCAAGACCCATCAGTTTGCTGGATTCAGGAGACCCATCTCACATGCAGAGACACACACAGGCTCAAAATAAAGGGATGGAGGAAGATCTACCAAGCAAATGGAAAACAAAAAAAAGCAGGGGTTGCAATCCTAGTCTCTGATAAAACAGACTTTAAACCATCAAAGATCAAAAGAGACAAAGAAGGCCATTACATAATGGTAAAGGGATCAATTCAACGG